>NC_085013.1:17951085-18076085 GCF_963854185.1 Sardina pilchardus | reverse complement strand
AAAATTGTCGACCTTAATATAAGGTTATTGACACTTTGTTAGATTTAATTTTTTTGCAGTGTATAGAATATTGTGTGTAAAGCAGAGCTGAAGAAATCTATGTATTTAGTAACAAATGTTCCACAAAATCTAAATTCCATTTTACAGAAATAGAGTAATGGTCAGTTCTGTAAATACTGTCAGATGTTACACATGTTTCCATTTGCAGATGTCTCTCTCCTTTGATGAGAGCAGATCTGTCCATCATCAGCCCCGCTCAATGTTTACCTCCATCACTGCAGAGAGATAACTGCCACAGCAGCCTTTTAAAAAAAGTTTCGGCCCTTCCTCTCCTCTGGCCCCTTGACAAGCCTATTACACCTGTGCCAGTGTGATTGGCCCCCTTCCCTCATCTGAGCCATGGATATCTTAATCGGAGTCCATTTCTTGCTCCTCAGCTTCAAGCGTGCAGTAATTCCAACATTCATAGCAGGCCAGACTAGGCCTTGGGGATCATGACCTGGTGGGGCTGGAATATTTTTTTAAATGGTTGCGGGTTGTTATGTCAAAGACTGACATATAAGAATATATGTGTCCAAGAGGAGCTATACTGTATGTTTTGCAGCTTCGTTATCATATTTGTGTGATGTCAGTATATTTTCTTCCCTTGAGCAGTTTTCAGGAATTTTAACACTTGTGAAGGCTTGCTATTATATATGCAATTAGTTTGGCTTCAAATTCATTTTTAAACCAAACCAATCAATGTTCAATGTATTGCAGCATTCCACAATAGTGTATGTACTTGCAATGCAGTAAAGACGCATTATGGAGCAGCGGCTCTCTCACCGTGGGGGAACTGTACAAATTAGGAGGGAAATGAGCATGATTACCTGAGATCCCTTTCATCATATTCATTGAGCTGTCATGTAAATGGTTACAGGAAAAGCCTGATATGTGTTCATCATCAGTCAGTCATACCCCCCACTACTCTCACCACGACTATCACCATGACCACCAGCTGCAACCGCAGCCCTGGCAACATCAGCCGTGCTATCGTTCCATGCTGTTCCACATCATCAGGTCCATCATAGATAGTGTAAGAGCCATCTTCACTTGCCCACATCATCAGGTCCATCGTAGTGTGAAAGCCATCTTCACTGTCCCTTGTGATGGGCACTGCTGATTGTGTCTGTTGATGGACTGAGCTGTCAGCCTCAGATCTGCAGTGTTCACACAACAAGTGGCCATTCCTCTTGATCATGGTTGGTTCCTATGGCCTCGGTTATTAGCAACTCCACCTGATTAAAGCACTTTACTGCTGAAGTTCTGATGGAGATGGTGTTGCAAAATAACAAATAAAACTTCATGAGCTCTTCTGAGATACAATAATACCCATATAATGTGGATTTCACCATTCTGATTCATATTCTGATGAGTTGAAGAAGTTGTTTACAACCATCTCTATCAGTCTGTACAAAACAATCACCCAGACCTTATAATATGCTCAGTCCAAATCATCAAAATTGTTGCTTTCCATTACTGTTCATTTCCCCGGTACGTGGGCCATTTCAGAGCTGTAATTGTGTGATATCGGTTCAAATAAGCATTCTGCTGCTGGCTCAGTTGAAGCCATATATTTCTTGCATAAACAAAACTCGAGTAACAGCTTATAACCACACAAGCTTATTACCAACAGCAAATATCACAGGACTGGAAAATCCTATTAATGATTGATTTGTCAAGATCAGGCAAGAATAGGCATAGTCGAACAGCAAACATTTCTACATTGCTAGCATTTGCTGGCACACTGAAACAAGCTGTTTTGTAAGCAAAACAAAACAAGAAAGATAATGTAATCCCTGTTTTGTCACTGGTTTAAAAGCTGGTTTTGCTACAGTAGATGACTCCCACGTTATAGGAGCAGAATAAATTCACTCAGCCGATCATACTGTATGTCTAACTGTCTGACAATCAAATTGAGATGTTGAGATTTTGTGACAGTTGTGTGATGTGCTGAAGGCTTTCGAGGGTGGACCTCAGACTGAAGCGTCTCAGAGAATGACAGATGAATAAAATCTGCTGTTCTCATCATTTAACTGGTAGGACAAGATAGGACCCACGCTTATCAATAAATTATATAAAAATGCAGATATTGGGGACAGAGTCTTCTCCCCCAGCCCTTTCCCTCATGCCATTCATCAAGGGACTAATATCAAAGTCACATCACTTGACAAATATGGGCAAAGTTTCACTGAAGCACCAAATGTTAAAATAAACCTTGTCTGTTCTCCATACAAAACAAAGAAACATTCAGAGGGAATTCTAAAAACAATAGTGCTCAACAGGACTCGTGTAAACAGTACTACTCACAGCCTCTAGGTCCCAAGCACAAGACACAAAACATGGGTGTCGAGGGATGCAAGCTTATGACAAGCGAATGCTAAATATTTTATCATACAGAATATTTGATTTTTGATTTTGTGAATATTTGATTCGGGATTTTCCACTGTGGTATGATAGTTTTAGAAATTATTTAGACTCGAGGATCATTACCAGGGAAGTTCAAATAGGCTATCCTAAACGTGACACAATTAAAAAATGTGTTGGGCATACCATGCACTGTATAGACATTCACTGTTCAGTTGCATTCTCAACTTAGCTTTAAAAGCTTTAGTCCCCTACACACACTTCTGAGAGGAATGCACTAAGCTTTAAAAGCGTTAGTCCCCTACACACACTTCTGAGAGGAATGCATGGCCAGTCTATTCTTTGTCGCACAGAGTGTAGTGATTTCTGAAAATGTTCAACAAAATTCATACAGTGTGTTTGGTATGTGCGTGTGTGTGCATGGATGTGTGTATCTCTGTTGGGTCTGTGTGCATGGATACTGTATGTGTGTGTCTTTGTTGGGTGTGTGCGTGTGCATGATATGTGTGTGTGTGTGTGTGTGCGTGTGCGTGTGCGTGTGCATGTGCGCGTGCGTGCGTGTGTGCGTGTGATATGTGTGTATCTCTGTTGCAGAATACACCTTTGGTTGCATGAGCCTCAGCATTCAGCCGAGTACAAACACCAAGGCTTCCCTTTGTGGATCTTTACTCCTTCAGACATTTGAGAAGCTGGCCAGAGTCCAATAAGCCGCACAGAATAGGCAGTGTGCTGTATCTTTCTCTCCTGCCTCGTCTGCAGGGCCTGCACAGCCCTGGGTTAATGGCTATAGAGCGAGATGGACATGCGGAGCTCTGACATCAAACAAATATGGCACCAAGGGGCCGCTTGTAGACGTGTCTGAGTTAATGGGTAGCCTATATATTAAATGAAATGTAAGTCGTGGTGCAAAATGGTGTAGGGACTGTGTGACTATATGGATAAAGAGGGCTGAAGCGTTGCTCATTCATTGTTGAATACCATGGTACAGTATATACCTTGTATTCACCGGAGGCTACCGTGAATCCTCATCTCGCTCTCAAGGGTTTTTTTCATTATACTTTTTGTTGTTTTCTTTGCATAATGGCCCTCAAGCAGTTACAGTAAATAGCATGTCACGTTAATGCATCAGATTAATTTATTGCCAGGATAGCAAGCCTGATAAGATTTAGGTTTTAAAAAAAGAGAAAAGGAAGAAAGGAAATAGTTTTCAAACACTTTTTGGCTATTTAATCCTCCACGAAAAAAAATACAATTATGCAGTGCCTGCAATGTGCACTCAACTCTACAGCAACTTAAAGGAACACCTGAATACTGAATAGTGCCGTTAAGCTTTGGGCCTCTATACTTTTCAAGGGTGCCCGAACTCCATTACAACATGTAGTCAATCAATGACTTGAATTTACTGGAATTTATCTCTTTACTTTTTAAAATGTCTTTTTTTATCATCTTATCTTTTATGGCTTCCCTCCTTTCAGTCCTCGTAACTCTGGGCTCATCTTCTTCTTTTATGTGGACCTTTACCTCTCTGCCTTAATTGGCACACACTTGTGGTCAGCTCTTGTTGTTTTTAAATGGGCAGCTGTATGTAAATAGATAAATAAAGTAACTTAACTTGACTTGACAATCAAACTTTTCAAATATGACTTGTTACAAGTTGCTTGGGTGCCATGATGCTATATGGCGGCTAAAGAGAGAGTGATATTTTGTCTACTGAATGTGGTGCCTATAAAAAGGATGATGGGGAAATGCTAGGAGGCAGAGCACAGTATATGTAGCCTACTAATGATTAGTGAGAGGATCAGTGTCAACTCAGTGTCAGACTTTTCAGACTTTTCAGTTTGTTTGTTGTGCTTTTCCAGGGATATGCTACTGTCAATCCATCATGATGGTATTTAAATGACTTAATTTTAATAATTTTATATTTCAATATTTCAAATATTTTCATCACATGCAACTGTGTCCGATTCATTCATCCCCGGCCAATAAACATGTCCCCTGCCAACACTGTGCGTGTCATGCAGCAAAGTTACGTCCTTATGATCTACAAAGAAGACAGGGATTCAATGACATACTCCCATATTAAAATTCTGTGTCAGCGACTCAGGCAGGCCCATGAATGCATAAATGATACACAAAGTCTCCTAGTCCCATCCATCTGCCTTTGTGTTTTAGATGCTCTGCAGGCATCTGTACCCTCTCTGTCCCTCACAATAGCTGTTACATAAAGTACACACACATTTGTGCTGCGGAATAGAATGGGATGGGAATTATTTTCTCTTAAAGCAACATGCTTTAAGGATTGCCATTTACCCCCTTGGCGTCAAATTTCAGCACACTGGATAGAACACCTTTAGCATCATTTTCAATGTGCAGAGATCCGTGAAAGTCTATTGGATTGCCCTCATATGTAGGGAAATGGCTCTTAAGGGTGGCCCAGCGCAGCTAAAAGAGATGGAGAGGGTCAGTTTCCTGCACGGAACACCAAAGTTACACAGTGCAATGCCAGGAGTTCCAGGCACAAAGAGGCAATGACCGAGACACCACTCTGCCCATTATGAGTCAGTGTACCGTCACAATAAGTTAGAGGCCATCACTTTAAGGTAAAAAAAAGTCATATAAAAAGCTATAGTGTAATGTGTGGATTCATACTTTACTGCCATGTTCTCTATATTTGTGGATATTTTTTTGTTTATGGATATGACATTTTAAAATGACTTTAATTTAATTAATTTTTATTTAATGAATTAATCGTGTTGACTAATGATTGATGGATATTTGGCAAAATAGTTGTTAACACTGCCATCACTTGTCTCGGTATTCTATTGGTGTCTCTTCAAGCAGATGGGTGTTCCCACGTACTGTATCCAGTGCAGCTAACGCTAGTCCCTGGCTGCTCTGCCACGGGTAATTGAATTTATTTCAGGATCGTTGCACTACCACCAAACAAAGCCCACAAGCACAAGAGCACATCATGTCCCATCAAACATGCCTTTTCCCCCTTCACTTTGCACTCTTTTGCTCTGGGGCTATTCTTTTTCTGAGAGAGAGAGAGAGAGAGAGAGAGAGAGAGAGAGAGAGAGAGAATAGGGAGAGAGATGGTATATGAGAAGTGTGTGTGTGTGTGTGTGTGTGTGTGTGTGTGTGTGTGTGTGTGTGTGTGTGTGTGTGTGTGTCAGACAGGGAGAGAGAAAAAAATAAGAGAGAGAAAGAAAGAGAGACGGTGCATGAAAAGTGTGAGTGTGTGTGTTTATGTGTGTGTGTGTTAGAGAAAGAGAAAGAGGTAGAGGGAAAGCAATCAGAGAGAGAGAGAGGAAGGACATAGTGACAGAAAAGCAGTGAATCCATACTGATAGTCCTGCGTGACACTTATGAAGTGTGTAGGTTAAGCCTCATTGACCAAACGACGGAGGACTCACATTATCAAACATGGAGGCTACAGAGACCACAGCAAGCATGTGACGGAGGTGCCCAATGGAACAGAAAGGGGACACAAGGCCTGGGAAGGAGGAAGGGAGGGAGGGGGGAAGGGAGGAAAAGAGACACTTCATAAGTTCCGCTCTGAACGAGGCTGACGTGCAGTCACAGGACATGGTATAAATAGAAAAGAGCCTTATGATAATAGGGAGGAAGAGGAAGAGGACGAGGAAGAGGCAGAGGGAGAGGGAGAGAGTCAGAGGCTTCCATACCACCACCAAGACCACCCAATTTAAGCTCACTCTGAGTGCAGCTGAAATTATTTTACTTCACTTCTCCCCGTTGTGCAAGTCTGCTGATTGGTCTTCGCTGGAGAAGTCCTTGAGACAGAGAGGCAGAGCTGCCCCCCCCCCCCCCCCCCCCCCCCCCCCAGCCCCTTTGTACCATTGGTCAGCTCTTAGCCATCATTAGAAATGCTTAGAGGCTCTCAGGGCTGAACCCAAGGTTTTCCTAGAGCCAAGCACACTGGTCTACGGGACCGTGCATTATGCGGCACACAGAGAATGACCTCGCCGCAAGTTTCTCAAATGTTCCCATTGTCCCACATTGTCTTCTGGCAGCCGTGTATAATACCCTCCACCCCCGTGCTGCTGGCCGTCTCCTAATGAGCTGTAGTGAGACGGGCAGTGAGCTGGGGAAGACCAAGGGAGTGGACCGAGCGAGGGCTGGAGATGGAGCCCGATGAGTGCAGGACAAGTCTTTTGTCTCAAGTCCATCAAAGAAACCTTTTTTTCCTTTCTGGAGGTGTTTAATCAATCTGGCTGTTTGACCTTACAAACAGTGTCCCCATGTAAGGCTGCGTGACGGGACGCTGGCAGCTACGAGCACACTCTCTGCCTGGGGATTAAGTATTGAAACAGAGCAGCCACAGTCAAATTACAAGGGGTGCCTTCAACTTGAATCAGCAGAGTACATTTTTAATGATGTTTAGTGAAAGCTAGCGAAGGGGCGAAAATAAGGTGTCTCACTGATTTAAAAGCAGCCTTCAGAAACGCTTATTCACACATTTGCAAAGCAGGTTTAAACGCAGTCATGCTTCTCCTCACAGCATGTTGGCTGTGTTGCAGATGGAAGTTCAAATTACTTCCAACTTTTAATTTGCTGATAGCGTTCAAATGCATGCGGAGAGCAGCAAGCATTCAAGCAGGACAAATGCATTCAGTTCATGCAAACCAAACACTTACGTAACTTAAGTTTATGAGACTAAATTGACTAAAGATTGTAGTTGCTCTATCCTGTTGTGGAAACAAAGTAGTCGCGTTATTAATTGGCAGCCTTAATGTTTTATGCCAGTGCCATGTCTTCTGTGTCCTCTCAGCAGGAGCTGATCTCTCTCCCTGGGTGTCTGGGAACCCTGGGCTGTGCTGTGCTGTGCTGTGCTGGCATGGCTTTGGATCAGAGGGAGCATGAACTGAACCATGCCACCCATGGCCTCTGGAAACTGGAAAAGTGCTACTGATGGCCACTGTTGCCAAAAACTGGCAAAACTATATATCTTGTTGTTAATGAATAAAGATCATATGCATTAAGATGCTACTGTATCTCCTGCAGATAGTGAAAACACTGGTGTAAAATGGCTGGGTTGAATTACGGTAATTCAATGGCACTTGAAAGCTATCAATGTGCATTATTATATCAATACTTAGAGATACCAATGAATGTTTTGTCAACATAGAAAAAAAGTGTGTTTTCTACACATGGCACTGGTATTGAAAGAGCAGTGAATGTCTAGTGTTCTGAGATGGATGGACTCCACTTCAAAAAAGACCGTTGGCAGCTGTGGGTGATGAATTTGCTGGATGCCATGAAGGGAAATGTGGTTAAATGCAAAGTAATGGCCTTAAGCCCAGCGGGCTGGGCCTGGTGAACACATCACAGGAGCCCACGTTCTGTTTTGATCTGTTTTCATCCCGGTGCTCAGGAGAGCATAAACATCTAACTCACAGAGTGTGGAAATCTCATATATTTATCAACAACTCAACATATTAAACGTTTATTTGTTTTCCACAACAGCAACACATGTATAATACACTACTCATAAACGACTTCTTATCCAATTCAGTGATGATCTTGCAGTCCAACAGGCTAACACGTCAGGCACGAAACTCAAGCGTGGTCTAATTTGTTCTTGTCTGGTGTAGCCAGTTCCATTGATTATTCAGTTACATGCCTGGTGGAATCTGCCTGTTATTCACCAGCAGTTCAGCTCTCAACAGCAAATGTAGTAACATTTGGGATGGGATCTGGGTAAACTCATCACACGGTGAAATCGCTTGCTTATTGCTCCATTTCAAACCTCTCTAGTGAATTTCCTCCAACTTCAGATTCTGATACCATCAACATTCAGAATGTTCCAGCACGTTGCTAGGATGGTATCAGAATGTTCCACCACGTTGTTAGGGTGGTATCAGAATCTGTGTTATTCCCAGATCCCATCACATTTACTAACAACTGACATTTTAATAATAAGTGTAATGCTGAACGGTCCAGACTGCTGGCATGAATCCTTATGGGCTGTTGAAGGAACCATATGAGATAAAGAAGTGTGAGCCGTGTAACTCCCCAGGGTTGGGGGTGGTGGAGGGGGGAGTGTGGGGGGGTGGTGGGGAGGTCTAGCACCCTCATCATGATAATTCATGTGGCTCTCTCTGCAGGTGAGCAGCAGCCTCGGAGCAAGAGCCGCAGCGGAGTCCCTCGGGGTTACTGGAACTTCTCCTGGACAGCAGAGGACGAGCTGAGCTTGGCAGAGGACGCGGCCCCACTGCCAGGTGAGCTGTCAGGCCTCCTCTCTCTCAAGGCCACCGCGGTCCGGGGTGATGAGTACACTGTTTATTGACGGAGACACCAGCGTCCAGCTCTCTGTCCACACGCATGAGTCTCCTTTCCTCGCTTATCCGTTAGACTCATGGGTTTTGACTGTCCGTGCCCGGCCGCCGTGCCGTGTGAGAAGACAGAATCATCTAGAGGCACGTCTTCATGTCATGGCAATGGAGTTCAATTAAAATGTAGAGCAATTACATTACACGTGAGGTTTCATGATTGTTTCTGAGATTAACATAAGTTTTAAACGTTGAAATTCAATTTAATTTCCATTACATAAGAACATGTATTCCTAACATGATTTTATAGTTACAGTTTATAGCTTACTGTAATTATTGTATACCCCTGAAGCACACACAGATAGATCAGCCATTGCTTACTGTACATGTCACAATATGAAATCTATACCTTCTTATGAAATCTATTTTTTTGTGAAATCTGTTGCAGTTCTGAACAGATGGTATGGAAGGGAAAGATGAGCTTCACTTGTGTGCTGCCCATATGTGAAGGATCTGTGATTTGACACGGGAAAGAAATACATTTCATAAAAAGATGTGGGTTTTATACAGGAAATTGATGGACTAAACTTCTGATATTAAAATTGTAGCTTTCTAAGTTATGTTAATGATAATGAAAGTATTTCAAACAAACAAGTGTGTGTATGTGTGTGTGTGTGTGTGTGTGTGTGTGTGTGTGTGTGTGTGTGTGTGAGTGTGTGTGTGTGTGTGTGTGTGTGTGTGTGTGCGAATGCACGTGTAAGCATGTGCGAGTACGTGAGTGTGAGTGTGTATGCAAGTGTGAGTGTGAGTGCATGACGAGCATGAGAGTGTGCGAGTGTGTGTGTGTGTGTGTGTGTGAATGTGTGTGAGTGTATAAGCACATGAGAGGAAGAGATAAAATGAGCTTGCACAAGTGAGCATGTGCTTGGGTTACGGTGCCAGTGCTATTTCCGCTGTGGCTTCAGTGCAGCTGAATCCAAACGAGACGTGCGGTCCCCTGGAGCTAGTTCCCCCACGACCCTGAGGGCTGAGGCCACCTTTCGGGTCAAAGGTCACGCTGTTGATGATAATTCTCCGCCGCCTCGGCACCGAACTGTCACTCAAGCGACATATGCGGACCCCGCCGTGACCGACAAAAGGCTGGGCACTCTGAGCTGCTGTAATTGGTGTCACGCTGATGGGGTGGCGCTGCTTGATTTATGCCAAGATGAGGGGAGCCAGCCTGCCCGCCATGCCGTCTGCAGTTTGTCATTTCCAGACATGCCGTGTCTCTTCGCCCACCTCTCACCCAAAAGCATAATGTGGCTATACGTGCTTCCCTATCCTATATTACATCCCGTGTGACACATAAAAAAGAGATGGGTATATGAAGCAGGAGTGAATCCATCCAAGCGACCGAGCGACTTAGTTTAATGTGGTGGCCCAACGCAGTCATGAAAGTCCTGCAGAAACATGTGAGCGCGTGCGAGATGGATGGCATCGTAACGGGCAGAGGGGGGCCGTGTGCCACGTGAAATCAATTCCTATCCCATAAAGCCCCGGAATGATTCACCTCTGTGGTCTCTGAAGCAAATTATGTGATTGATTAAAATTGCCGAAAGTCTGTCCTTGTTCTAATGAGGTTCAGAAAAAGCGTAATCTTTAAGCCTGTAACAGATCTCTCAGTCCAGATGCATTTTAACACTGCCACTGGGGCGATGGCTTTGCTAAAAGCTCATCGGGGGGCAGGTAGAAGGCCTCGCTCTCGACGGTGGGATGAAGGTGTGTGTTTGGAGGCCACTATCGCCATGGTGATAGATCTCTGCTGTCTCCTCAGCATCTGTTGCACGCTGGCATTTATTACACCCTGCAAGACCACAGGCAGGCTTGGCTGACTGCCACCCACTGGAGGACAAACAGCAGACCACTCCAAATCCAGATGAATCTGCCTTTTTTTGTGGCCGCAACACATCAGCTAATGCTCCCTGCTTGTTTGCCGAGGTAATCTGCCTGAATGAGCTAAACTCATTTAATCTCGTCTGATTTCGTCCAAGAAGAAGAAGAAAAAAAAAAAGGTGTTAAGAAATTGATTCCTTGCCCCGTACTGTTCTGAGCAGTCAGGAGATCCCGTCCCGTGTGTGTGATTCCACACGCAGATGTCTTTGTTGAGCAGCACATGTGGTGAGGCCGGTGGTGCGCTTAGTTTGTTGTTACCCCCCCCCCCCCCCCCCCCCACTGCTAAACTCCTTGTCGTGACATTTCCCCGCGACTCTGTACTCCATGCCCACCGGCCCTGAGATCAATTCAAAAAATTCCGAACAGCCAGATCAAAAACAACATGCATCATCTCTGCCTCAGAGACAAACACTATTTCCCCACCTCCTTCTCAACCCCAGGCATCAGTCTGCTCTCGCTGCCACAGAATCCCATCTCATCTGTAATAAAATGAGAATGAGATTGATTTCCTTCACAATCCCATTTTACAGAGGATACAGAAATAAGGAGGGTGGGTGAGTTTGGCTATGGGATTTGTGTGTCTATGTGTGTGTGTGTATACTGTATGTGTGTGTGTGTGTGTGTGTGTGTGTGTGTGTGTGTGTGTGTGTGTGTGTGTGTGTGTACTAGTGTGTGTGTGTGTGTGTGTGTGTGTGTGTGTGTGTGTGTGTGTGTGTGTGTGTGTGTGTGTGTGTGTGTGTTTGTGTGCGTGTGTGTGTGTGTGTGTGTTTGTGTGTGTGTGTTTGTTTGCATGTCTCCTCTGTTTGTGCTTAGCAATAGAGATTTATTCGTCCGCAGTGCTCCTGTTGGAACTTTATGTTTTATTTTATTTTGCCTGTCCGCATCACTCTGCTTCTCTCTCAATCTGTCACACCTGACTCATGAATCATCTCCTCATCTGTCCACTCCCAGCAGGTACCTGAGGCAGCTGTGCCATCTCCAAAGACTGATAGGTGGGAGCTGACGAATGCCCAAGCCATAAAATAGTTAAATTCATCAGAATCTCCGAGACAGAGTCAAAATAAATATATTCATCAACTTCAGTCAGCATCTTCACAGCATTTTCCAACAGCACTGAGAATATATGGAAAATAATATGCTTAATATGCCGTGGCTTAAAACCTTAATTTGCATGTTTTAACGTTTAATTCTCAGACAACCAGTTTTAACGTCGTCAACTAAATGTTAGATCAACTTAACGCACTGGAGGCTATTTTTTGTTTGTTTTAAGTACAAGCATGCTTAGATTTGTAATAATTTGTCTTATATTTGGAGGGCCAATTTAGAGTGTAGAGGGTTTTTATCGCACTCCCAGTTGCAGATTACTTACAAAGCCAAAAAATGGCAAACATTGCTCCCGAAAAAAAGCTTTTGATGTAAGAACAGTGAGAAGCTCTTAACTTCTGAAGAGTCTGCATGTCATCGATTAAATTTGATCATAGTTTATCCACTATCTTTGTAATGACATTCTGAGGAACTAATTCATCGTCATTCAAAACACAATAACACGTCCACTCCTAATTCTGCTTTCTCTAGTAGGCTACGAGCTCTCTTGTTAAACACATCTTCTGGTTTAAAGTTGATCTGGCTTAATGCCTCTAATTTCCCTCAATCTCAGCATTGGCTCTATATCATTGGTCCCTCTGAAAGACAGCCTCGACCAAATGAGTCACTCAACTTTGGCCTTAATTTTGTCTATAGATTGCTGCCATGATGTCACTAATAGTGGGAACAACATCTTTACTTATCTCTCCTTCTAGGGACCACATATCATGTAGGCTATCACACTGTAGATCATGCAGCAAAATGAATTAGAAGATGACAACAAACACTGTGAAAGCAACTAAATTACTGATATTGTCAATTTCAGCATAATGTAACATTTAAAATCGGTGCTATTGGAAGTGTACTTGTGGAAGGTAGGCTAGGTTCTCTGTTGTAGGCTACAGTCGGTAGGCCTACAGTATAATAACATAATGGGCATAGTAGCCTATAGAACTTGAATGAAGAGGTAATTTACAAGCACTCTATATGACCTTGACCTTAGACCTCATATCCCTGAGTAGCCTATCAAGTTTCAAGTAGCCTATTTTCAAGCACTTTACAGTGATGCGTTATATATGCCCATTGATGTAAAACCTTCAAGTTGCCAGTGTGCAATATTGTGCAAGACTGTGTTTTTTTGCGATAGAGGGCTAGACTAGTCATTTGGGCTGACAGTGACAGGTTTGATGAAAATCCCTGAAATCAGAAATAATTGTGCTAGTTTCATTCGATCTTGAATTTTTAATAATAATGAGGCCCGGATGAATGTGTAGCCTACGGTGTGTTCGTTGTGTGTGTGGTGTGTAGGCTAGACTAGGTCAAGTTCTCAGTAAAGTCCTTTCCATTCCCACTGAGTTTGTGTACTGTCAGCTCATAGGCCTATTAAAGCCAGGGGCTGTGCTACAATTAGACCAGACCTAATGTTATTGTAGGCTACACAGTAACAGTATGTTATTTGCTGGTGTTAAACCAGAGAGAGACAATCAGCAGCTCATGGCTTTTCCATTCTTGCCCATTAAACTTAATGTCAGCCCTGACAAAATAGGCAAATATGTTTGTATTTCTATCTGATGCACCATAATACATTCATGGGTTACATCAGGTTCCTTTCCAGAGGTGTATTAACAAGCAAGCATACAGTCTGCATTGATAATCAAGGTGCTTGATTTTATACACCTGTGGAAAGGGACCTGGCTACATTCTATTGCGACGTTTCAACCTGAAACTGTAGCATTTATGACCTTCAATTATATGCGCAGACTGATGGGTCTTTTACTGAGCTGTTGGCAACGACTTTGCGCAAGAACATTTGAGGAAAAACGTTGTCCAAAGCTTATTTTAAGCGCTTTGATGTTACTGTAATTTGTAGAACTACAATTGCTTGAGAGAACACTGAGGCATTCACATTTAAGAGACTGTAAGTAGCTAACTTTAGCCATGATAAGCAATAGCCTAATCTTACCGTACTGTAGGCTAGCATACATCTTTGGAATTCTTGTTTGATAAATTGTTTCTTTCTTTTGCTTAATACTGGTGAATCGAATGATAATGTCAGATAGTTAAACAGCTAGGCTAGTTGTTGCTTGCTTTACCATTTGCCCGGTAACATTCTATCGTTACAGTTGATTTCGGCTACATCACTATCTAAGTGGAATAGAATTAGCTTACTGAACTGCATTAATTCCCATGCTAGTTTCACCTGGAGTGCTGCTTGGATGTAGACATAAGATTACTTCAGCTTGGAGACCTGCATTATCTCTCTTGACCTCGCACTTTTTTTTTATTTGGTCACTCCAGAACATTATCACCTATATTTGCCTTCATTTAGATATTCTAGATTTATTAAGTTTGACAGCAGTCTAACTTGATAGTAGGCTAGTTAAATAATTTACTCTGAATATTGGCCTATAGCCTAATATAAAAAGAACACATAGCCTTGAAAATGGATCAAATAAAAGCACAGCATGCACATTATAGTGTACAGAGTAGGCCTACGCACACACACACTCCCTCACATACACTTGCTCACTCATTCACCCTCTCATACACATGCAACCGCATATTCACATCCACGCAGGTACTGTATGCTCACGGACAAATATATTGCAAACACACTCACAGGCATGAGAGTGCACACACACATCAAACACACTCACAGGCATGAGAGTGCACACACACATATCAAACACACAGAGGCAGGCAGGCAGTGCGCAGAAATATGTATTACAGACATGCGCAAAAATCCTCTTACACACACACACACACACACACACACACACACACACACACACTTGTGTAGACATACACACACACTCACGCCTTGCAGTACATCTAGTTTTTAAGAATATCTCCAGGTTTCCATTGAACGGTAGTTCCCATTCGTACAGCTATAATTCACATCAACCTCATTACACCGGTTGTAAATGTTCACTCATTATGATATGGATGGAGTGTCCTTTATAAAATGATCTTTGTGTCCTTGTGTAGGATAAAAATGTATTAACTGACCAGGGTTTCCATGTCGAGTGGCTCTCTGTGGAGGTTTTACAACAGAGCGCAGGTAGTGAGCGCCATGGGCCGAGCACTCGGATTTCTTCCCTCTTTCAGTGAATTGATCAGATGGCGCAGCTCTTAGCAGACGCTTCATTATCATGAGTCATGAATATTTTTAAAGGTTGAAAAGCTTAGGAGACACTTGCACTGTCATCCTATGAGCAATTATTATATCGTAATGAAATGGAAAAACTAAACCCATTTACCACCCAGTTGCATCACTGCTCACATTTCATTTTCAACATGGACACAATTGATTTTTCATTGTTATTTAGAAACAAAAGATTTGTCTCTCTGTTTTTTTTTTCTTTTGAAACAGTTAAACAGTAGCAGCTTTTTTGGTGCTGTAACATTTGGTGGCCTTTACCTTTATTTATTTATTTACCATTAAAAAAGAAAAAAAGGTCTATAACCGTATTACATGAAGCATACAATTATGGTTTTGATTGAAAAATGACAAAAGAGGATATGATTATGTCTCCGCAGTGCTGGATAAAAGACGTTTTGGTTCTACGGTCGGAAAAGTATCCAAGTGTGTTAATGGTTCAGATTCAGAAACATGTTCCACATTTGATTACACGTTGCAAATAAAGCTGTTTGACTTCAGCTGAAAGATGCATGAATCACACTCACTGTTGCATTGTGCAGTTTGTTGCTGGAGAGTGCGTGTGTGTGTGTGAAGAATACCTGTACCACTCACTGTACCATTGTACAGTAAGTGCTGTGTGCGTGTGTCTGAATTGGCTATATGGTGAGGGTAGAGATTAATGTGCTTGTGCTCAAGAGAATTGCTCTCAGGATATGGCGAAGGTCACTGCACTGTATACAGCATAGTTCAGTGAATGGGAAATTACACACACTGAGCAACAATACATTTCAGCCACAGATCCTCCCGTAGGAGTACAGATGCTTATTGACAAACTTGCTCTCTTTTCCCTTTAACCTTGAACCGAGCTCTTTTCAGCGGCTAACTCTTCAGCAGGGCCAAACCTCTCTCCGTGGCAGTTGGCCCAATGCAATCAATGCCGTTTATTTATTTTCTGCGCAATGATAAAATGGTGCTTTCAGAGTCATTACCTTTGCAGTCTCTAAGTGGCCGTGAGGCTATTGTTTCAAATGTCCTTAAAGACGAAACTTTTCCAAAGTGTGTACCAATGCAATTTTAAACAGCCCCTAATGCACAGGCGGTGTGGGCCCACCCCATTAGGCAGGAAACTCTCACTTTGGATGCCCTAACTGAATTCATGGGACATTGAAGAAGACACACATGGACAGTTGTGCCAGTTGCCATGGGAGGGTGGATGATGTGGGGGGGATGAATCCAGTTTTTCATATGAGCAAGTTCCGCGTGAAGCTCCTTGCGGAATAAAGCAAGTGGAGAATGTCAGGAATGCTTTTATGAAGACTAAATTGCCACCGCTATATTTGGTTAGCGCCATGGCGCTTCCTGCGTGTGAGTAGGTTCTCTGTGCGAGAATTGGATTACAGACATGCTTTGACACAGCTGGGGCGCAGGCGAGAAGAGACACGACACATTGGCCTCCAGAGTCCAGACTGTGTGCTTCCTCCTCACCATCCATCCGCAATAGTGTTTGACAACACTGTAAATATGCACGCTAGTGACTCACCAGAGGATATCATCCTGTGATAGTCACATTACACCAGGGCCTAAAGCCTTGGGTGCGTGGGCACTTGGAAGTGCAATGTGTGTGCCCCTGAGGAGAGAGTATTGGAAAATGATAGCCTATACTGAAGTGGATGTGTCAACCTCTAAGATCTAGCATGCACAGATAGTCGTGCCTAAGATATGTCTCCATGGAAAGGTGAAATGGTGCTGTTGCCGTGTTAGTCATATCTCTTGTGAAAACAAGCTCGCATACGCAGATGGATGATCTAGTTCATTCACAGTCATTTTTATTTCTTTTATGCAATTTTGGAGAAACATTGTCTCATTTCCTTCCATATAATTCTGAAACTTGTCACACGCAAGTGTGTTCATTTCATGCAGAAACATTGAGTTCAAATCTGCCTTTGTAGAGATTATATGCCACACCTCAGTGTGATACACTTCTGATAGACTTAAATTCTTAACTTGCCACGAGTCTACTATTCTTCCGCCCCCATTCACCGTTTCTTTTCTCACTTTCTCTCTCCAGAGCTGAGATGCCTCAACAACAAGATGTCATGTGACCACCTTAGCGGGGAGCGCTCGGAGTTCACGTGGAGTGTGACAGCCGCCGATGACCTCTGGGCGCACGAGCATGGGGGCGTCGAGAAGAAAGAGGGCCGATCCAGCGGCTGGCATGGGGGTAGGAGAACACTAATGACTTTCAACTCGAGGGGTTAAATTATTTATGCCACGGCGTTCTAATTCACAACGCAAATGGTTCAGCAGTGTTGTTTGTTTTGACAGATCATTAGCTGAGCTATATGTGGAATTCTGTAGGACTCGGGTTACCTTGACTACTGCTGTGTGCACTGTTCCTTTGACTTGCGTTGTATTCTATACAGCGGTGTTAAGTGCTGTTCCAGAGTAGAAGACCAGCGTTGACAGGCCAGCATGTTACCTTCAGTGGACATCTGGCCAGCACAGAGCATGGCCGTTTTGGACATAATTTCAAGTCTGCGTGTTGTTATTTCTAGGTCATTCTAAAAACTTCACATAGCTCTTTTAAGCGCTTAAAAATATAAGTATTTACTATGTAGTCACACAGGGTGTAGAATGACCAAGAGATGAGGATTTGGGAAATGAAGATTTCTCTAGTTTGCATGTGAAATGTCGAAATGTTTTACATCTCATCCACTCTTAAAACTCTTGGCTTTCATCCTGCGCTGATCAATGGGCTGGAATGAAGCCCTCATAACCTGATACTAACACAGTGCGACAGACCAGGAAACTTTTACCAGGGGAACTCCAGATGAGAGGGGATGTTTTCATTTGAAAACGCTGGTTCTCTATCCTATGCAATATTTATCAGGGTTTGTTCCCTGCTTTTAAAAGCACAATGAAAGTGTCAAACAAGGGCCAACTTTGAACTGCTGCCTACCGTGGTGTAGGAAGCAGGAGAAGGGAGACACAGGAACTTTGAGAAAGAATCCATATTGCCGTTAGTTGATAATAGGTCTTTAAGAAGTTGTAAAGAGTTGGGAGATGAATGTGGATGAAGCGATGATGATGATGATGATGATGTGGATGTGATGGAGGGTTTAGGGGGAACACTCATTTGATACCCAGAGCAGCAGTCAGCTTTATCCCCACTCAGAAATCAGAACTCGTGCAGAACATATCTCAAACATTTAATGTGGCCAGTGCAATAACGGCTCAGGCGACGTTAATCCCATAAGCGTATGGCTGGGCGCTCTTCATTTACTTCAATACCTTAGAGAGAGAGGGAGAAAGAGAGATGGAGAGAGAGAGAGAGATAGAGATGCACGTCGGAGAGAGAGGGGTGGAGAGAGAGAGGCGAGTGTGTGCACGTGCCAGAGAGAGAGAGAGAGAGAGGTAGAGAGAGGGAGGGGGGAGAGAGAGAGAGAGAGAGAGAGAGAGAGGTAGAAGTGTGCATGGACCAGAGAGAGAGGGAGGGGGAGAGAGAGAGAGAGAGAGTGTGTGTGTGTGTGAGAGAGAGACAGAGAGCGAGCGAGAGAGAGTGTGTGTGTGTGTGTAAGAGAGAGAGAGAGAGAGAGAGAGAGAGAGAGAGTGAGAGCAACAAAGCCTCATTAGACAGTCAGGTTGCAGAGTGGGTTTGGGAATTACAAGCTCTTCAGGCACAGCTCATGCACTTCAAAGGCAAAGCCAGCAATTCCACTTTGGTATCAACTCTGTCACCTCCCTCTCACTCACTCTCTTAACTCCCCCCACATGTGCAAACACATTTCTGCTCACTTATTGTCTTCCAATATATTTGCTTGTGTCAGTAATACAAGAATAAGGCCAGAATAAGGAAAATCAGAAGTGTTAAAATGCTAATCTTGGTAATTATACTAGTGGAGGTGCACCTCGTATGTGACCTGTATTATTTGTGCAGTTGCGAGTGGTTCGTTTGGAGCCAGACACACATTTGAGGTCATTTGTAAGCACCAAATGATTTTGGTTCACGGCATTGAATATTCAAAGTTATCTCGCAGGAGTCCATCGAACATGCATTAACCTGATGGGCTGGTGAATAATTCATGCCCAGTTATGCCATTGATTTGCTTTTTTGGGGAGGGAAAAAAGAATGTCACACTTTGCATTTTTCACAGACAGCAACACAGTGGGGGGGGGGCTGAGCAGAGCAGAGCAGAGCAAAACAAACCCGGGTGAGAGAGGCTGAAGAGCGAGATCTCTGTGTGAAGGGCTAGTAATGGAGACGCATGATAAACACACACACACACACACACACACAGAGAGAGGTGTGCTGTGCAGCGGCGCATACAGTGTGCTGTGGTCACCTTGAGCGCCGTGGCGTTATCACAACAGCATGATTTAGTGTCCGCGACCACCACGTGGCAACATGATGTACACCCTATACATGGCGCTGGACAATCCATAGCTGCGTTATCGGCAGATTACATGCTTTAATGCAAAGGTCATAAACAAAATGGAGAAAGATGAATGTATGCATGCAGTATATGCGTCATTCATCCCCTTTATTATTAGATATACAATTGGCCCGCCATTGAGTGATCGCTTTGGTCTTCTCCTCATAAAGTCTCTCTCCCTTGAGCAGGCCCATTTTTAGGGGGGACGGAAAGTAGAAGTTTGATGAATCTGAGGGAAAAGAGTTATTTATGCTCCTTTCCATTCTTGCCACTGCCTACTCCACTAGCCGCGATACTTTATGCATACACTATTTAGAGGATTAGTGATGATTAATTGCATCACACCGACGATGTTTGTCTCTTTGCTGTTGCACTGCTTCTAATCAGGTACTAATTTGATTGTATGATTCATCACTGTGGGGGGAGAGATGTGCTGTAGCCTTATTTATTAGCCACTTAGCCTAAAGACGACTTTAGGCTCTCATTAGCTTTAAATAAAGACTACTATAGGGTCTCATTAATTGTAAATACAGATGACTATAGGCTCTCATTAACTGTAAATATAGATGACTATAGGCTCTCATTAGCTTTAAATAAAGACGACTTTAGGCTCTAATTAGCTTTAAATAAAGACTACTATAGGGTCTCATTAACTGTAATTATAGATGACTATAGGCTCTCATTCACTATAAATAAAGACTGCTATAGGCTCTCATTAGCTGTAAATATAGATGACTGCTTATAGGCTCTCATTAGCTGTAAATATAGATGACTGTGTATAGGCTCTCATTAACTGTAAATGTAGACTACTATACTGTAGGCTCCCATTAATATAGACTACAGTGGCTCATTAGCTGTAAATATAAACTACTGGAGGCTCTAATTAGCTGTAAATACTGTAGGCTCTTATTAACTGTAAATAAAGACTACTGTAGGCTCGTATTAACTGTAAATAAAGACTACTGTAGGTTCCACTTTAAATAACGACTACAGTAGGCTCTTATTATAGCTGCCCTGATATATTTAGCCAGTGTCATTTAGAGTGTCTTCATGAAGGAACTTAGGCTACTGAACTTCATGAAAATGTTTTTCTTTTTTTAATTACCACTAATACTTTATCCTAATATCATTAAAATCTTCTCCCCTCGATTTCTCCTTTCAATTGCTGTGCATAATTTCTCCTGGAAGCCTGCAAGGCCATTTTATTAGAGGCTGGTTTGGCAGGGCTCCCACCAGGAGCAAAGGCAAAACTCTCACACCTCTAAAAAGGCAATATGGTGAGGAAAAATAGGGGATTTTTGGGATGAAAACAGGTGCAGCTCACCTCAGGTCCACTAATATTGTTGTATCTAGCATCCAGACATAATGGGTAGTGGGTAGCGCTTCGCTATTTAGCCAGGATGCTCATTTCTGGACGCTCCCCCCTCCTATCCCTCTGGGTGATGCGTGCGTGAAGATTAGCTACATTAGCTGACTTAATTTAACTAATGACAGTGATATGGAGCGGCCATCCAGCAACTCAATTTGCATGAGAGCCGTGCGTGGTCAAGATGATGAACTGGAGCTGTCATGCTCACTGGTGAGTAGTGAGTCTTCATTTCATTGCGCTGTTCAGAGCCTCAACTTTCTGCAGACATTTCATCCATCTATAGAGTAGAGACTGATGAACAGGTAGGGTGGTAATTGGGATAGATCTACTCAGACACCACCATGTTGCTCTGCGTGATCAGAGAGACACATCTCAGACCCTGTATCTGTGAGGAATGTGCACTTTGCAGGACTCACTGCAGCATTCAGCAAGCGAGTATAGGACACTGCTTGTTTTGTTTTGCCTGGTTGTGGTTTGGCTTTCAAATCAGGAGACTTCCTGTCTCATCACCACTATCACTCAGAAAAGGATTAAGCCGAATAGTTGCATCGATTTTTTTTTATTTTTTTTCTCGGCGCACACTCGGACAGACTCGGTCGAACTAGCCCCTGCTGACCTGCGGCAGAGGACGGCGTAGTGTGAGGAGTTGATTTGTTTGTTTGCCGTGTTGCAACCCTGTGCACCTTTGCTATTCTGAACCTGCCTGCTCTCTTGGTGGGGCATGTGTTGTTCTAGAGCACACAGCCAGGAGAGGGGGCCTCTGCAGGAGTAATGGTTGTTTACCTGATTTGAAATATTTAACTGCTGGGAGCTTGGACCAAGAGGTATTGGAAAAAATAACAGTGGCAACCCTGCTAGTAACCTCTACAACGACTTTTTACGCCTCGTGTGTTTTTGGGGGATTTTTCAGGACTGGGAAATCTAACTATTGCTGTTAAGAGCAAATCCTACTGTCTGATCTAGGAGACAGCGGTACTGTAACCATTTAGGTGTTTTCTTTGCTCTCATGCAAAATCACTTGAAGGTGCTCAGAAAAACTAAACCCAAATCATCCAAGGATACTATTCATTGATTTTGATAGTCTCTGCTGCTCTTCAAGAGCTTGTGTGAATAATTCTGCTGGTTTCAGACTTGTGCAGTAGTACACACATTAAATCTTCTGTGTGAACGCATTCAAAGGTCATATGTTTATTTCAAAGCTAATATTCATGTTGTTGCAGCACAATGAACAGTCTTCAGCACTGTGCCAACCATACAGTGACATGGCAACCATACAGTGATATGGCAACCATACAGTGACATGGCAAGTTTAGCAACCATACATTGAGATGGCAACCATACAGTGACATGGCAACCATACATTGAGATGGCAACCATACAGTGACATGGCAACCATACATTGAGATGGCAACCATACAGTGAGATGGCTGCAAT
This sequence comes from Sardina pilchardus, assembly GCF_963854185.1. Lineage (NCBI taxonomy): Eukaryota > Metazoa > Chordata > Actinopteri > Clupeiformes > Clupeidae > Sardina > Sardina pilchardus. The sequence continues at coordinate 18,053,990 of NC_085013.1, read as the reverse complement.
ACTGTGGGACTTAAGTGCAGCACATTCAACATATTAGTTATTAACTCAGTGCATGGTACAATCAAACATACATTAGTGGAGTAATTTGTAGGGCTTTTGAACATCTAGGAAAACAGGACATACTGTAGATGAACTTTATAGAGGAGTTGGTTTATTGCGATTGGTTTAGATGGTGTTGCTTTGAAGGAATTGATTTACAGAACGCTTCGTGGTGGTGTGCAGACATTCTCAGATGTTGTGTTAACCCTCCCCTCTTTGAGTGTAGGATCACACAAATGATATGAAATGAATGAATTCGCCTATATACAGTATATATACAGTGAGGAGCACATGTATTTGATACAATGCTAAAACAGGAATATAAAATCATCATTTGACAATTGATCTTAATGCCTTAATTCAAAAAATGAGTAAAAATCAAACCGCCAAGGACACCAATTTTCTTTGTGATTGAAGAATGTATCGTAAATAGATAAATGTTTTCCTTAAATGCTAGGGGAAGGAAGTATTTGACCCCCTATGTAACCCTATGGGAATTTAACACATAGGGGCAGGCAGATTTTTATTTTTAAAGGCCAGCTATTTCATGGATCTAGGATATTATGCATCCCGATAAATTTCCCTTGGCCTTTGGAATTAAAATAGCCCCACATCATCACATTCCCTTGACCATAGCTAGAGATTGGCATGGTGCTTTTTCCAGTAGGCCTATTAGCCTGTTTGATTTGCATTGAGCTCAATGAGCATCAAACAGGCTAATAGGCCTACTGGAAAAAGCACCATGGCAATCTCTAGTTATGGTGAAAGGTGTATAATGATGTGGGGCTATTTTAATTCAAACGGCCAAGGGAACTTTATCAGGATGCACAATATCCTGAATCCATGAAATAGCTGGCCTTAAAAAATAAAAATGTGCCTGCCCCTATGTTAACCCTATGTGTTAAATTCCCATATGGTTACATTGGGGGTCAAATACTTCCTTCCCCCTAGCATTTAGGAAGAACATTTATTTATTTACGAAACATTCTTCGATCACAAAGAAAATTGGGGTACTTAGCGGTTTTATTTTTACTCAGTTTTTGAATTAAGAAATTAAGATCAATTGTCAAATGATGATTTTATATTCCTCTTTTTAGGCAACTTTAGCATGGTATCAAATACATTTTCTCCTCACTGTATTTGTGTGTGTCGATGTGCGGATTACCCAGCAACAATGAACTTCACCATGCCATTGCAACTCTGTTAAGCAGATGAAACACATGAAAGTTGCCGTGATTTACTGAGGGCCTTGCTGGGCTTGCTGGGAAGACTCATGTTGTTGTGCTGCTGATGAGGCGTGTGTGTTTACTGACCTGTGCAGCGGCGTTGGCACCTGTGTTGGCGCCCCGCGAGGATCACAAAGGCAGTTTATTGTGCAAGTCTTACGTGTGTGTGCCTCTGCATTTGCCAACGCTTGCCTGCCACATGTCACTTTGGAGAGTTTAATGGCAGAAGATGAAGTGAATGGAGCCGTAGGTGGACGGAGGCATGTAGAGGCCACTAGGCCTAGCATTACAGCATCCTGCGCTTGTGCTTGTCATTTGATGTACTGTAGGTGGACACAGGCATGTAGGGGCCAGTGGACCTCACGTTACAGCGTCCTGCTGTGCCGTTTGTGTTTGATGCTCCAGTTTGGGCAGCATGTGCCGCGATGACGCATGCTCCTGTGGTGCCAAATGAGGAATTACTGTATTTGTGAGCTGCTGTAGTGTACAGCCTAGTTTTCACTGTGTTCGACTTCAAAACAAGCTCACTACAAACAGACTCAAAAAGGTCAGTGCACCAACCACATCCAGTGTTTTTGAATTGTTGTGTGATACACCCGCAGACATAGCCTCCTAAAAACTTAATAGACCACAAATGTATCACATTTCAGGTTTGTGGGAAGTGAGAGAAGGTGGAATTGATCGTTATATCCAATACTCTTTTATGTGGTTTAACGTTCTGCATTAGACCCATATCCCAATGTGTGGTTCAAAACTTTGTCTTTCTCACTAGTGGGTCACTTTGACACTAAAATAATGAGTCTGATGGCCCTGTGTGACCTCTGTACTGTTCCTAAACATGGACAATATACATGTAAGGCACCAGGGTTATTGTGTCTGTTCACGTCAACAGCCATTGATTGATTGATTAGTAGGCGGAGTGTCTCCTGACACCACCTGGGGCCTAGTGACATTTTGTAAATATAATACAACATACTGTAGCTGCTCGGTGTGCCCAAAGAGAGTCCTGGACCTCATTTCGGGATTCCAGATATTTTAAGCCTAGACCAAACTGTTTGCAGTTATTATTCTGTGGCCATTGTTTAATATGTTTCTGACGATGTTCAAAATTAATTTGTTCCAAATGATTGTGAGAAAAATGTGTTTGCTTTCCTGTCATATGCCACTTGAGTTAAAATAATTTCCCCAACCTTCACCTGGTAGAGCAAACATCGCAGTTATTCATGCCAACTGCCTGTTTCCATGGAAGCCTTACTAAATTCACATTTTTTTTCGCATCAAAATTTTTGTCCGCAAACAATTCATTACAACTGCCAGCGCAGTGACAGTGTCCTTGTAGAAGCGAACTGACTGTACAGCCGTAACAAGATGCACACAAAACATTACTTGCCAACAACAGCAATGCCTCAGAAATCTCAGCTTAATTAGTTTTCATGGATTTATGCTTAAGCGTAGCCTTCTCTAATGCACTTGATCATTTCCCCCTGAACATGGATCATAATTAGTTGATCTGGCTGATGATGTTGCTTGCCGTTGTAGGGTCTTTCCTCCATCCAAACTCATAGTTTTCCCTGACACTGACACACTTTCTCTCTCACACACATACTGTACTGTACACCCACACCCTCTAAGGCCTTAACGCCGTACAAAAGCCAATGGGAATATTAATAACAGTGCAAGCAAATATAAAACGCTTTATACTTTTTAATATTTTTTAAAGAAGAGTGTAATGAGACCTTTCAATGAGTGCTGAGTCAGAATTGGATTTCAAAGGTCACATGTGTCTGTCAGGTTGAACATTTGTAACCTTAATCAAATCTGGCTTCACACTAGTAAGTTCACCCTTTTGCCCAATTCTCCACAGGCGCCATTTTGAGGCCTGGCAAGGTGTTTTGTGCCCGAGTAGATCATGTGGCAGAGCTGTATTTTTGCCTGTATGTTAATGAAGCGCAGCAGCCAATAAAGCAGAGGTCACTGGGCGAGCCAGAGCTACACAAGCTCATCTCTTTTTTACGAGCAGTGAGGTTGCTCCCCTGAACGCATTACCTTGCATTTTGCAAGACTTCATCACTGACAGTCAGCCACCCTCATAACACTCATTGAGATGATAGCGCCCGTCCGTCCACCCAACACTAACTCACTCTACTGATTGAATTATTATTATTGAGTTCTTATTGACTCCAAGTGATGATGCACAGGCAAACAAAGGGGTTCAGACAGACCATGCTCTGTCCCAGACAGTCCACACACTGCCATGGCATGGCAGCACAGGGCTTTGGCTGATGAGCTGCCACATCAACGACACCCTTTTGTCAGCATCTTAGACTGTTCGTTTAAAGGTCAGACAGGCTGTTCAGAGTGCTGAATCTCAATGACATAAATGTAGTCACATGAGGTACTGTATTGTTATGTATTCCATGAACAGACAGATGCTCTTGTTTTTAATGACATGCGTGAGTTGCCTTGTTATGTGAGTAGTTGTACACTTGTGGAGTTGTGTGATCTTTTTGCAATCCACATCCTTTAGAATTAAAATATATTGTATTTTTTTTGTTATTGGCATTTATTTCCATTTCTGTGTTACCAATAGAATATGGCCTGTAGATTTATGCCCCCCCCCCCTTTCTGCTATCATATACCTTCAGCTTTGGCTGAATTTTCCATTTTAACTTGCACAAGATGGCGGTGAATGATACGGACTTAAATGTAGAATGCACACAGTAAAAGATATAGAAGCCACCTCCAGCGTGTCTACATGCTGTGTGTGTCTTCAGTGCTGTGTAATGAAGCATGCAGTCATTACGGGCGCTCAGTTTACATTTCAGGACATTTGGCTGGGGAAAAAAAACAACAGATTGTTTACCAAAAGCAAAAACTACCACTAAGCACCTCGTGCCATTTTGACCTTGTCCAGATGGTGGCGCTGGTCTCTCATAATGACATCCTTATGCTCACACCCCCCCCCCCCCCCCCCCCCCCCCACACCCATCTCCCAACCCCCTCAGGGAAATTACCTACAATCAATGATGTTGAGCTGAAAACATCCGCCTGTTCTCCGACTCCCCATCACTAACCCCAAGAATAAGATACATAAAACAATGAGTGGTAATTACTGCTGAAGCCGGCCTTTCAGAGGAGTAGAAAAGGTCCCCCTCATTATGCTTAATGTTCTCTCTGATGTAATTAAAACACTGTCTGCCCAACATCCAATTAGACCTGTGTATGTGTGTGTGTGTGTGTGTGTTTGAATATCTGTGCATTGGGTTTGACTGAGATCATCTGAGTGATGTGTGTATGGCCAGTGACCAAGCAAAGAGGAAGTTCCTTTGGCCAGAGGTTCGTACAGTAGTTGTTACGGCAATCGGAAGAGGGACTCAGAGTGTTGACATTCATTAGGGAAAATCTTGCCTTACATCATCATCATCCAACTGTCATGTCGGCCTTGGAATTATAGTTCCACTATTTATGCAATTATGTCAGTAATTACTGTAATGTTAAAACACAAAGACAAAGACCGTACAGACAGTAAAACAAAGACCATTCTGTAGACTTTGCCATATCGGGGGTATGTGTCTGTAGAAAACTCCTTTTTTTAAGATCCTGAAATACATTTTGAAGGCAGATCAAGATCAGATCAAACTAATCATTGTCCAGTTTTTGAAGTCTTGGCCTTGTCAAAATAATTGACAGTACAATCAGATAATCCTGGACACTCATGCTGTGGTATATTATTTATAAAGTAAATGCACTATCTGCTAAAAATAGATTTGAGATCAATTTAAATGTAAGATTAAAATATTCTAGTTGGATAAGTATTCATCCCCTGCATGGTTAAGAGCCCTCTTTGCCGCCTTGGGTCTTTGGAGAGGAGGCTGCAGCAGTGCTGCGCGTTGCTCTGAGTCTGCAGTGTCTTCCCCCATTATAGAAGTGCTGGGGGGTATTAGTGACAGACCTGGGTAAGTTAACTCAGAGTAAGTGGTAAACCTCCTACAACAAGAGCCATATGGCATTGTTTTGTAAGGAGAGTAAAGATGTGCAGCTCTTCTATTAGGAGGTTTACCACCTACTCTGAGTTAACTTACCCAGGTTGGTTACTAAACCACACATACTTGGAATACCTACCTGTTCGTCTAGGTTGATGAGATGGTAACATTGCTGTATTGCCGCATGTTCTTAGGACGTTGAACAGAGTTTTGGACGAAAAATATTCAGAAGACACTCCATTATTCTGTTAGTCTTGTGCATTATTTAACCACTTTGCCAAATTTGAAAAAAATCAATACTGTAATTTCCTGTGTATTTGCCGCATCCTGTATAAGCCGCTGAACAGTGTTATAAGCAAGTTAAAAAAACAAAAGCATATTAATACCATACAGTATTATCTGCTCCTTGTGTATTAACCTCATAGCTGAAGAAATTTGGCAAAATCAATGTATAAACTGTGGCTAATAGTTGGGGAAATTCCGATAAGTGTATAAAAGAAAAGAAATCAGTATTCTTTGCTCTGAAATGCAGGGGCATGTCCCCACACCTCATCCTTAATCCGAGTCGTCAGTAATCAGATTAAAGAACGGTCTCCTCAGAGTTCCACCCACCTCTTCTGCCTTTCATCATCCTTTGGGAATGAAAGTAAAGGAAAGTAAAGTCGAAGGAAAGGCTCTTTCAGACAAGACTGTTGCACAGGCTCAGTTAGAGGTACAAGAGGCACACACAGCCCCAAGGGCTTTCTTTTCTGTCCGCATTTGCACCTCCTGTAACACTGAGGTGACGGAACACTTACGCTAACAGCGCACTCACTTCACCCCCACCAACCCCCCACCCCCCACCCTCAAAATCCAAAAGTGTGAAGTTTGAACTTTTAAAGAAATATGGTCACTTTCAGGATTATTACTGTATATTGTGTCCAGTCAGCATTTCCCCCCATTTCTCAATGTATTTTCTCCAATTTATCATTTCTCAAGTGCTACATGTACCTGATTCAGTCACAAGAAACGTACATACACTGTGTCCTTGTGTAGCAGGGTCATGAGTGGTGTTGAGTCACTTTCATCCATATTATAGAAAGTGCATTTTAAAGATCAGAGTGACTGAATGACAGGCTCTACTTTGCGAGTCTTACTTTCCCAAGGTGAGATGTTCTCGGCGAAGCACGCTGTGATTTGTAAGCCTTGCCTTGTCTCTTACCCTTAGCCTCACATCACTTCTTTTTTTTGTGAATCAAATCAAAGATTAAGATGTCAGATAAAAAAGAGCGGCCTGTGTCTTTGCTGGATTAGACTGCACAATACTGGCGACTTGTTGCCTTCCCCCAGAACAAAACGAAGTGCCTTTGTGTTTTACCAGCTCTCCTCTTCCCTCTCCTCACCTTTTGCCAAGTCAGACTCCTCTCGTATCAATGCTGTGCTATTTTGGGAGGCTGCCTTTGAAGCATGATCCCCTGGTGAGACTCGTTCTCCCTCAAGTTGTTCTGTGGGATGTTGAGGTCTGGCAGTTAGGGGATGAAGCTTGATGGGATAACAGTTGACTCTGCTAATGAGCGGAGGACTCGGGGCAGGGAAAGCACACCCATTCACACTCCGAGAGGTAATGATTGGTTTTGGTGAGGGTGAAAACAAAGTCGAAAAGACCCACAGATACCATTAGGCTTTCTCTCTCGGAATCGCAAGGTAGCTCGGGCCCCACAGGGGAAAGGGCCACAAATTAATATCGAGACCATTTTGGTGTGTGTAATTCCGAGACTAGAAGGGCACGTCTGAGGGAGGGAAAAAAAATCCCTCGGAGCCCAAGTGAACGGGGAACGGGGGAAGACAGTAAATATCCTGATGGCGACTAATAAAATGATTTAGTATGTGATTACTGGCAGATACGCGCAAGCACTGGGCAGCGAGGAGCACTGATTGCTCTGCATCACGGTTTTATCATATCTAATGGCCTAGGCAGACAGAAGAGATATTGACATTACTGAGTAGTGACCCAAGATAAATCAATTAATTACCTCTTACTGGATCTATGACGATGGCCCCTATCATTGCAGATAGTTATAATTATTACTGAATTGAAAATGAAACCAATTACCTATGTCCCAGTCAATAAACTTTAATAAGTTGTTCATTTAAAGTGACAGTGTGTATAAGATGCGGCTCTGGAGTGGTCAGATACTGACGTAACTTACAACAAGATTATCAACGAGCGTAGCGTAGCCGGCCTACTGGTCTCCCATGCCACAGCGTGCACCACTAACAGCCTTCTGTGCTTTGGAAACCACGCCGTGAGAACTGGCATCCATGCCAATATTTGTTTATTGACCTGTCACACGGCACAATCAAGCAGAACTTGTTTGAGCACCGTAATTAGTGCTTATTGAAACATGGCTGAGGTTTACTATTAATTGTAGTTTTTCGTCATTGTGTTTCACGGGCGGAAATGGTGCGACTTGAAAGAAATTCAATCACTGGAAACTCGTTTGTGTGCTGACCTACCCACGCTTGCATGTGAAGTCAGGCACATGGTATTACATTAATGGTAAAAAATATATATTTTTGCCCAATAATTAAATTACCGTTCAAGCATGCACAGTTGATGCATGTTAAGGTTGGTAAATGTGTAACTCAATATTCCTTGTTTACACATAACTAATTTATGTTGCTGTGTAGATTGTGTATGTTTGGAAGCCTATGTTAAACACAGAGCATATTTTGTGGAAATTAAAAAAAAAACTGTCTTAAAAAAACATATGTTAAAGACTCATGAATGTTTTTCTTTTTAACCAAAACATATGTAGTCAACAGCCAGTCTGCAAAATACTGTATAAATGTATCCACTAGCAGAGCTATTCAGATACAGCTAGTTTCTCAATTCGATGCTTCTCTAACAACATGACATCTGCTGAATATTTGGTAAGAGTGTATGGTGTGAGTTTTATCCAGAGATGCTTCCATTGTATAAGAAATTACAGCCCAGCCGATGATGGTAGGCTGCCATCACAGCTTTAGGGTGTCAGATAGCTATCTTCACTCCCACATGTCACTATCTCTGTCCTTGCTGTACTGTAGTCGCTTCCCCCATGTTGTACTTTAAGATAGAGAAGCCCGTGTGTATGATTCGAAATGCGTTTGTGCTTGCTTGTGTTTTAGCATATTTCCATTAACAAGTCCTTGCTGCATGCATATTACTTGTCACAGTTGGATGGTTTGTTATGGACTGTGTCAGCATTTCCTCCAAACAGAGGTCTGTCCACAGCCCCCTTCCCTTGCCACGTGGGCATACTTGTTTACGAGGTAGCTTAAAACATCAGAGTGTGAATGCTTTCATCTTTTCCATTTCATTCGTATTCCGGTCTGAACTGATCGACCAGCTGAGACCGATCCCAGTGGGGAAGCTCAGTGCAGCAAAGTTTAATGCTAGTTATGCAAGGAAGACGGCCAGCTGGACCACAGAAATGGCTCCCTTTTGGAACTCCATGTCAGAGCTGTTGTGTGAGACCGGGGGGGAGAGATAGAGAGAGAGAGAGAGACAGAGCCACATAAATATAGAAGCAGAAGAGATAGAGAATGAGACATGCGTATCTAGAGCTAAGGCAGCCAAACACACCAGTAGGAAATGGAGGCAAAATCTAGGCAGTCAGTTAGTCACTGAGTAAATGTTTCCTATCCCTGCTCTCGAGCATGTATTTGTATTATTGTCGCACCACCACTTATCAGTGCACGATTACTATAATAGATGTTGTTGATGAGCTCTTCAAAAGCACTCTAAGATTTGGGATTAATTTAGCTACGTTTGTCTAAAAGCATTGTGCTCTGCTGAATTCATTTGCAGTAAAAAAAAAAAGCAGTTATAATGGTATTTGCATTAAACAGAGGCATTGTCAGTTTTCTTGCAATTGCACAAATTGTGGCCATGCCCTAAGGATGGTCTTCTGATTGCATCCCTCTCTCTCTCTCTCTCTCTCTCTCTCTCTCTCTCTTGCTCTCTCTCTCTCTTTCTCTCTCCTCTCTCTCTCTTTCTCTCACACACATTGTTCTGCCTCTGAAGGTACAGTGTTTGTGACTTTACAATATTTTGGTATGATTTATTGTGTCTTTTCACAGAGCGGGCCCTACAGTATATACAGTTGTATATACAGAATGTATATATATATATAATATATATGGCATAAAGTGAGAGAGGGCTAGAGTAGGAAGTGCACACGTGAATATGAGCATGAGGACGCAGTCACGACAGGCATGGTCAAGCAGATCCAGTTATATAGCTCATTTGATGCAGAGTGTAACTCAATGTGCCTCGTGTCGAGCATGATAAAAGTAAAACAGAAATGCACAAACTTAAATGAATTCAAACATTCAAACAGCCAAACACAGAAAACAAAAAAATAAAACAAAACAAAAAAGCAATCTGAACATTCAGTCTTTAAATGTAAGACCGGGGAAGCCTTGGTGTTATTAGTCAATTAAGAGAGGTAACACAGAGGTTGTAAAATGCTGTATGACATAATGGATTCCTGCAGAGACAAAAATGTAAAGAAGCCAACTGTGACATGTTTTTATCAAGCAATGATTGGAATAGCTGGGGGAAGCGAAGGCCATATGGAGACGTATTCGGAGGGCTTTGGCAACCGTTTTTAGAATGGACAATTAACAGACACCATAGCCTCTCAGAGCAATGTAACAAACGCATACTGTACCAGTAGATAATTGAAACATTTTCATATTTAAAGACCCTCCAGAGGGAATTGTTAGCAGGTATATTTAGGTACATGTCGGCATGTACAATTGTTACAAGTAGAATGTGTTTTGTAAGTTAACAGTACAATTTAAAAACATATTATATTTATGCATTGGATACTAGGATATGGGAGCCTGGACGTGTTTTTTTATCAAAGTATAATTGCCTGATATTTTGGCACATACACAGCAACAAATTAGATGTCTTTAAATCACTGATTGCCTATTCCTGACAACGCTTCCTTTTATTAATACACAGAATCATTAAATGATTCTGCTCTAGTGGCAATGTGTGATTAGCTCAATTACTCCGTTAATTATTGCCCTCTAAGGCTAGATGAATCTAGCATTTATTTTATGTTTACAGTATGTATACTGAATTCATAGGTTCCTCTCAGCATTAGATGCAACATGTTTACCCTGCTTCTTTGATATCAGGGAAATGAGAAAATATATATATATTTTTTAGTTAGTTGTTAGTTGGATTCCCTTACTGGAAGGCCCCGGCTTAAGCATAGGCAGTCAGATTTCATCAAAACAACAAGTTTTATAGGATATGAGGAGGGAGAAAGCTATTTTGTGAAGATATTAAAAAAAGATAATTGTTATGGCTCCCAAGCAAGTGCTAGACCCAAGCACAGATGCGGGGGAACGTCCTTAGAGTGTTAATTGGGCAGCAGTGACAGTGGAAAATACAGATCAACAACAGAAGAGTCAGCCTTGTTAGTTTCAAAGCCGAGTTCAAAGGCATCAGGAGAGAGGGGGAAAAGGAAGACCGGAAAATCTTAATAGGAACTGACTTCAGCCAAGTAATGCGAGGCAAAAACATAGGCAAGGCAAACATTGTTCACAAGAGAAAAACAGAAAAGAGTTGTGCAGGGAGCAGAATCTTCTTAAGGAGCAGCCGTGGCTCGACTGGGCACCGACACAATCTGGCCAAGAGAATCTGATACGGAGATCTGACATGCCAGTAAGCATTTGAGTACAACTGGTCTCAGATGAGCGGCAGCCAATCAGCCACATACTGTAGGGAGAACGTGGAAAAACAGGGAAGGATTGTAGCCATCGTCTGTAAACAAAAGCACATGGTGGTGCAGGCGGCTCATCCACTTACTCACCAAGACAACACGGCGCACTGACAAGCACAAACAGCAGAAGCAGGCCAGACTAGCGAGGCTGATTATTGAATTGAATATTGAATATTTTATGTACAAGTTTTATCAGACTGAAACACACACATGTTCCCACAAACACACTCATTTTTGGACATCAATCATTGATCCTGATCCTTTGGACCTTTGTCAAAAACATCTTGTTCCAAGCATAATTTTATCTAAGGCAAACTTGTTAAAGCAATACTGAACTTAAGCACTTTTCCTCTGTAGCACACACGCTACATGTTTTTGCATGGCAAATAACAATGTCCACAGACAAGGTTGATGAACCACTGCGAGTTGATGAACCACTGAATTGATTTTGGAAGCATTATTTTAAGGTACAACAGAAGCTAGTGTTGCTGTAAAGGCACACCTGCTGTTTACTGTACCTGGGTGCAACCTCATGGGTATCTGGGGTCCGAGTGCTACTGCTGGAGCCTGAGGAGCTCAATCACAGCCAGGCCTCACTCCGCTGCCTCCTCTCCCCTCTGTACCCAACCACAGGCAGAGGCCTGTCTCAGAGCAAATGGTCTCCGACCGTCCTCCATTATTTACTTTAGAAAAGGGGCAAACAAAAGCAGTGCCAGTCAACAGGACAACAAACAATAGTGGTAGAGGAAGTTAACCTGGAAACAACTCCCAGAAAAATTACAGAAGCAAAGGTCAGAGACACAGACAGAGACGAGACACACAGAAAGGAGTGTTTGTGTAGCGTGTGTGTGTGTGTGTATGTGTCCGTGTGTGTGCTTACCTGTGCATTGTCTCCATATGCTCTTTTGTGTATTTTCCTGTTTACTTTTATAAATTGCAACGTTTTTGAGAAGTGAGACAAGCGAGCTTTAGGAAATGCCCCCATTTGCAGGCCTGATGCGGACGCTGTAGCCGGCACTCAATGGCTTGGAGCAGGGAGGTCATTTCTCCTGCTCAGGAACTCATTAGTGCTCCAGTGTCAGTTGACGGTGACAGCTTCATTTCTTTGGCCCACAGAACTGATCTGTAAAGCGCATACAGTACACAGAGGAGAAGCAGACGTAAGCCAGGATACTGAGGGATCAGAGGAAGAAAACAGAAGTCAGACAGAGAGAGAGAGAGAGAGAGAGAGAGAGAGAGAGAGAGAGAGAGAGACGGAGAGAGAGGGAGAGACAGAGCGAAAGATAGAGAAAGAGAGACAGAGCGAGGGAGACAGAGAGAGAGAGAGAGAGAGACAGAGCGAGAGATAGAGAAAGAGAGATAGAGAAAGAGAGACAGAGAGAGAGAGAGACAGAGTGAGAGACAGACAGAGAGAGAGAGAGAGAAAGAGAGAGAGAGAGAGAGACAGAGCGAGAGAGAGAGAGAGAGAGGGATAGACAGAGCGAGAGAGAGAGAGAGAGAGAGAGAGAGAGAGAGCGAGGCGAAGAGACATAACTCTCCTTCTGGCCTCAGGCTAGTGTTCAATGACTGTTTGGCATCATTTCTGGAGAGGGAGACCAGACCTGGAAAAACATGTGAATCTTTCAAATATTCAGTACTTTTGAAATGAAATCAATCCTTATTGATAACATATTGATGAACGTAATAGATAGCTGCCATATATGTTCACTTTACGATAACACTCTAGGCTAACTTGGGAGTTAAAAAAAATACATTTTATTCCAAAAAAGTGATTAGAAAGAGAATCAAAGCCAGCTGTGCCCAAGGCACCGAGGCAGCGCTGCTCTTTAGCAGCTGGTAGTGGGAGGATGGAGGCCAGAGGATTTGTTGTGACCCTGAGGTCTTGACATTTCCCTGGATGACAATCCTGTCCTCACCAGCAATAGCTGCACTGTTTACATGTGTCAATCTCCCAAAGCCTGGCTAATCGCTTTATATTGATTAGGGCTCGGGCGCTTCCTACGAGTTCGCTTTTAATCCAATCGATCACTTGCCCCCCTGATTTATGATGAGGCTTGTTTTTCTTCTTTTTTTTTTCTTAGTTTCCTCACAGACTCCTCACTGCTGAGGTACACTGAAGCTTTCCAAATGCAGCCTTTTGTTTGCTCTTTGTGTTTGAGCTGCTCAGTAATGAAAGAGGCTGTCTATACTCCTGCGGTCCTCACTCAGATGGATGTGTCTTCAATAGACTTCTGTTGTAGCACAGCAACACATAATTAACGCCCTATATTGCAGTTGATAAACGCAATTAAATACGCTTAACTAAATAATTAGTCAGTTATTATTTTTTTAAAGGCTGACATCATGTTTAGATTTAAATGTCTTTTAATGCTTTGAATATGTACCTTTGTGGAACTACAATAGCTTTTAAAGGGGTTAATCAACGTCTGTAGTGCATCTTTAAGAGTTGGTCATTTTTGTTTTTTAAAATTAACACAAAAACAGTGCAATTTTGAAGGAATTAATTTACTTCCTCATTTGTATGGAAGACATACCTGAGAGTTGCGCTGGCCCATCCATGTTAGTGTGTAGGATTGTGTGGGAATGGTATTGAATTAGCCAAATGAATTTGCCAAGTAATTAAATCAGCTTTAGTTTATGGGCACCTGACTTGCCTGCAGCACATTGTCTGCCATGTTGCATATACTCCGCATTCGAGCCCCGTGGCTGTGTGTGTGTGTGTGTGTGTGCTGTTGCGATGTATTTTTATGGATTGAGTTTGATTGTGTGCTTTAGGCGTTAGTATTAGAGTGTTGGGTTTCAACCCTCTTGCCTTACGCATCACGTTTCCTGAGCAGCCGCAGGTTTCGGATGTCCACCTTGCCAGACCATTATCTGCAGGTTGGTTGAGAATCCTGAAACAAATGTCCGACAGAGGCCAGCTCTGCGTCAATTATCCGTGGAATTAATCCCGCTGTCTGGCGGTTTCTGATGCACACAGAAGGACAGGCTTGTGTGACTTGTGCTCGTAACTAGCAATTTGTCCGTCACTTGTACTGTCATTATCACAAATTGGTGTGTGTTTTGGCACAGCTTGATGATATTGGCACGGCTACACACACAACATCTGGACAGTGGATCAGAACATGGGGTAATAAGTGTCATGGTAGCAGAAGAGTGGCGCTGTGTTCTCAAAGACACACACACACACACACACACACACAAACACACACACACACATGTATGCTCTTATATCACCACCGTGATGTAAGTATTAACTGTCATTGAATATTTATGAAATCGCATGGTTTAAAGCAACATGAGAGCCATGAGAATAACATTCAGTTACTGTAGGTCTGAAACCTAATGCATGAATATTCTAATCACTCTCTCACCCACCCACCCACATGTATGCACACACACACACACACACACACACACACACACACACACACACACACACACATACTGTACACACACACACACGGTCTGTGGAGGTATGGTATGTCTCTCCGAGGGGCTGTTCTGTAGGTTTTGATGTGTACTGATGGGGTTGTCAGCAGGCAGTCTTGCATGATAATCACATTGGATCTATTAGTAGACCACTGCGTTCTCTCACAGCGGTGGGCCTAATCTCATGAACTTGCAACTCTATGCATCTCACCTAATGACGTTAGTGTCAGAGGAAGAGATGCATTATGGCCCCCACTGCTGATTAGTACAGCGTATCAGTCATAATCAGCGCTGCATCACACTCACACAGGGCTAGCAGTGTGAAAGGGCCAGGAGGGCTGTGGGGCGCAGCGAGGAGCGGGAGCCGCTAGTCTCTTCGCGTTGCCCTGCACCTCCATCATGTGCAGCTCCTCCGTTTGATTCGTTGTGTCATGAAGCAGACTCTAAATCAGATCAGCACACAAATGAGCTATGAGTCAACGGTCTCCAAGTGAACTCTGAACAAGAATGGAACAAAGTTTACACATACGCAAGGTGCTACAGTATTAGCTAGCGCTACGTAAGGTGCTATTAGCTAGCTCTAAATCAGATCAGCACACAAATGAGCTATGAGTCAACGGTCTCCAAGTGAACTCTGAACAACAAGGGAACAAAGTTTACACATACTGTACGTAAGGTGCTATTAGCTAGCGCTACGTAAGGTGCTATTAGCCAGCTCTGCGGAGGTTGGATGTCTAGCAAACAAAATGATTCTGCCCATGGTTGGTCTGCCCATCTTGAGTACCGCTGGCAGAAATGCATATGGTTGATACAGTAGATACTTTATTGATCCCGAGGGGAATTTAAGAGTATTGTTCCTTCATTTGCTTTAAGCAAATACTGTAGTAAAAGCAAAAAACATTTAGGACTCATAGTGTTGCTGAGATAGTGTAGTGTTGCTGAGAATGTGGCTTCTTAGTGGAGACTCAACTTTGGGTGATCTGTTGGACTGCAGGTTAGCAACCACCCCCCAGGAACTAATTATGAAACCCTTTGGTCACTTTAATAAAGCACTTAGGTTTGCAACACTCAAGAGACGTGCGTCTATCAAAATTAATTACATTGTATTGACTCTGAACACAAGCCCCACACGAACCACACTTCAAAACACAGAGACAGCAATACAGACGGGAACACAGCCGCGAGACAATATTTAGGTACGCTGGAGACACCAGGGCTGGCGGCTACGCCCAGATATTGCATGAGGCCGTAAGGCCTAGGGGCATACGGTCCAAAAAATAAGGGTCTGTGAGGGACCGAGCGTCACCCCTAGTATTGGGATGTGTAAGGCTCACTGGCTTGGAGATGGTGGAGGTGGAAAACACGGCAACCGGAGTATAGAGTTTGTATCAAAAATATAATTATATTTATTTATCTTTAACTCAGAATTCAAAGAAAACAAAATAATCAAAAGTAAATCAAAATAGCACAATGTTCAAAGCTTCAATTCAATAGCAATAGCAACAGTACCTTGTACTTAGCCTCGCAGCAAGCTAGTACTCACTCTCTCTTCCTACAATGCAGAATGAGGCCCTCTTAAATAGGGCAAGGCATTAAACTAAATTGGCCCATTCAGAGCTAATTGGAACATACCAATCCTCAGGGCTTTCCTATAGTCGAACGTCATGAAAATAATAACAAAAATAGAAAATAAACATTATATGACAAAATAAATATTATTATTAAGCTATCATAACCATATTATACCATCTGTACACATCCCCTTTCCACCACACGTATACATAGAAACATTACAGCAAACAGACACCCCTGTGCACAATCACCTGCACCCTCTGCCCTGGGACAGGGAGAAATACTGCCCCTACAGCGGCGCGCGCAGCCGCGCAGACACAGTCCACCAGACCGGGAAGCAGGAAGTGTGTGAGTAGGAATATGTATGCGTTAACTGGGATTTTAGACAGAAACAGCGAGTAAATGGGACATGAAATAGTGGGTACCGCACTACATGTCAGGGAGGTGGTAAAGTATGAAGTTATGGGAAGTGACAAATGAGTTTTGAGTGTTATGAGTGAAATCGCGGACTGACCGCGCTACAAACAAACTAACGCAGATGCGTTAGTGGCGCATAGCTCTTTGCTACTTTCCCCTTCCCTGTAAACACAATCCCCCGTGTTCACCAACAGTACATACATAGTTATCGTGCACATATAACAAGTCCTTTTATAAAGCAGCGTGCGGGTGTATGTATGCGTGTGTGTAAATGTCCAAAGTCTCTCTCCCGCTCTCGCGGGTAACGCCATTCAAAGTCAATGCGGCGGTAACGCCATTCAAAGTCAATGCGGGGGTGCGGACCAGTGGGAAGTGTAGTTCACTTTCTCACATTTCCCTCCCCCTCAGGAGTCTCGCCAACTGGGTGGCGAGACAGAAAGTCTGCAACAGTGTTCAGCTTTCCCGCTCTGTACTGCACCGTGAACCTGTACGGCTGCAGCGCTAGAAACCAGCGGGTGACTCTAGCATTAGAGTCCTTCATGCGCCCTAGCCACTGCAAGGCGCGGTGGTCAGTCTCTAGGGTGAAGTCTCTACCCAGCAAGTAGTATTTCAAGGTGTCAAGCGCCCACTTAACGGCCAGACACTCCAGTTCAATGGCCGCATAGCGGGTCTCTCTCGGGAACAGTTTCCGGCTAATATAAGCCACGGGTTTCTTGTCGTCCCCCTCTCCTTGGAGCAGCACCGCCCCAAGACCAACACCAGATGCGTCAGTCTGGACGGTGAAGTGCTCTCCAAAGTCAGGGCTCTGGAGAACCGGATCTTGGCAGAGGGTCTCTTTTAAATCCAAAAAGGCTTTGTCTTGCTCCTCCCCCCATTGAAGCTGGGTGGAGCCTGACTTCCGAGTCAAGTCGGACAAGGGAGCTGCTCGTCGGGCAAAGTCCGGCACGAACCGGCGATACCAGCCCACCAGACCTAGAAACGACCTGACGTCCTTCTTTGTCTGGGGCCTTGGGCAGTCTCGCACCGCCTCAACTTTGTCCTTTTGGGGCCGAATCACCCCACGACCCAGAACATGGCCCAAGTATTTCACCTCCTCCTGTGCTAGAGCACATTTTCTTGGGTGGATGGTCAGGCCCGCTCGCTGTATGCGCTGCAATACCTCACCCAGATGACGTTGGTGGTCCGCCCAGGTGGCGCTGTAAATCACTATATCATCCAGGTATGCAGCAGCAAAGGAGTCTGTACCTGCCAACACAAAATCCATCAGCCTTTGAAAAGTCGCTGGCGCCCCCTGCAGGCCAAAAGGCATAACTACAAACTGGAACAGACCCTGCGGGGTCCGAAAGGCAGTATATGGCCGGTCAGACCTGGCCAAAGGCACCTGCCAGTATCCTTTGCATAGATCCAAGGTGGTGATGAAGGATGCTTTGCCAAGGCGCTCGATCAAGTCCTCGAGCCTAGGCATGGGGTACGCGTCAAAGTGGGACTGGGCATTCACCCGTCGAAAGTCAATGCAAAAGCGCATAGTGCCATCCTTTTTGGGCACTAGCACGACCGGATTACTCCACTCGCTGGAAGAGCGCTCGATCACTCCTAAATCCAGCATCTCCTCCACCTCAGCCTTGAGAGACGGCAGAAGACGCTCAGGAACCCGGTACATCCTCTGGCGAATTGGTGTTGTGTCTTTGAGTGGAATGGAATGTTCCACCACGGACGTGTAACCTGGCCTCTCCCGAAACAGGTCCGGAGGGATGATCCCCTCTAACTCCCTCTGCTGGCGGGAGGTCAGGTGGGCTAAATCCAGGGTAGAGGCTGGCTGACCGGTGGGGAAGAACTGCTCTGGACTCTCCTCCTCCTCCGCCACAGCCTGCACTCGGAGCTGTAGTCCTGGTTGTACAGCCCTTTCATGCCATTCCTTCAAGAGGTTGACATGAAATGTCTGTCTGGGTTTCCTTCTCCCAGGAAGGTCGATCTCATAGGTGGCCGGACCCATTTTCCGCACCACCTCATACGGTCCTTGCCACCGGGCAAGCAGTTTGTTTTCTGTGGTGGGCAGAAGAAGCAAAACTTTCTGCCCTGGGTTGAGGTTCCTTTGCCTGGCAGCCTTGTCATACCAGGCCTTCTGGTGCGTTTGGGCCTGCTCCAGGTTAGCCCGCACCAGCTCGGTCATATCCTCCATCTTGTCCCTCATTTTGAGGACATGTGTGAGGACGCTGTGAGTCTTGGGGTTCTGAGGTCCCTCCCAGGCCTCTCTCAGGACATCCAAAGGCCCCCTCACCTGTCTCCCGTACAGAAGTTCAAAAGGTGAGAAGCCGGTGGAGGCCTGGGGGACTTCTCGGTAGGCAAAGAGCAAGTAAGGCAACCAACGGTCCCAGTCCTTACCATTGGCCGCCACAAACTTCCTCAACATGCCCTTTAATGTCTGGTTGTAGCGTTCAACCAACCCGTCTGTCTGAGGATGATACGGCGTGGTTCGAATGCCCTTGATGCCTAGCAAGCTATACACCTGTTTCATAGTCTTTGACAGAAAGGCTGTGCCCTGATCAGTGAGGACTTCCTGGGGAATGCCTACTCTGGAAAATAGCTGCAACAGGGCTTGGGCAATTGGACCAGCCGTAACCTTACGCAAAGGAAACGCCTCAGGGTAACGGGTGGCATAGTCACAAATGACTAAAATGTACTTGAACCCGGTTTGAGTTCTCTCCAGGGGCCCTACAATGTCCATGGCTATACGGGTGAAGGGGACCTCTATGATTGGCAGTGGCTGAAGGGGATAAGGGCTAGTTTTCCTCTTGCTGGTGAACTGGCACTCGGGACAGGATTTACAGTATTGCTGCACCTCACTATAAAGCCCTGGCCAATAAAACCTGGCTGCAATGCGCTCGTAGCTTTTAGTGTTGCTCAAGTGACCTGCCCAAGGGATGGTATGCCCCATGGCTAAAACCTTTTCCCTGAACTGCTTAGGAACCACCAGTTGCTCAGCCCTGCCCTCTCCTGGCTCATGATAAAGCAGTCCCTCCTTCACAGTGTAGCCTTCTCCGGACAGTGAAGTAGGCATCTCAGTGGATGTACTCTCCACCTGTGTGACCCTGTCATAGGCTTTCTGCAAAGTGGGATCATCTCTCTGCAGCTGCTCAAAGTCACTGGGGATCTCACCCAAATTGTCCTCTGGCTGGGGAGGTTGCCACTCTACATTTCGCTCCATGGCGCCCACTAGCCTAGCCTGCCTCCGCTGTCTTCTGGTCTTCCTGCACCTTGTCTTAGGTGGAGGGGTGTCCTCCCCCTCTGGAAAAGGCAACTCGGCAAGACTATTTGGCTCAGTGGACCCATCTGCTTGCTCTTCCACAGAGTCCTGTGCTTGGCGCTGGGAACGAGTCACTACCAGGTTCACCGGCTTGCTGGACTGCACTAATTCTGGTAGTACAATGATGTCCTGGCCTATTACCACCGGGTGACTCAGCCTCTCTACCACACCCACCAACATCTGATATGTCTGGCCTCGGACGTGTAGGTAGATCTCTGCTGTGGGATACTCATGCTCATCCCCATTCACACACAGGATGCGCAGCTTCCTACCCTGTACAAAGTCCCTCTTCTCCACTAGGTGGGGCTGCACTAGGGTCTGAGTACTTCCTGTGTCTAACAGAGCAGTAGTGTCCTTCTCACTAACCCGCACAGGTATAGTCTGTAGCCGTCCCAGAAAAGCTATGTCTCCCTCTTCTGGCCGGGGAATACAGCTATGGCTGGAGTGCTTGGGTTTCCTGTTTGGGCACTCAGGCTTAATATGCCCTTCTTGATGACAGAAATAGCATACCACCGGACCTCCGGTTCTTGGCTCTACGCTATCTCTGGGCTTGGTTGGGAAAAAGTTTCGGGCAGGCATGCGACTGGGCTCACTAGTCTTTGACCCACTCCCCTGACTGAAACCCTCAGACCTACCACGGGCTGCTGATCTTGGGTGTGTCTCCAGCCGGAAGTGCTTGTGCCCCCGTCGAGCCGCCATGAAGTTCTCCACGAGCTCCGCCGCTCTCTGCCCAGTCTGGGGCTTCTGCTCTTTCACCCAGATTTGAATCTCTGGGGACAGAGTGCGGAGGTACTGCTCCAAGACGAGCATCTCGGTGACTTCTTCGACCGACTTATTTGCCGGTCTAATCCACTTTTGAAATAGATCCTTGAGGCGGGTGTACAGCTCACGTGGGGTCTCTCCTGACCTGACGTCCGGTTCACGGAACCTCCTTCGGTACACCTCCTCATTGATGTCATACCTGTGAAGGATGGCCTCCTTCACGCTGTCATACTCTGTGGACCGATCCATGTCCATGGCCACATAGGCGCTGCGGGCTTTCCCGGTGAGGTAGGGCACCAGGAACACGGCCCAGTCCTCTCTGGGCCAGCGATAAGCTGTGGCCAGCCGCTCGAACGTGGTGAGGTACTGTTCGATGTCGTCCCCCTCCACGAACTTTGGGATCGCCGATCTGGTCCAGGCGGTTGGTGCTGCAGGTCCTGCTGGGGCCCTTGGCGCCGCTGGGGCTGGAGCTGCCGGAACCGCTGGAGCTGGAACTGCCGGAACCGCTGGAGCTGGGGCTGCCGGAACCGCTGGAGCTGGAACTGCCGGGACAGCTGGAGCTGGAACGGCCGGTGCTGGGCCCGCCGGCGCCGCTGGTACTGGTGCTGCTGGGGCCGCTGGCCCTCCCAGTTGAAGACCTGGTGGAGCTGTAGGCGGCTGCCTCCTCTCTGCGTCCACGTCATCCCTCAACTGGTTCAGCTGTATCTGGACACTCCTCCAGCGCTGCTCCTGCTTATACGCCTCCCTCTCATTGGTCTTCAGACTCTTCTCGAGGAGCTGACGCAAAGCAGCTAGGTCAGACCCCTCTGTCTGGTCTCCGCCCGATGCTTGGGCCTCATCATCGCCCTCTGGTGCATCATCGGTCTCTGGCTCAACCTCCTCCAGGTTACCTTTGGCTAGCTTGCGGTAAGCCATTTTCCTCCGGGACTGGCCCCGTTTTCCTCCTCTGCCAGCCAGTGTCGGTCAGCGTAACATCCCACCGCTGCCACCAAATGTGAGGGACCGAGCGTCACCCCTAGTATTGGGATGTGTAAGGCTCACTGGCTTGGAGATGGTGGAGGTGGAAAACACGGCAACCGGAGTATAGAGTTTGTATCAAAAATATAATTATATTTATTTATCTTTAACTCAGAATTCAAAGAAAACAAAATAATCAAAAGTAAATCAAAATAGCACAATGTTCAAAGCTTCAATTCAATAGCAATAGCAACAGTACCTTGTACTTAGCCTCGCAGCAAGCTAGTACTCACTCTCTCTTCCTACAATGCAGAATGAGGCCCTCTTAAATAGGGCAAGGCATTAAACTAAATTGGCCCATTCAGAGCTAATTGGAACATACCAATCCTCAGGGCTTTCCTATAGTCGAACGTCATGAAAATAATAACAAAAATAGAAAATAAACATTATATGACAAAATAAATATTATTATTAAGCTATCATAACCATATTATACCATCTGTACACATCCCCTTTCCACCACACGTATACATAGAAACATTACAGCAAACAGACACCCCTGTGCACAATCACCTGCACCCTCTGCCCCGGGACAGGGAGAAATACTGCCCCTACAGCGGCGCGCGCAGCCGCGCAGACACAGTCCACCAGACCGGGAAGCAGGAAGTGTGTGAGTAGGAATATGTATGCGTTAACTGGGATTTTAGACAGAAACAGCGAGTAAATGGGACATGAAATAGTGGGTACCGCACTACATGTCAGGGAGGTGGTAAAGTATGAAGTTATGGGAAGTGACAAATGAGTTTTGAGTGTTATGAGTGAAATCGCGGACTGACCGCGCTACAAACAAACTAACGCAGATGCGTTAGTGGCGCATAGCTCTTTGCTACTTTCCCCTTCCCTGTAAACACAATCCCCCGTGTTCACCAACAGTACATACATAGTTATCGTGCACATATAACAAGTCCTTTTATAAAGCAGCGTGCGGGTGTATGTATGCGTGTGTGTAAATGTCCAAAGTCTCTCTCCCGCTCTCGCGGGTAACGCCATTCAAAGTCAATGCGGCGGTAACGCCATTCAAAGTCAATGCGGGGGTGCGGACCAGTGGGAAGTGTAGTTCACTTTCTCACAGGGTCCTTTAATGGTTCTTTAAATCTCTGGATGCTTCCATGGAGAGTTACAACTCACTCACTGTGTTGAACCATTACTGCAGGCGAAAGGTTCTTCACATTGGAAATGGTCCTTCAGAGCCTCAGATCATAATTGGCTAGGCCTATTATGTAATTTTATTGTGCCATTCATTAAATGGTTCTCTAAAGAACTCTTGCCTTGGTGGTTGTGAAAATATGGCCCTTGCGGTCCATACTCACACACAGGATGAGCGACTAGGACTCACTGAGGTGAAGTGTTGATGGGGTGAAGACACAGCAAGCAAATGTGGATTTTGGTGGAGAGCGCAGATTTATTTATAGTACAAAAATAGTGACCCGACATAGAAAACAAAAAGAACTTCCGACGGAAAAGAGAAAATAAATTAACCAACAGGTTACTTAACTGAATACAAATCACCGTTCTCGTACTCTCCAGCCTTCTCTCACAAGACTTCAAGCTCTCTCTCTCAACATGAAATGAGCCAGCCTTAAATAGGCCAGCCAATTACCCAATCAAGACCTGGGCTCAACCATTTTAGAGGGGTGACAGTCTACCAATATTGAACCTTTCCCCCCATTACAAAGACACATACATACGCAAGACATAAATACATACACAGAAATACAGAGTCAAACCTAGTTTAGGGAAAAGGAGGTCTCCTTTTCACAGTGGTTCTTTGAAGCACTGACAAAAGGCTCCTCTATCGCTCTGAAGATACCGATACCCCATTATTTGTTAGAGTCTACTATTCACAGAGGGCAAACACACGGGGCAACGAGGGCAAACACCCGGGGCAAGGGGGGCAAGGAGGGCAAGGAGCAGGGCGGTGGGCTCTGCACTGCAGCAGGTGGCGGGCAGTAAGGGGAAGGGTCCGGGCACGGAACACAGCACGTGAACACAACACAGTCAATAACACACACAATAAGACACAGCAGCTAAACTAAAAAGAGGGAGGACACCAGCACCTGGAGACCAGTCCGCCACCTGCTCTGACCCAGCAGCTCCTGTCCAGCAGGGGGAGACAAACAGAGAGGCGTGTCTGTGGTCAGCCAAATGTCCACACTATGGGTGAACTTGTAACTCATAATGGCCTGTTCGTGATTGATAACGGGCTACCTGTCCTTTCCAGCCAGAGCATGATATCGCCTGCCAGCCTCCTTGGTCACAGGCCTGTTGGCTAAATGGGGGCCACCACCTGGTTAGCTGGAACTCCACACACACACACACACACACACACACACACGCTAATTACGGGACTAATAATGTTGCCAACAATCATGCCCACACACAGCAAAATAACAGTGCACAAGGACACCAAGGACACCAATGTAAAGATGGCAGAGTCACAATGAGCACAAACACAGTGCATACAATATATGAGTCACAGCAGTAGAAGCAGACAGCAGTCACCACCAGGCAGGGCGACAGCATCAGGTGGCGGCAGCATCAGGTGGCGTGGGAAGAGCAAGCTGAGCACGAACATAGTACATACTGTATACATGAGACACAGCAGTCAACAGGCGGGGCGACAGCATCAGGTGGCGACAGCATCAGGTGGCAACGGAACAGCAAGCTGAGCACGAACATAGTACATACTGTAAACATGAGACACAGCAGTCAACAGGCGGGGCGACAGCATCAGGTGGTGTGGGAACAGCAAGCTGA
This sequence comes from Sardina pilchardus, assembly GCF_963854185.1. NCBI lineage: Eukaryota > Metazoa > Chordata > Actinopteri > Clupeiformes > Clupeidae > Sardina > Sardina pilchardus. The sequence continues at coordinate 18,029,716 of NC_085013.1, read as the reverse complement.
GCACGAACATAGTACATACTGTATACATGAGACACAGCAGTCAACAGGCAGGGTGACAGGACAGCATCAGGTGGCGACAGCATCAGGTGGCGTGGGAACAGCAATATGAACACAAACACAGGACATACAGTATACAGTCTATGAGACACAGCAGTAGAAACAGACAGCAGTCACCAGGCAGGGCGACAGCATCAGGTGGTGTGGGAACGGCAGGCTTGAAAATGGCCAAATTGCTCTTCACGACACGACAGGACAGCACCCGCCCAGGCAGCCTGCTGAGTGCTCCCACACACAACCTCTCAACAGAGTGTGTGTCTTTTTAGCAAGATTTGAAACATTTTAAAGCTCCCCTGTTTCTGACGGGAACGCGCGGGAGTAATCGATTGCCTCTAAACATGTTTTGTCCGTTCTTTTTTCCTTCATGTAGGCTAAATAGTGTTCTGCAGAGGCAGAAGGCCGGTTACTGCTGAATCGTGCGGCTCTTGTGAGAATTAGCCTATTTGCTCTGGTGAGAGACCTCAGCTCGTATGCATAAGTGCTCCTGTCAGAGCCCAGGGAGAGCAGTGCCCAAGAGAGCAGCATGTCCTGCCTCCCTGGCCTCAGCAGAACAACCCAGGAAAGAGAGAGTGTGTAGCCGTGTGTGTGTGTGTGTGTGTGTGTGTGGAAGAGAGATTGTAGCTGTGTGTGTGTGTGGAAGAGTGTGTAGCTGTGTGTGTGTGTGTGTGTGTGTTAAAGAGAGTGTGTAGCCGTGTGTGTGTGTGTGTGTGGAAGAGAGATTTTAGCTGTGTGTGTGTGTGTGTGTGTGTGTGTGTGGAAGAGAGAGTGTAGCTGTGTGTGTGTGTGTGTGTGTTGAAGAGAGAGTGTAGCTGTGTGTGTGTGTGTGTGTGAGAGAGAGAGTGTAGCTGTGTGTGTGTGTGTGGAAGAAAGAGTGTAGCTGTGTGTGTGTGTGTGTGTTAAAGAGAGAGTGTAGCTGTGTGTGTGTGTGTGTGTGTGTGTGTGTGTGAAAGAGAGAGTGTAACCGTGTGTGTGTGTTAAAGAGAGCGTGTAGCCGTGTGTGTGTTAAAGCAAAGTGAACTGAACGCCAAGTCTCTGGGCCCGAGTTTGAGGGTAATATGGTCTCCTCGGCGAATCTGGTGGAGCGTGCGTGGTGCTGCAGGAGAGGATTGCCAAGGGGCAGGTGTGTGTGTGTGTGTGTGTGTGTGTGTGTGTGAGAGAGGATTGCCAAGGGGCAGGTGTGTGCGATCAAAGGCAATAAGTGGGCTGAGCCAGGCTGCAGTTGATTAATAAAAGATTTGGCTAACGCTGACCAATAGCAGCGCTGCGCGATACCTTTAAAAGCAGTGTGTGTCAGACAAGATAACAGTAGCTTTTGATATCTCAATATGGCTGCCATCTGAATAGTTTTTCGAAGAATAATATGTAACATTTCCTCTACTCCTCCAAGCATTTAAATTCGCAAAGGCGTGGTTGTAGCTTTGTTGTTGTAAGGATATTGACATTTATTTGCCGATACATAGATCAGAATTTAATGCTGGTTGCATTTGATTGGTTTATTGAAATTCACTTTACCAGAGAAGTCTTGACCATTTCAGAGTCCAAGGAGATAACGCCACCGTGCTCGCACCTTCAGTCTTTAGTTTCTCGTATTTAAATCTATTGAGTTTGGTCATTATAACACTTGTGTTATTACAAGGGTATGTCTTGCCTTCATTCACAAGGTTTTTTATTATTATTATTATTATTATTATTATTATTATTATTATTTAAGCATAGTAGAACTGTACTTTTCTTGTGAGGAGAACTATGTCTGATCTGATTATGGATCTCTGCTGCTTTTAGCCTGCTATCTGTCATCTTCAGTGTTTTCTCTTTGTTCTCTCCGTTTTCTCTCTTTCTTTCTCTTGCTTATCCCCATCTCAAATATTGCTGTGCCTCTAGCCATCCCTGAGTAGCACACACAGGCCGCCCCTGCTTTGTGTGATGTCTCAAGGCCCTCGTTCTGACTGCCAGGTGCTAGCTGACGTGGATCTCTCCGCTCTGTCCCAAGTCACTCACTGCTCATTTCCATATGTTCCTTGTCTGCTGTGTTGGCATGGCATTCATGCAATTGGTTGTAGTTTCACTGCTTTTCTTTTTCTCCGAGGCAGCTCATTGTTTGCTTCCCGGTGCTTATCTCAGGCATAACTGACTCAGAGGGCATGCTCCACATTGATCACACGTCACTTTCATTGAGCCAGCAACTTCTTCTTTACCTCCATTCGTTTCAGTTCTTCTTCATCCTTTTTCTTCTTATCTTTGTTACCCCCCCCCCCCCCCCCCCAAGACCACCACTTCCTGTGTGCTAAATGCTCGTGATGCATCACACATAGAAAAATATGGTGTGCCCTCTTCACGAAGAGCAGCCAGAGTCTTTTCATGGAGCGAGGCGGATGTGAGTCATCCTCTGGCAGCTTGCTCACTAGAAGAGAAAAAAAAATAGAGGATTTTTCAAAGAGTTTGGACCAGTTTGGTGTAATTTATACACTCTTACTGCATGACAGTCGATATCAGAGCTTTCTGAGACGCGAGATACGGCTATATTAATATTTATTAACATAATTTTTTCAAGTGAATAATTACAAGATATTACAGTTGGAGAGTAAACATGCGCTGCATGGTCTCCTGTGGAGTCTGCAGTGTAATTGGTTATTCATTTATTTATGTATACCTCCTTACCAAAGCGGGGGTTTGGGTGTGGGTCTGCCCGCTTTCTTTTGCTTAAGCCTGGTATTTATGGCATTTGGGTCGGCAGAACTCTAATCTCCTCTAGAGAACAGTGGTGTTGGTGCTCTCGGGAGTTATGACACACCTGTGTGCCACTGATAATCCCGCCCAGACATATTCCCATTTCACGACTCCGCAGCAAAGAGAACACCAGCGGCCTCCTCGCGGTCACAAGCTGACCCGCTCCGTAATGATCTGGACTTATCTAGATTCACAGCTGCTGCTCTCAGTGCTGGATCTGGTGTCACACTGATACCGTAAAGCTGGCCAGCAAAAAAAAACTGCCTTCATTCAGTGAACCCTATCTGCTCCAGGTTGGTTCTTGCAACAGAAAAGTACCACACAATACAAATAAAAAAAGAGAAAAGAAAAAAAAGTGTTGAAAAAAAAATGATACGCCAAATGTAGTTTGCAAATTCACGCAGCCTGGTGACTTCTTAGCTACAGGCCACTCTGTGTTGAAGGTTTCTCTGTGTGCTTTTTCAGTGTAGGCTTATAGTGTCGGCTCTGAGGTTGGATTCCCACATCGTGCACACATAGGTGTTCCCTTGTGATCACACTCTGGCTAAGTCTGATAAATGCAGCTCGTGGAGTGTGCTTGCTCCTACCTCCTCCTGTGTTTGCATTTCAAAGGTGGCGTACAAGCAGATTTCCTCACTGTTGGACGGCTGCTTATGCTCCTAATTGAGCCAAGGGCTTTGATGGTGGGTGGGGAGTGACCTAAAAGGTAAAGGATTCAGCAGCACAGGTAATTACCCAGACGCTCACTCCACTCAGGACTAGAGAGGTCTTAGGGCTGAGAGACAGAGAGCGCGCAGTGGGGCTCATATTGGTCAGATGTCCAAGACATACTGTAGCCACTGCAGTCTTGTGCCTCTAGGGCTTTTGGACAGATTTAAAGGAGAGCTGTGGTCACTCATTATTGGCAAAAGGGGTTCAGTGGATTGATTGCCAAAGCTAATACCAAGATTCATAGTCCAACTTCGTAGTGGGGAAACTACAGTTGAAATCATGTCTCAGCCATCGCACGTTTGACATCAACTCAAGACACGTGTTTTTATTTGAAAGTTCAGTTGAGAAGTTCAGTTCTTATGCCCTTAAATACTGCAGTCTATAGGTGTGTGTGTGTGTGTGTGTGTGTGTGTGTGTGTGTGTGTGTGTGTGTGTGTGTGTGTGTGTGTGTGTGTGTGTGTGTGTGTGTGTGTGTGTGTGTGTGTGTGTGTGTGTGTGTGTGTGTGTGTGTGTGTGTGTGTGTGTGTGTGTGTGTGATGTGTACCATGGAGTCTTTCTAGTGCTGCTCATGATTGTACTGCTTTATTAGAATGACATATGAGACGCCCGTGGCAGAGAGAACCTCTTGAAAGAAATCCCTCACATAAATGAAGCCTCGTCTTTTTGACCTTCAAAGGTTTTTTGACCTTCAAAGTCTTGGCAAAGGCCTTTGACATACTACTCAATAAGAGCAGATCGTCAGACGTCAGGGCAGGACGTGAGAAAGGAGTCAGTATAGTGGATAACATGGAAGACAGAGATATACAGAGACATAAAGAGAAGGGGGGATGTACTGTGGCACGGAGGAGAGAGAGACAGAGGAATAAAGAAAGAGAAGGGGGAGGTTATCACAGAAGAGAGATACAGAGAAATAAAGAAAGAGAAAGGGGGAGTTTATCACAGAAGAGAGAGATACAGAGAAGCAAAGAAAGAGAAAGGGGGAGGTTATCACAGAAGAGAGAGAGAGAGATACAGAGAAATAAAGAAAGAGAAGGGGGTAACACAGCAGAGAGAGAGATAAAGAGAAATAAAGAAAGAAAGGGGGGGTTATCACAGAAGAGAGAGAGAGAGAGAGAGAGATACAGTGAAATGAAGAAAGAGAAAGGGGGAGGTTATCACAGAAGAGAGAGAGAGATAAAGAGAAATAAAGAAAGAGAAAGGGGGAGGTTATGACAGAAGAGAGAGATAGAGAGAAGTATAGGGAGGGGGGGTTATCAAAGGAGGAGTGGAATGCTTAGCATGGATATGGAGCAGAGGGAAGCTGGACTAAAATAGACATGGAGTCGGGGGTGACAGAAAGAGCAAGAGAAGGATCCCTCCCGTTGGAAACGCTTGAATGATCGGGTGATTGAAGAAAAGGAGTGAAGAATGTTTGCACTCTACCTTGGAAACCCTGTCATCTTCTAATGTATAGGAACTATGTTTTGTATTGTATCGATCGTTATGTACCGCTCTTTGCCTTCAGAGTAGATGATAGAGTATGGTTGTGTTATTTTTGGGAGGCGCTAAATTAATGTTTAGTGGCAGTAAACCAAGAAAAAGGTGCTGCTACTGGTTTAGAATCATTTCAAGTTACAAGTAATATTGATGGCTGATGCAACTCCATGATTTCCCTCTCATCTCTCTGGCCTGGTGTCCACCTCTACGCTAGAGGACACCTTGGCCTTTTCACTGCAGAGGGTGAAGTTGTGGTTTACACTGAAAGTGTTCTGTGAGGGTATCGGCACATAAGAGACAGTTCAGAAAAAAATTGTCTCTACCGTAACAGCCTCAACAAGAGGTTAATTACTCTGGACTGTCCACAACAGTGTGCATGTTTCAAATATTAATATTAGTATAACATAACTCAGAGTTCCCACAGGTCATGGAATTTCTGGAATATCAGGGCTTTTTGGAAAGTTGTTTCCAGACATGGGATATCAGGGATATCAGGGGATATCAGGGATATCTTTTGTGTACAGTATACCTGGTTATTAGCTTTACTGCTGGCGTGAGTAGCTGTGGTTAGCGGTTTTAATGCAATGTCCATATTCATCCCTCCCTCTAAACAATAAAAGATTCTTGAACGCTGTACAACTGTTCTTGAAATCTTTGGTCAGTGTATTGTACCCGATCATTATATATAGTAGGTCATGGAATTTCAGGGGGGGTTTTTTGTCAGGGAAAATTTTTAATTTCATTTGGAGTGTGAACCCTGATAACTGTATAACATGTAACATTGCAATAATAACCTTGTGCTGCTAACAAAGATGCAGAAAGGACATACAGATGCAGATAATTAGTACTTCAGTGTACCATACACGTAACATGCTATGAAAGCATCAGGCCCTGATCACAACACTGACATCCTGTCTGAATCATCCAATAGAGAAATGAGAAGAAGTGTTGGAAACATTCTAAATTGATATAAATAAATAAATGTAATAACATTTTTCCGCTTTTGTTGTATGCATAGTTTTGCTTAAAAATGATATATATTTTCAGTGGGGAGTATACTATCAAGCGAGATATGATCAATGGTCTTAGTTTGTGGGCCTGCAGTCCTTTTATTATAGTTGTCAGGCTTTTGCAAATGCCAACAAGCTTTTATCTCCATCAAAGCTGAAGCGTTTCAGCAAGATATAGGCCTAAGTAAACTTTCAAGGTGACCATGACGGAAAAGCACTCTAATTCTGTGACGGACGATAAAGTTACCGGCATTAACTCATTCGGATTCGGAGTATAAAATAATTTGAACCATTAAGCTATTCGAGTTACATTCCAGAAACAAGAAATCATTTAAGCGCCATTTGCATTCCTGTCATGCATGCTACAGTATGTTTTATGGAATGAGCAACAAAATGCTCCCAATGTCATAATAGTTTAGTAACTTAATAACTTAGAAGATTATAAACTATTGTTAGAATTGGACCATTATTGCTGTTGTCTAACGTCAACCATAACCTCTAAAAGAGTGTGTGTGTGTGTGTGTGTGTGTCTATATATGTGTGTGTGTGTGTGTGTGTGTCAAATAACGAATACATTTACCATTAATCCCCTATATATCATATCTTCTGCCACTTTATTGATACTATTCTTTTTTTCAAACTCAGACATGTTTTTCATTGGGTTCATTTGGTCTGTATTTCTTAAGGAGAAATGGGTACAGACAGGATGATAGGATATATAATACACAAAGGTTAGGATGGACCATTTCCCGACTATTAGCCGCGGCTTATACATTGATTTGGCAAAATTTCTTCATCTGTGAGTTTAATACAGGGGAGCAGTTAATATGGTGTTCATATGGTTTTGTTTCTTTTAATTTGCATAAAATACTGTCCTGCGGCTTATACACAATGTGGCTTATATGCTGGAAATGACTGTAGTTCAAGGCAAAATATGATTGAAAACGATACCAAATATAATACTGGTGTACACTGTGATAAGTTTGAATATATCAGCAAGCAGCGATCACTGGGGCACAATCAGCCATTGATTGGTCTGTTAATTCATGTTAAATGATATTTTTCACAGGGGTAAAATAAAAATCTCCAAGATAATTGAATGGATTAATGACCGCATGATGAAGTGGTTCATCAGTGCTTCCGTTGCTGTGATTTAAAAGAAATAGTCCGAAGCCTCTTTAATTCTGAACCGAAGACGTATCATGATCGTGAAATCATAAGCACAATTCCAGTCCCTTAGCCAGAATAAATTATGAATCTGCACAAAATGTGGCTGTTTTTGATCTGGCTCGTCTCTTAACTGGGGCAGCTCTGTCATGTCTCTGTATGGTCTGTCTCCATATGATTTCCCTCCATACTCCCCTCTGGCCATTGCCTGCTTTCTACGTCTGATTTTCCAGCTCAGGCTGACAGGTAGCAATTCAAATAATTGAACATCTTTCTCCATTTGCTGAGAAATAGCTTTTGGTGAGATGTTTTTCAAAGAGGTCCCGCAAGCTTAGGGAGGAAGCCCAGCAATCAGACGTTTGCTACAGCTGTCTCTTAATATGCCGAGACACTTTGATATGTCTGAGCGGGAGAGGAGCTGTTGCCATCTCATCTTAGCCTGATGGAATAGATGCAGCACATTGTTAATGTGTGCATTTATAATATTTATTATATGCTACATGGTTTATATATGTTATGTGTTTATATGTTTCTCTACACAGCAGTGCACATATGTTAGTGTGTTTGTTGGAGCATGGAGGTACATGGTTCATCTATGTAAGCAGCCGTGTGCGGTTGAACACATTACAGTACATTACTTGCCTGAGAGAGAAGATGAGGGGGTTGATACTCATTATTCATTCTGGACATGACTACTATGCTGCATCCAATGTACAAGCCATATGACTTGAGGAAGAAAGTGTGTGTGTCTGTGTGTCTGTGTGTCTGTGTGTGTGTGTGTCTGTGTCTGTGTGTGTGTGTGTGTGTGTGTGTGTGTGTGTGTGTGTTTGTCTGTTTGGCCTGTTAAGACAATTACCTGTAAAGATAATTGCGTTATCGACTTACTGTACAATATATTAAAAAAATATTGACAAGTAACCTTTGCAGACTTTGATAATGCCGCACCAGTGGGTTTACGTTTGAGTCATTGATCTTCATTTTATTTGTTGTAGATTTGTGTTTAAATCAGTGTCCTGAAAATGGCCAGGGCTACACTACTGTACCTGCAGGCCATGGGGTTGTGTGGCCATGGGCATCGATGTCTCCAGCATATACTGCTGCTGTTGCGGCTGTGTCTCTGCAGCAGAGCAAGCTGTAGGCTATCACCCATTCACAGCAGGAGGGGCTACATGGGCACAGTTTCTGTGATTAGAATTGGATTCATGGTGGTGCGTTGTCCTTGGTGTGTTGTTGATGTACATGTATCTAGGTCTCATATCTATATGTTCCTTTTTGCACAGTATTTAATGCAGGGTGTGTATATCCACAATGTGAACCCCCCCCCCCCCCCCCCCCCACGTGTTCGCATCCCTGCAGTGTGGATTCAAACTCAGTCTTGAAGTGGTTAGACACGGCAATATCAGAGCCATTTCAAGTCTGGAAACCGGAAAGCCAGATGATAAGACAGCTCTAGTATGTGACTCTTTTGATGTATGGAGCCTGATACTGATTGTGGTAAATTAATAGAGTCTGCAAGGCTTAAAACCATGAGTTTATGTCGCCATTCGCCATAAGAAATATGACATTTGCAGAATAAATAAGAACGTTAAGATCTCCTAAGATCAACAGTTAATCAGAGTGAGAGGCATTAAAGACATAAGGTTAAAGGACTTATGATTAAAGCTGTTGAAAGGTTTAGAGGAGGAAGTTTTGTGTGTGTGTGTGTGTGTGTGTGTGTGTGTGTGTGTGTGTGTGTGTGTGTGTGTGTGTGTGTGTGTGTGGACATGCGTAATAAAACTGTGAATAACGATGGCAATGACATTTCCTGGAGATAGACCTTGACAAAGTTTAAGAAAAAGAGTATCCATTTGCCACCCATTTTCTCCATTCTTCAAATTGCAGTTGATCCTTCTGACTCAGAACATGAGTCTGTTTGATTATTGTGGTGCAGACTCTAACCATTAAGCTTGGATTTTATTTTTACAGCACTTTGGTCAACTGTTGTTGTTGTTGTTGTTTTTTAAATGTGTTATGTAAATAAACTGACCATTACCATACCCATGGACACTCTGCAGCCAAAGAAATGCTTTCTGCACACGCACTGCCTCACTGTGTGTGTATGAGAGAGAGAGAGAGAGAGAGAGAGAGAGAGAGAGAGAGAGAGAGTCTGCTAATTAGAAACATTGTGCACTATGTGCATGTCCTCTCATCTCATTTATTCAATCTGCGGAAACCAGGAATTAAAAAATGAGCGCTAGCATGAGCTCAGTCACTGGGTGTTGCTAGCCTGTCTGGAACAATGGAGCTCCACAGAGAAAGGTAACGTGGGAATATCATGTCAGGCGTACAGTAGGGCTTCAACACATTTAATCCCCGTTGCCTACGTGATACCCTGTGGTCTCAGCCTCCCCCAGAGGCGTAGTTCAGCGCTCCTCTGATTTGTGTTGAGAGAGAGAGAGGATCTGTGCTGGGGTGGACGTTCCCTTCCCGTGGCATGTTCGAGACACTGGTGAATAATTCAAGAATGGGCCACAGTTGGGTGGATAATTAAATTAGCTCCAGTGTTTTGCACGGGATTTGAGCGCAACCCTCGGTGTATACTGCCAGGCTATGAGGTGGGGTGGGCAAGCATGTGTCAACACATTCTTAATTAATCTGATCATTTACGGGAATATTGAATATTACACATCTGGCCTGCCAGCGCCTCACCAGGGTGTTAGCAGCATATCCACTGGCATGTGTGCTGTGGCTTGGTGTTGGGACTCATTTACTAGATGCCTTTTTGATAAGTCATTAAAACCGAGGCCATAGCCCATGTAATCTGTCCCAAATAATGAGCAGCAGAAGCTAGTTGTGTTCCAGACATGTTCCCAATTAATTTCAGTAACACTCAAGCTGCTGTATGGTGGAGAATGAGAGCACCCAGCCTCAGCCTTGCCTGTACCGTGGTGTTGTAAACATTCTTGAAAAACTGGGCAAAACAGTTTTCAGTAAAGCTACTCATGTTATAGCAGTTTGTAGTAAAACTACAGTACATACTGTGTTATAGCAGTTTGCAGTAAAGCTACTCATGTTATAGCAGTTTGTAGTAAAGCTACAGTACATACTGTGTTATAGCAGTTTGCAGTAAAGCTACTCATGTTGTAGCAGATTGCAGTAAAGCTACTCATGTTGTAGCAGATTGCAGTAAAGCTACTCATGTTGTAGCAGGTTGTAGTAAAGCTACTCATGTTGATTGGCTACATGTGGGTGTCCCCTCTGCCCCTTGGTGTCCCACACGCCGTGTGTGATGTGTGTGATGTGTGTGGTGGGAGTGGCGGCACTGCCTCTGTGCTTTTTCAGTGACAGTCTTTTCTTTGTTTTGTCAGCCGTTTTCAATGTTTTTTAATGTTGATGTTGCGAGTCCTTTTTTATGTCAGCAGTTAAAGTGCAATGTCAAGTTTTTGACATATTATTGATGGCGAAGGGGGGGGGGGGTGATTTAAGGGAGAGACAAGAATTATATGATTTGCATAGATGGATCCATCTCTGAACTTGTGACTGAATGTTTGGTGACTGGCAAAAAGATGAGAAGTGTGCTGTTATGGTGTTTTGATAACAGTGTTCTATTTTTTCATTTTATTTTTTATCAGTGCCATCTTTGTATATGTCAGTGCCAATCTTAATATCTCCTTGAGGCCTTCGCAGTGAAACTAGCTGTGTCAACATCATTATTTGAAGGATATATTATGAAGCAAGGTTACTGGCTTACCCAACTAACTTTTTGAGAAACCATTGATCGTTTTACCATTGATTGTTTTAGTGCAAATATCCTTGTTTGTGAAGTGACATTTTGTTGAGATGAGCAGTTTCGCCCAAAGTTCCCCAGTGATGTTGCTTCAGAGTGTACTGCTGATGAAGGTGGTGCTTGGACCACTGGTACCATCACCACCTGACAGTTGGGTGAACCGTGTGCGAGGTTCTGGTTTGGCAAGCTGGACATTCAACAGCGGTGCCTCAAGCAGAACCAGCCAATGGATGAACTGGTGGTGTTGAGAAGAGGTGGATCAGCTGGAGGTGGATGGGCCATGGATGCTGCTAAACCACATGCAATTCATTGTAAGAGCTACAAATCAACTCCACAGAAGCTCAATCACTGGGTGGGTGAAGCTGGAACCTGTAAGATATGTATGGGTCGTGGCTCTTTAAAGCATATTTTTCTGGTTGTAAAACCAACGTGAGCCTGGGCCGCTATACCTGGAGACGTAATCAGGGTTGCTTGAGAGCAAGGGAGTTGAGGTTAACTCTCTGTCAGGTGAATGACACGGTCAGCAGAACTTTGTTTGTGAGAGAGGGACAGAAAAGTGGCCAAATGTATTAGTTTAGCAGATGCTGTTTATCCGAGCGACTTACATATACAGCTGTCAATTGTATATAAAAAAGGCCATTGTCCACAGAGCAACTTGGGGTTACAGTAAGTGCCTTGCTCAAGGGCACAGCGGCGGACGCCGGGTATTGAACCCACAGGTAGCCCAGGTCCTTGACCACTGCCATCAAATATAAGGAACTGAGACCAGACATGGCGTTGTATTCAGAGAGTGAGCGCATTGTCGACTTTATCGAGCTAATTATTCTTTCTGGAGATGTACAGTAATGCCTTTGGAGAAGGAAGCCTTTGAAAGAAAGATGTTAAAGTATGCAGAACTCGCAGCATGCTGTAAGTAAGTGAGCATGGCTGGCAGGCACGCACAAGACCAGTGGAGATTCTGTAGGTACCTTAGAACAGTCAGCCACGACACTTCTCCTGGATTTTGGTATTTCAAGGACTGTCACAGAAGGAGGTGTAAAAGTTATCTGAGGCTGCTGAAAAGGCAAGCCAATTTAAAAGGCTGAGGCGCTCACAGCCAACTTGAGGTCATGTTGTAACATGAATTGACTTTGTGATGTGTGAACGGTGTACCAGTGTCTCTGCAGTGGTGATTGGTGCCACCTGTGCTTGCGTGTTGTCTGGGTATGTTGCTGATTGGATCATAAACTGACACGGCAGCGAAGAGGTATGTTCTTAGGTGATAGAATGACAAATTGATAACAGGTGAACATGAAAGAAGAGGCTGATGGAATAATCTCTTGAGATTCTGTTTCCTATTGAAGTTATTTGAAACTCTGCTAAATTGAGATGTACAGTTAGTCTGCTCCTTGGCAGGCTAGTTCGGTGGTATAATATGTTACCATTAGGCTGGAAACAAGCAGATCTATCTCCTCTGTTTACTTTTGGCTCCAATCAGAAATGGCCATACTCTAGTCCTGGCACGCTATTGGCCGGTGACGTGAAGATAACGAAACTTAAGCAACGCAAAGTACAGTAGAAAAAAAACGCAGCCTTCCCAGACTAATGTTCAATCTTAAAAGATTGAGCTTAGTATGGTGAAAACCAGACTGTGTTACCATGGTTATCGAGCTAGAATTCCTGTAAGGCACAGTACAGTAATGGAACAGAGTTCGCCTTTAAATGATCAAGATGGAGCTCACCCTTAAATTATCGAAATTATCTCAAAAGCTTACTTTTCATCGCAACATTTATAGGCCTAATGATGCTGTTGTTTCCACATGTGAATTTAAGATGCAAAGACTTTATTCAGAATATTAAGTCTATCAGCCTAATGAAGAAAACATTTTGTTTTATTTATTTATAGGATATAGGATATCCTCTGAGAGGATACAACGGCATAAAAACACAGTTTTAAATATTGTATCTTTAAATGCTTCAAATAGCGATCAACATCATGAGCAGAAGCATGAATTAAGAACTCTCGGTCTGATAATAATAAATCAATTAAGAAACTGTTGAAAAGCACAAGGGTAAAACGAGGCCGTGATTAAGTGTGTGTCGAGTCTGCGCGTAGGAAACCATGTGGGGGAGATGAATTGTCCGTCAGTGTGTTTGGTGAGGGTGTGCTGGGTGGCCTCATATCGCCTTTCACTCAATGATGGAGGAGAGGAGGGAATGCCAGTGATCCTGCTGCCTCAGTTTTGGACCGCAGAAGAGTGGCCCTTTGTCAGCCATGCCAAACTGGGCTGGCATACCAGAATTGGATAAATGATCGTCAGGTATATATTTTTTTTTTTTTCACCCACATCACATGGAAGACCAGGGCTGCCTTCAGCCCCAACAAAATGTAGCTAAGAGTTTATTTCAATGAGCAATACCCTCACATGTATTGGCACCCCTAGTAAAGTTGGGTAAAAAGAGGTGAAGAGAGAGTTAAGATCAAATACAGTATAATCTTGTGGAGATGCATCTTAGTCTCAAAATGTAAACAATGAGGGAAAAGCCGACCTTGATGGGAAGCAACTTTGTTTTCAGAGGTTCAAAAGTAGCTCATAAGGAGATAAATGAATGATGGAGACCCCATCAGAAGCTCCGTGATTGCAGGGTCTCCATCAGCGTACTTCACAGGGACATCACCTAGATTGCAGGCTGTTGATGCCAATCAGCAAAGCAGTGAGGGTAACATGCTCTACCTACCACGAGAGTGAGGATGCACACGACCTGACCCTGTACACACGTTTAAAGAAATCTGCCATTTTTACGAGCACCGTAAATTGTGAAGCTTTTAACGACTCATTTTTTCCCCCAAGAAATGTTTTCATGAAAGCGTGAACAGCAGCTCTCATGCTGACATGATGTTTTCCTCGTTGTTTTCTTAAACATAAAGTTGTGTTCCCAGGGCATTGACAGTGGCACTCTGCCCAGTTTCTGGACACCCACTTAGTTTTTCCCTGAGAGGATCTTGGCAGGCTTAAGTGTGGCACCAGGAGCTGAAACGGCTCTAGAGACTGATCCATCATTCTGTTTAACCATCACAACACTACACTGTGCTGGCTGGATGTTCCCATACCATACGCACCAGTAGAAATACACACAATCTTTTCTGTTAAGTAAATGTGAAGTAACATTTGACATGTATTCTGAACGCAGGCTACACACACACACACACACACACAGATGTCTGGGTGCCTAATCATTCATGGCATTCTAAGTATTCTGGCATTCTAGTGATTCACTTAAGTTTAGATTGTAAGATTTTATATCAGGCGTGTAAGGTGTTTAAAAGCCCACTGAAATAGCTCAATGTTTTTGAGTCGTCCTTGTTTGCCATTGACATAACAATTAAAGTCTAGTGAAGCCTAACAAAAGTTTCTAAAAGGGGAGTCTTGAAGCTTAATTGAGTATTACAGGTTAATATGTTTACTGATAGGATATTTGTTCTGTGATGTAATTAATAATTATGATTGGTTGATGTAGGAATTATACAGACCTGGGAGAAAGGAAGTACCACTCGGATAAATTTCATTGGCCAATGCTATGGTATCATCTCCAGTAGGGTTGAGTATCGTTTGAATTTGAACGATTCCGGTTCCGATTCCGATTCGTTGTTTCGATTCCGGTTCCTACCGATTCTCGATTCCGATTCTTTTAAGAGGCAGGGTCAAAAAGTTTAGGACACCAGTATTTTAATAAGCTAGCTAACGGTCTTTCTGAATGAAATAGTCTGACCTTCTCCATCAATTTTAACTTGAATATAAATATTATAATGTAATGAAACCTCATGAAAACACATTTAGGCTACACATGTGTGTATGATGCTGCAGATACTTAAACATTTTGCTCCCACTCGGCTAACCTGGTGCAGAATAGCAAATAAACAATAAAAAGCAACTTATGAGGGTAAGGCCTGTTGTCACAAGTTTTAGGCAAGGTCCATTGGCTATATAGTTACAGTTGTGCGAACACTTCCGGTGGATGCTTCTTTGTTGGTGTTCAGCGGTTTCTTCTTCCGGTCAGCATACTGAGAATCGATACTAGGTATTGAAATTTAAACTTTTGAACGATTCCGGGTATATCGGAAAGCCGGTTCCGGTTCCAATCGATTCTCGATTCTCGATACCCAACCCTAATCTCCAGCCAGGGAAGTAGCCAGCAACACATCTCCTACAGTTGCTCACTCCTGATCACCGGTACAAACAAGTAATGTCTTGTCTCTAGCCTATATGAATTAATGGATGTTCACAAACAGAACAAATAATGATATTAAATAATAATCATAATCATAATAATAGATGCTAAATATAAAAATTCACTTCATTGTTTGTGAACATGGGACAGCCTAATAATGATCCTCAACTTCAATCTTTACATGGAATCAAGTTGTCGCCCTCCAGATAAAAGTAAAATAAATTACAGGGTCAATTACTGTCATGCACAACTGTGTACATGCTGGATATATATTTAACGTTCCTGTGGAGTCATGCAACATTAGGTCAATTTAAGGTTGAAGTCCAACCTTTAACATGCATACACTCCATATGCAGCTATATTCACTAGGTTGCCCTGCTGTACTGTAGGTCAAATCTGACGTATCTCAAACATCAGATTGCTTTGGGAATTCCATGGGGTGCATGTTTGTCTACTCTACCATTGTAGCTGTAATACTGCTCACTTGCATGCTACTGTAGCTATCTTGCGTCTAGATTGGCGACTGTGAAACTGCACTGATGCATCATGAGATTATCCCTTCCTTTATCCATTCTTCCGAATTATGGATGGTTTAGCAGGAACACTTGACAGGTCCATCACTGGCCCATGATCCATCAAAACCTGTTCACACGCGTATGAAAAAAGAGAGAAACAAGTTCCTGTCGTTGCACCTCTGTAGTATTCCGCTGATGTCAAGTGCGAGGGAGTTCCCCGAGCCCCCTAAGGGCAACTACGGGATATTCAACGTTATGCCTCCGCTCAGCTCCCTGCAGAGCAATCAGCGATCCTGCCCCATTCTTCTGCCCCTCAGCAGTTTCCCCTGAAGACTCTGGCGAGCCACCCTAACGGAGGGTTTTTACTGGCCAAAGATCTGTCACTGAAGGGGATTTGCTGCAAGCGTGGGGATTTCTGCTCTAGGGGGTCTGACTAATTTATGGATACATTCCTTTTGGTCTCGACTACAAAGCTTCCAGTTTCCCGTTTGTTTATTTCTTTTCCCCACATTGAATTTCCCTCTGCACCGTCAAAGCATGTTTGGGTCACCACCTGTGTCTGTGCTGCTGGAGCAACACCTGGATGAACACACACACACACACACACATGCACGTGCACACACACACATACATGCGCGCGCACTCACACATACGCACACACATACACACACACACACACACACACACACACACACACATGCAGGCACGCACGCACGCACGCACACACACACAGCACTCACACATGCACTCACACACACACACACACACACACACACACATCCATGCACACAAACACATGCCCACACACACATACAACATACATAGAAACAAGCACATCTCTGTCTTTGTATTATTCATTTGTCAGCTCTTAGCACATTTTCCACAGGTGTTTGATCCCAATTCTGAAGGGTGCATGAGTTTGTGGTAATACTCCATCAATGCATTCTCCATCAAAACAAAAAACAGAAACACGGTTGTTTACCATTGAATAAGGAAGTGATTTGAATAAAGAATGGTGTGTTATTTAGACAGTTAGGCTAGGCACAGAAATTGTTTTATCATTGAAATTGAATCAATATTTGTATTTAGATATCTTGAAGGAGGGAACAGGAATCAATTTGCATGTCAGTCTTCTAAAAATGATGACGTTTCAGAAAGTTCTCGTGTGCATGTACAGTATGTGGCAGCAGTACAGCTTGCTGTCTGTTTGAAGGTCATGATGCAGCAAAGCAATTAGTTATGTTGTTATCCAAAGCAAAGCCCAAGCAGGCTATTCACTTCTGTGATGTCCTATACAAACAGCACATGTAAGGGATGCACTGACTAGGCTTCACAAAAGTATCTGTATAGGAGATCTTGGGAAACATTAAGTATGTCATGCACAAAAAAACCCCCAAAAACATTTGAAACTTTTACTGGATTTTGCATCAACCTAATGGAACTTCATCTTGATTTGAATTTAGTTATGGTTGCTTTCAGATCAACTAAAATCAAGGTTAAATCAAAGAGGTTCCTAATTTTAAAGGCAGTGACAAGCAGTGTTTAGTAGACGCTGCCACCAGTTGAATATGGTCAATGTGTCCTTCACACAATCTAATTACTGAACAAAATATTTGTTCCGTAATTCCATGGATAGGAAAATCTTGGTGGCCATAATCTGTAGGTGTAGTATTTTAAATACTACATTTTTAGTATTATAATGTCTGCAAGAACAATAAATACAAAAAGAAGAAAAGTTAATTACATGGTCTCCGTTGTTTTGTGGTGAGAAGTGCTCTCAGTGCTTTTCTCTAGTAATCCAGTATTTTTAATATCCTGTGATTTCTAGTTCTACCTTTTAATTGCCGATCAGAGGTTAGAGGGGAAAGAAGATTGATTACAGCCTCTCTGAATCAGGATATTGTAAACTCTGTGTGTAATATTACAGCAATATTAATGGAACATTTTAATGAATAATGTTTGGGGATGCACTGAACGTCAAACTGTACTGATATTGTATCAATAAGTCTCTTATGGGTGACCTAGTTTTCATCTTTTTTGGCAGCTCACAAACTTTTTGTGTAGTCCAGCTAAATTATTGATTGGTCACAGATCAGGACTGTAAGAGTTTTTCTCTCGTTACTAATAGAAAGCCAGGGGCCCTAAGCATTGATTAACTGTAAAGAACATTGTGTCGTGTAATTCAAATGAAAGGGAGGCTGAATCTCATTTTGTTTGCAGTGTTGGTAGGTTGCAGACACAGAGCCCCTTCCGTTAATAGTCACTATTAGATTGATTATTACTACCAGTTGTATGTTGGGGTGGATTAATGGTCTTTCGGAAGCCAACCAAATTAAAAGGCAGGTTGCCTCATCTGTTGTCATTAGCTAGTCAACCTGAAATATTATATCCAGTTCCAAATAGACAGCTCTGTCTACAACTGCATAGCCACAAACCACAGAATTAACTTCAGTTAGAACAAAATTAACATTAGCCAATTTAGCCTATTCCCCTTTTGCACACACACACACACACACACACACACACACACACACATATTTAATTCTATTCCATCGTATATCATTTTTCATAATCAGACGTTGTATTGTAACCCAATGCTTGTGGGAAGCAACAGTGCAAACATAGCGCGCATAAATATATAGTTCTGCAGAAATAATCCAAAATTAATTAGCTAGACAACCAGCCTCACAAATGGAGATGACTGATGCTCTTCTCACTCAAATATCATTTGTTAGACTGTGCTTACCAAATGTCTTGCACCCTCTATGTCATGCACACTCTAAATCTCTAAATGGGTTAAGACCAAATTACCTTCTAGACAGAGGCGGACGTCCCAGGTCAAGTAAAAGTCCTGCCATATATTCTCTCTGCCAGTGCACTTAACGCAGGTGGTATCACTAATGATCTGATCTACAGTACCTGGCTGCTAATTAGGATAAGTTGGTTTACTAATGGTTGGATCAATACTTGGACTTTTACTTTCTGACCCCGGGATGTCCACCTCTGCTGTGTTAACAGTACGTACCTTCAGTGTTCGAATTACCCCAGCAGCTTCGGGGGGGTCTGAGTTTTTGTCAAAATACCAATGACGTCACAACTTTGCCCTGCGTACAGTAGGCCTATGTTCATACCTACATCACTACACACTTACGGTGTGTAGCCTAACCAACATTCGTGGTAACTGCATAAAATGCCTATGCCAGGTGGCTAATTCTGAAGAAAAGTATTGCTAACAAATGGATTGGGGTAAACAACAAACAGCACCAACTTACTTAATAAGACAGGATTAAGGAAGCATTTTCGCAAATGTATTCACGTGACCTGCGGGTTAAGGCAGCGACGCGCTGAATGATTGCATGCAGATTTAAAACTTTTACACGCTCATTCAGAACATATTCGTGACCAGAGATTTACAGACAAGTTAATTGTAGACAGGCGAAGACAGACATATTTTGATCTAAACGAGCCTTAGCCTACATGTTGGTGCCGCCTGCGCGCGTGTGTGAGATGAGAGTGGGAGAGAGAGGCATGTTACAGTGACTAGAGGGATGTGAATGTAGCGATACTCTTATAAAGATCACAAAATAAATCGTCGGATCCAAACCGCTGTGCAAATTATTAACCTGCTGCTGTTGTGAAGGAGAGAGGGAGTTAACCCGAGTCAATTCAAGTACCTCGGCCCTGGAGCAGCCAGCCAAATATACAGTCTCCCCTGAGATCTCAAACTACGTCCTGAGACAACGCAGGAAAAGTTAACGTTGGGCTCCGTACAGTACAGCCTAGGCTACTCGAGTTAATGCGTTGTCAACTCGTCTTTCATGCTGCGCCGAAACAAGCCGTTTTTCTTTAACAGACGCTTCAGTTTTCATGCTTATAATCACATTGTGTCTCACAGACAAATCCACTAGTATATTGTCGTATGTGAGCCCCAGGTTAAAGTAAAAACCTAATAATGTCCATGATTATCCACGAGATGAGTTTTAGCTGAACTGCACTCCAAGTAAACCTGGATGATAGCCTATCCCAAGTTGACAGGAACGACAGGGACACTGGCATGGCCTAGGGAACCAGACAGTGAGGGAGGACGGAGGCGTGATAAGTTTAAACAATTATTTTCGGTTTAACCAAATCACAAAGAAATAATACATTCACAAAAACTAAACTAATGTATAGGCTACAGTCTAGGTAGCGATCAATATGCAGTGGTGAGGTGCGCGCTTATGTTGCGTGTGGATAATGCAGTGTGTGCGTGTTAGCGCAGAAATGGAACAGTCCACTGAAGGGGTGTGTGAAATCGTATGCCACTAGATTACTCCTAGTACGTTGAGAAATATTAAATAACTAGAGAATTTTTTTCAACACTTAATTTTAATTTTAATATATCAAGTATTTCAGGACCCCCCCAAAGTTTCGTTTTGGTCCCATTTGGGAGGGTCCAAGTCACGTTCGGGGGGGTCTGACCCCCCCGATCACCCCCGTAATTCGAACCCTGCGTACCTTACAAGCCTCTTAGACCTTAGAGCATTATCTACCTAAGAGCACTTACCATTTACTTTTACCCTTCTAGATGTATTGTATTAATGTTTTTAGCTGCTATGGCTTGTTATTCACTGTTTCCCAGTGGTGTAAAGCACTTTGAACTGCCTTCATGTGCACACTGTTCTATATAAATAAAATGCCTCGCCTTGTCTTGCCTCTAAGTTATATGCAAATTGTATATAAGTTGTGGCCTATAAATACAGTAGATGTTAATAGGCTTATGGTTTCTGACAGAGGTACAGTTACATCTTTGACATTTCAGGTTTTGTATCATGAAGATATGCAAAAGGCTACTATCCATAATGTTCAGTTAAACATTTCACATTTGAGATGGTTGACTGCAGTTTAGTAGATGTTTGTAACACATGCATATTTTCAGACAGAACTTTTTTTGCATCCTTTTCTCCCTCGCAAGCCCTCAGTACAGTAATATCAATCTAGTTTTGTAATATCTTTGTCCCTCCAATCCCACACTAACAGATCTGTCCTCTGTGTCCAAACACTGTTTGCTGAAACCATTTCAGCAGCACACTCGTAAATTCATATTCAGCTTATGCGATCACATATAGTCTTAGTACTGCTTGTGCATCTCACATTTAATGAAAGTAACCATTTTCTGGTAGCGCTATGCCTGTGTGTGCACCAGTGGTTGTGAAAGTAAGGGAGGAAGGAAGGGGTGCTTGTTGGGTGTTGGTGTATGGGTATAAGTTCATGGTGCTGTTGGCTGAATATGCAAGTTTGTAAAGGTGTTGGTTGCACGTGCTAGTGTGTGGATGTCTTGATGTGTTGATGGCATATGGGAGTTTGTGTTGGGGATGGTGACAATTGTGAATTTGTGTTGTGGTTATGCTAAAAAAAAATTTGAAGATTGAAGGTGCAAAGCCCAACAGAAATATGAATGTAGATATAGATAGATACTTTATTGATAGATATGTGCTTTACAAAGCTCTAAAAGTAGCATCCTAAACACAGTAATTGATCGGTTTGGATGATTTAGGCGATGGGCATTGGTCTGTGGTCAGGACCGCAGCACCATCACAGGTTTGTGCCGTGAGTCTCTCTGTGAAATTGAAACTTGACATCCCAGCCTGCACAAACTGCACAAACGAGAAACGACTGCTCAACAAAACACCAAAAAAGCCCAGGAAACACTCTGGAATGTTCCATATTATCCATGTATCTGACGATGACATCTTGAATGTGGTTTCATTGATCTGCCAAGAGAAGAGGGCACCCTGTGTGATTCATGCTTGATTTCCCTTTTAATGGCTTTTTTTTCTCTTTTTTGGTGGCTATTGCTGAAATCAAATCATTTTGAATGGTTTTGGGTATGCCCGTAAACACAGATGATGTTTGCAAATGTCTGCTAGTGCAGTGTCATGTCGGGCAAACGCCTCTGCCAGCTATCTCCAGGTGCCCTTGTGGTCTGAATGGGCTCCCATGACGTGCTTTCTGAAAGGTTAGTCCTGCATGCCCAGACAGGCAGTGGCATCAAGCAGGCGCTTCAGTTTTGGCCCACTTTAGCATTGGCCTGTTCAGCCTGCAACTGCACACCCTCATCCACACAACCTGATCGATTGGCGAGCCACCCGGCAATGACAACCGAATTGCTGCACCAACATGGCCATTACGTTTATCGTGGCGTTTTGTTGCCCTGTCCACATTTTTTCACATCAGCAAATCCCTGAGCAGACCGTGCATGTGACTTGCCCATTTGCAAGAAAGGCCAGCAATATAGCTGGTTATTTTTTACACTACCAGTGAGCCATGGATTCTTTTTGACCATCTAGCGCTGACCTTGCCAATTTTTGGAGCTGGTCCCTGCTGCGTTCAGCGAACGATGTTTTCTATAAAACGTGGACAAAATGTCCTCATTTTCTGTTCAAATCACTTCCATGTCATCATTTTCCATTCAACAAAAGCATCTGCCAAATCCCATAACCATAACCGTAACCAGAACTCCTTTATTAGCAATTACTAGCCATAATTAGCAATTGACAATGCTATCTAGAGTGAGTCACCCATTCAACACGATGATTCTTTGCTGTATAAAAAATGGTAATATTAGTCATATTAGCTGTATATTATCAGGTTAGTCCATTTAATTGACAAGTTTTCATTTTTCTCTGTAATGTCTGGGAATGTATTCCTCCCTCTCCTCAGTGGAGCAGCCTTCTGTGGTATGTGCTCATGGTGAGAGTTTAAAACAGATGTAGGCCTACTGTACAGTCATTTGAAAACGTAATGGCGTAGATACATGTATGCATTTAATAACGGCCTATCTGATAAGAAAATACACACCTTCTACTAACCAGACTATACACTTTTTCAGTAAATGCCATGCCTGAAAACATATCCGCTAATTCAGTATTCTTTCAAGTAAAAACTTTCATTGATTGGATATGAGGCTCACTGTTTTACACTTTTTAACCAGCTGCAGTATAAAACCATAATACTTTTAGATTAGACTGTGTAGATTATATATTAGATTAGATTCAAACTTACTGTCATTGCGCAGAGTACAAGAGCAAAGACAAAGAAATACATTTTGCCTCTAACCAGAAGTGCAAAAATAAAAGTGAGTGTAGTGTATATTATGACCTGGACATTCCTGGGTCCATGAAGTTTTCCAGAATGGCTCTTGCTGTTGTTGGAGTCAGCAGTGCCTTGGATCATACGGTGAAAGGTTGTGTTGTACTTTTGTAGCTGCATGTGCCCCTACATCCAAAAGCCTCAAGTCTCAATAAGCCCCAAGTCCTCACACAGCTCGCAGATCTGCAAAAGCGGTAATTGGCCCTCCTGATGATTCTCGCCCACTGCTTTGATGTGCCATAAAAAAAAGCTGAGAGGAATTTTGTTCTTCAGTTCCCTTGCTCATAGTATTATAAGCACCCACTAGTTATGGTCAAGTGTGTTTAAATGAGAAAACGGCAGCCACAGAAAACTGCAACCAAAATGATCCGCACTGTTCAAATCACTGTTCAGTCACTCACACCCTCCAATCTCTGTCCCTGTATTTAAGAGATGTGAAAAATGGAAGCTTCATTCTCAGACCTGTTGAAAAGAATGCTCTGGTGACATGGCTAATGTAAGAATGCTCTGGTAACATGGCTAATATAAGAGTGCTCTGGTAACATGGCTAATGCAAAGCCATCGATATCTCAAAGTTGCGACACTACCATTGACTCCCGTGTACAAACAATGGCGGCACATCCGGGAACTATTCCATTGAGAATTAATGAATATCTCAGACTTTTCTACATGACTTATATAGTCGTGTGCATAATAATGCATTTTCATTGAGTAATATATGTATGTGGAAATGCAGTTTATAGTAATTTTCATCGAGTATTTACCGTAAATATTAATGCGATCGCTGCTGTCAATCCCGTAGTAAACCAGGGACCGAGGGAACTAGTGTACCCACTATACCACGTGACCGCTCTAATCTGGTTTTAACATGGAAGTCAACGGCTGTCGCAACTTTGAGATATCGATGGCTTTGGGCTAATGTAAGAATGCTCTGGTGACATTGCTCTGGTAACATGGCTAATTGAATTTCCCCTTGGGGATCAATAAAGTATCCATCTATCTATCTATCTAGAATGCTCTGGTGACATGGCTAACGTAAGAATGCTCTGGTGGCATGGCTAATGTAAGAATGCTGTGGTAACATGGCTAATGTGAGAATGCTGTGGTAACATGGCTAATGTGAGAATGCTCTGGTAACATGGCTAATGTGTCAATGCTCTGGTGACATTGCTAATGTAAGAATGCTCTGGTAACATGGCTAGTGTAAGAAATTAGAATGCTCTGGTGACATGGCTAATGTAAGAATGCTGTGGTAACATGGCTAATGTGTCAATGCTCTGGTGACATTGCTAATGTAAGAATGCTCTGGTAACATGGCTAATGTAAGAAATTAGAATGCTCTGGTAACATGGCTAATGTAAGAATGCTCTGGTGACATGGCTAATGTAAGAATGCTGTGGTAACATGGCTAATGTAAGAATGCTGTGGTAACATGGCTAATGTGAGAATGCTCTGGTAACATGGCTAATGTAAGAAATTAGAATGCTCTGGTAACATGGCTAATGTAAGAATGCTCTGGTGACATGGCTAATGTAAGAATGCTCTGGTAACATGGCTATTGCAAGCTCATTGGCAGGCAGCACCAGACTGACAGGCCATGAATGTAAACTGCAGTGCAGCAGCTGCTGTTCAGGGCTGTTGTTGAGGAGAACAGTCAGGATATCTGTAGTCTGCATTTATATTTAAAATATACGAAGGTGCACAGAAACACTGAAGAGCTTACTGTCTCCCCATGAGTGTTTGAGTTTGAAATCCTCAAAGTTTATAACCATTTAAAATGAATTTACCAAAACGCTGCGCATACCTATGTACATATACGGTGCAAAATACCAATAAGGAAGCAAATGTGTTCATCTACGTACTGTGCATGCTATACTGGGGTTTTCATATAGCCATATTTAAAGGTAAATGTTTGCTGTACTCTGACCTTTGCAATATACAGTACAGTATATACGTACCTGCATCTTAAGGGAGAAATGGCAGAGGTGTACAGTAGGTCTCTAGGCAGTCTGTGGATAAAAGCTGCTCTGACTCATGCGCATACAGAGATACAAGTATGTAACTTTTATCATGAAAGTGTGCACTATTGATGGCTTTAATCGCTCAGAAAATGATCATACTTTTTTATGTTTACACTGATGCAAGTATAACTGTACATTGGCAGTGCAGCTGTGTGGTGATTGCATGCAGTCAAACAAATATGTTAGTGTTTACTAGAGAAAACACTTCTCATATTTTGCATTCTCTCTGCAAAAAAGAAAAAAAAAAAAAAGGAAAGGAAACTGTAATGCTTCTTTCTCGCTGGGCTTAAATTGCTTTTCTGCTCAGACTGAAAGCGGCTTTGGATGAGAACGATGTTGCTAAGGAGGTGTGTGGGTACGGGGAGGGGGGAGAGGGGGGGTGCTGCGCCGCGTTTTTGGAACTGCTCCTACTCGCGCTGCCAAATTGTCTGGAGCCTCTGTGCATTATGGATCATGCAAATGGATAGAGCAACTTAATGAGTTTTAACTAAGGCTCTGAAGTCGTGCCGAGGTCCAAAACTGGCTGACTGCCCCCATGGCGCGTGGTTATGACGACCACCTCCGTCCCATTCAGAGCAGGCTAGAAGGGAGGCTGTGAATGCAGACAAATTGGCCCTTTTCCCCTCTATGGGGCATTCGTGTTTTGATTTAGTACCCTCTTTGCCCCCTTTTGTGTCTTTTATTTAATCATTTAATTTAATTATCTTTTTCTCTCTCTCTCTCTCTCTTCCCCGGCTAATCTCTGAATGTCACTATACGCTCCTTCTGTGATTTGAGGGGAGATAACAGGAAACATGCGTTACCATCACACAGCACATAATCCTTTTTTTCAGGCACAGTTTTAGCACATGAGAGGCATGTACGCATCGCTAGAAGTTGAACTGTTTAAGTCAGCGGTTCTCAAACTGTGGTACAGGTTCCACTGGTGGTACGCGAACTCTCTGTTGTGGTAATCAGGGAGTCTCCATGTATGTATCTTAAAAAAAACAAACCTGTATGTACAATGTAAAATATATTTTAATTGGCCTACACCACAGTATTTTAATTCTGGTCATTGAGAGTCTTGGAGAGTCGGTTATTCTCTAAGGTGGTACCAGAGAGGGTTAAAGCGGAGGATCTTTGGTGGTACTCATTGTTCATCTCAAAAGTTTGAGAACCAAATATACTGAACCCCATGCCGCTAACACATCACACAGCCCATTGGTTTCATTGCGATTGTAGCGATTTTCAACTTTACAGATAGTGAAATACAAAACCTTACACACAGCCCTCAGATGAGAATTTGAGATGAGAATTGATTATAGGAGTATTTGCAACATAATACACAAAGACAGCAATTGAACATTTGAGCATTTTGTGCTCACGTACGTGATGCCTAAACTGGCTGGAGGGCGTGCCACCTAGATAGCCAGTGAGTTTAATGACGCTTGGATATGAGGCGGCACATTTATTTTCCAATGGCGGAAAATATACAGTGAAGTTAAAAAAAACATCTTGTACATCTTGCCCTACTTTCATAGTGTAATGGATGCACAGTATGTCACTTTGGATGCACTGGAGAGAACCATGCATTGGCAAGCACTGCGAAAGCTGTTGCTTTTTTTTATGGTGTTTATGGTTTATAGTTTATACTTAAGCATAAAAGTATAAAACCTGAATGATTATACCAGACAATAAAAAAATAATATTAATCAGCAGAATATAATTGATTATAATTTTGCTTCAACCATATGCCAGAATAGGTCATTGCATGCTCACTTAAAGCTGATCTGATGTGACCCTTGTGTAATCCCCTCTGAAAGCAATACACTTGTTGGTGAAACATTTTTTAAAATGGTGCTTCAAAACTTGGAACATGGAATTATAAATGCCATGATAATCTAACAAATTGTGACAAATATCACAAGATGAATGGGAGTTTTTAAATAAATGTACAGTATGTTGCGTTTGTTTCCTGTTTGTGGTATTGTTGTTATTGCTGTAGCATTAGGCTGCTCTGCTGTAGTGTATTTGGTCATGTGTGTGCATGCTTTTCTTTCTTTTACCTTCTTCTTTGATTGTAGTAAACTTGTTGATTGAGAGCGCTGAGTGCTGTGTCTAGTGAAAGGGGATTGGAAATCAAAGCTGAGCCGCAGCGCTTTGATTCAACTCGTCCTCTTCATTATTTAGCATTTTTCTTATCTGGCTTTTTTAGATCACGATTAAACGAAAAATTCTGCTCACACTTCAAACCGTTCTATTGTATGGGAAAAGGTCACGTGTTAGAAAAGAAATACTCCGAGATGCATAATTGGAAAAACAGTAATGATCCCTGCATTCATGAGGTCTACAGTACAGTACGTACGCCTCTATGTCTAAGGAAAAGAAATCACCAAAGATGCCGCCCTTAAGACAGAGCTAATGTGAGGAGGCGAGGAGACGCGTGGAGAGAGCTGTCCTCTACTCAGCCTACTCGTCCTTGTTATACTCGGTGTGCTCGGAGGTCCTCTACTCAGCCTACTCATCCTTGTTATACTCGGTGTGCTCAGAGGTCTTTTGCTCTTGTGATATGAAGCGGCGCATTTCACGTCCAACTGTTTGTGTGGTGCGTCCTGGATTCTATAGGAGTTGCAGTGACATATAGCGCCGCATCCTCTGCTTCCGCAGGATGACAGGGAGACTCTGTCTCCACACACACTCACACAGACGCAGGCTGTACACGCGCACACACACACACACACACACACACACACACTCACACAGACACAGGCTGTACACACACACACACACACACACACACACTCACACAGACGCAGGCTGCACACACACACACACACACACACACACACACACACACACACACACACACACTCACACAGACACAGGCTGTACACACACACACACACACAAACTCACACAGACACAGGCTGTGCACACACACACTCACACAGGTGCAGGCTATACACACACACACTCACACAGACACAGGCTATACACACACACACACACACACACACACACTCACACAGTCGCATGCTGTATACATACACGCTACTGGTAGTAGTCTCCAGTATGCGGTGGAGCTGCCACTGATTGCTGCCATCACAGTGCGTTAGGATCAGAGTTCTGGCTCATTGGGAGCAGGCCAGTGTCACTAACCATGAATTATGAGTTCCTATCGCTGTGTGACCTTGTAAGCTAAAGTATCCTGTTTCACACTTCACTTGTGATGGGGAGTGCATCTTACGTACTGTACAGAAAAAAAGCCCTCTATTGACGTCCTCTATTCTCCACTCTCTCTCTCTTTCTCTCTCTCTCTCTCTCTCTCCCAGGGCAGTTCCTCATGGTGAACGGCTCCATGCTGGGAGGGCCCTGGGTGCAGACTCCGTGGCTTAATGGCGGCCACAGCTCCTGCGACGTGGACATGACGGTGTTCCTGCACCCGCGGCAGAAGGGCCGCTACACATTCTGGCTCACGGAGAGGGACAAAGCGCCCGCCGTCCTCTTCACCACGGAGCCAGCACGCATCACAGGGTACGTACTGTACTGTACTCTACTGTACACAACATCCACACTCAGCGCAACGCCACAGCTCTGACACACACATCATCAAAGTGGAGCGACCTACGACTGAAGCATAAAAATGGGGCCTTAAAATAAAAAAACGTTACATTTGTTTTTATCCGAGTCTGCCAAGCTGCTGAAGATCACAGGGTCTAACGAATAAGTGTGAGAGTGAGAGTTTGTACATGCATGTTGTTTGCCTGCATGTATGAATGGCCGCTGACTCATGGAGACAGGCAGCCAATGGGGAATGGGTCATAATGCGAGTCATGTTGTGACTGTTTTCGTGGCCATTATCTCTGATCAGCCAAGCCATCCAGATATGCTCAACTCCTACGCTTGTTCCCAAGGCCACTTCAGCCCACTAAGACTTCGCTTCAGGTCAGACAGAGACGAAAATAAAATGTGCTCAAATTCACTTCATGAAGGAAGCTTATCCAATTAAGGATCTTTGTGCTGTGAAAATGGCAGCTGTCTGAAATTCGGTAATGCCAGTTAGTGGTTAGTGGACAAAATTGTTGGATAGGTCAAACCAATATGTTATACAGAGATAACATGGACAGTCAACTGATATCAGGATGATATCAAAAACATTCTAACATTAAAAATTCAGATATGTGAAAAGTAGATGTTGTTATGGTTACTGACTGACATGTGGAAGATATGTTTTCCATATTTCTTGTGTCTTGATAATTAATCCTTTTGGGAAAAATACTAATAGGTGTATGCTATCTGCTCCTGTGGCAAAGTGCCAGCTTTGGAATTTGGTGTGTGTGTGTGTGTATATATTATGTGTGTGTGTGTATATTATGTGTGTGTGTGTGTGTGTGTGTGTGTGTGTGTGTGTGTGTGTGCATGTACGTGCACATACAGTATGTGTTTGTTTATCACATAGGGGATATGAACTCTCATTTGTAGTCATCACAAGTCATCCACCCACACAGCATGCCGCACACCTCTGCACTAGAGCCAGCTACAGTACACCACTCCAGCACAAGCAGAGAGGCACCGTAGATACACACAGACACTCAGAATTCACATGAACAACTAAATCCCTTTTAGGACCAGGAGTCTGTCGAATGCCAATCAATCAGTGTTGGTTTGCATGCTACTGCATGCACAATCAATTTAATTTAAAAAAAAAGTGAATCATTTTCTTCAGTCTGTGCCACCTGACAATTCTTTGTGTGTAAACACACCACTGATTAAGAATAGGGTCTTGACTAATTAACATGTAGGGGGTGACAATGTGTTTTTTCTAAAACTGCCTCAAAAACGGCATAGGCGAAGCTTTTATGTGTATTTTTAGATAAAGAGAGACCACTGCTCCATGACCAGGCTCTCTTAGAAAAGAGGGTAATTAGTATGTTGTTGTCCAGAGGAGCACCACAGAAGTACTTTGGTGCTGGCAGGTTTTGGAAAATAAAATCAAGGGCTTTCACAGCACTCACAGCACTCGATTATGTGTTTTTCTCAATGTCTATGGAAAAGGGGCTATTTTGTCTTGTTAACTTAAGTTTAAGACTTTCTATTCCCATGTTTGAAGATGACTCATTGCACAAAATGTCATGTGGAAATATTAAATATATATGCAAATAACAAACACTAAAATCCCCCCGAGGCGGTTATTCTCGCCTGAGGGATTATGTCCTCCTGAAAACTCGGTACACCTCGAGTACAGTGACAGGTCCTCCAGCGTGCGTCCCCCGGAATGCTGTGGCAAAAGATTAACTCTTATTCATTACCACACCAAAAAGCCAGCGCCAACACAACTAAATCTGCAAAGCATGACACAAAAATACAAATGATGGGTTGGTGGAGCCCATAGTGTCTAGGGGTCCGGAAATGTGGAAATTCACCATTTGCTGTGTCTGTTGGCTTGGACTGAGCCTTGTTTTCCACATTTAGAGAACAGTTGAGAGAATACTAACCGGTGGCCAGTCACTAGCCATTAGTGCTCATGGTCAATGTAGTTGTGCGTGTGTTTCTGGGTAGATAAGCACAAGGTTGTTATGTGGAATAGTCGCCATATAACGTCAGGGAGGAAGCCTACTTATTGTGTTAGCGCTGGTTTCAGTAAAGAGAGGCCAGGACTTGGGCTTGATATGAGGATGATTAGTCATCCACAAACACAAGCACAAAACCAGAATATGAGTCTGGCAGCCATGAGAAAGGAAGAGTCTAGTACCTGTAAGTGATCAGTTACGTTTCGTAAAACTTGACAAAGGCTTTTTGCCGAAATGTCGTCAAATGAAAACTGGCGTTAGGATAAGAGTGTGCGCTCTCCTCCTTCATCCTCATCGCCTTTATCCCGCGACCAGCACCTCGAATAAATACAGGTGTGTGCTTCTCTTCCTAAAAATAAGACCCGTACGTGCACACACACACCAACCAAGAACCTGCGCGGCCACTGCTCTGGTCGGTCAGTATTAGTCCTATCTCATGGTTATAAGAACAGCTGATGTGTTTGGGTGGTTGATTACAGCAAAGAATATCGCTTCCTCCATTAAGTCTTAGTCCACCCTATAGCTAGTGTTATACTGGACGCTAATGGCTCTCTTAGTCCACCCTATAGCTAGTGTTATACTGGACGCTAATGGCTCTCTTAGTCCACCCTATAGCTAGTGTTATACTGGACGCTAATGGCTCTTTTGACTCCTACTGTATTAGCAAAGCAACATTTTAAAATGGCCCCTTCAGTCGTCCAGTTGGCATGACCCCTGATGGCTATGTATGGGGCACTGAATGCATTTCGTGCAGCAAAAGAACTTTCTTGCCCGAAATGCGTTCAGTGACGTATGCACATGGACGTTGTGCTCATGTTTGTAGCGGAATTAGCGTTCTGCTACAGTAATGTAATTTTTGGTGCCCACGACAGGCACTGTGTGGGGGCTTTCATATGCCTTTGATGTGACAGGGCAGTGGAGAGAGTGACAGGAAGCGAGAGAGAGGCAGGGAGAGAGAGAGAGAGAGAGAAGAGAGAGAGAGAGAGAGAGAAAGAGAGAGCTTTGGCAATAATGTTGATGAAACTTTCATGCCAATAAAGCTTTATTGAATTGAATTGAATTGAATTGAATTGAATTGAATTGAATTGAGAGAGGGAGAGATGGGGTGGATCAGGAAATGACCCAGGAAATGACCCAGGCCGAACTCAAACCCAGGTCCCTGTGGGCACGCGAACCCAAACAATTGGGTCGTGGCGCCCCCCTCTAGAATCATGGAACTGTCGAGGACAAAATCAAACAGAGCCATGGAGGTAATTCTAGTAGCAATTCACTCATAAAAACGAAAGTTACGTATGTAACTACGGTTCTATGAATCCTGGATGACCGCCAGAGGCGGTGCTTCAAGCACTGAATGATACATCTCGCGCATGCGTAGTTCGAGTGTTTATACCAACAAAGTCACACGTGACCCCTGATGACCCCGGAGAAACCATATGTTCCGGTGTCATCAGAGGGTCTGTTCCTACAGAATCTTCTCGCGAGTACACAAGGATTCTGAGTGACAGAACGCTCTGGCGGTCATCCAGGATTCATAGAACCGTAGTTACATACGTAACTTTCGTTCTATTTCATCCTTACTGACCGCCAGAGGCGGTGCTTCAAGCACTGGATGACTCATACCAAAAAAGTCACGAGGAATCTAAAACACACCTCAGTGAGACGAACCCGCAGAGTCTGGCAACAGGACCACACCTAACGGATGGGGAGCAGCAACATTCACCCGGTAAAACCTGGAGAAGGTACTCGGCGATGCCCATGATGCTGCCCCACAGATGTCCTCCAGGGGCACGCCGCGCAAGGCTGCCCACGATGTTGAAACCGCCCTGGTAGAGTGGCACCGCACCCCTGATGGCGGGGGGTGACCACCTCCCTTATACGCCTGGGTAATGGCGTCCACCACCCAATGAGACAGCCGCTGCCTGGAGAGGGCACAGCCCCTTCTAGGACCACCATAGCAAAGGAAGAGCTGGTCCGACTGCCTGATACTGGCAGTCGCGGCTACATAGGCTCTCAGAGCCCGCACAGGACACAACGGTTGTAACCTGTCTTCCCCCTCTGGGGGAACAAATTGTGCCAGGTGGATAGGACTGTTGAGGTTCGATGATGACAGAACCTTCGGAAGAAAAGCTGAGTTCGGACACAGGGAAACCCCTGAGCCATCTGAGTTCCACCTCATGCATGAGTCGCTCACAGACAGGGCATGAAGCTCCCCGACACGTTTCGCTGACGTAATGGCGAGGAGAAAGGCAGCTTTAGCAGAGACCCACTTCAGCTCCGCCTGAGCCAGGGGTTCAAAGGGAGGCAAACACAGAGCATCGAGCACCAAGTGCAAATCCCAGGCTGGGGCGCGGCGTACTCGTGGAGGGCGCAACCGCCACGCACCCTTCAAGAAAAGGGACACCAGTCTGTGGCAGCCCACCGTGCCATTATCCACCCGAACATGTCGAGAGGAAATGGCCGCCACGTACACCCTCAAAGTAGCGGGGGACCGGCCGCCATCAAGGAGTGACTGGAGGAACTCCAAAATCTTTGGAACGGAACAATGCAAAGGGTCCTCACCCCTGTCCGAACACCATGCAGTAAACAGCTGCCACCTATACTCATACTGTGCCCGGGTAGAAGGCGCCCTCGCATTCAGTATGGTATTGCATACACCATTCGAACACTCAGTCAGCAGCGGGTCGGGCCCTGCAGTGGCCAGACCCACAGCTGCAGGCAGAGAGGGTCGGGATGCCAGATCTGACCCTGTAACTGAGACAGGAGATCTCTCCTGTCGGGGAGGCGCCATGGTGAACCGCTGCAGAGCTTGTGCAGCAGTGGAAACCACGTTCTCCCTGGCCAAAAGGGGGCTACCAACAGCAGCCTGTGACCCTGCTGGAGGACCCTCTGTAGCGTCGGTAAAATCAGAGGGATCGGCGGAAACGCGTAGAGGAGAACTTCCGGCCAATCGTGGGCGAGAGCATCCTGGCCCAGAGGACTGCTCTCCTCTGTCCAGGAGAACCAGAGGGGGCAATGGGTCGACTCTTCCGAGGCAAAAAGGTCCACCCTTGCCCTGCCGAACATGCCCCAGATATTGAGAACTACCTCTGGATGAAGCCGCCACTCCCCCGGCGGAGGCTTGCAACGGGAGAGTAAGTCTGCCGCCTGATTCCGGTCCCCAGGCAAATACATCGCCCTCAAGCTGGCCAGGCGTGGAGCCGCCCACAGCAGGAGGTCCCAGGATGCTTGTAGTAGCTGGGCAGACCTGGTGCCACCTTGGTGGTTTATGTGAGAGACGGTCGAGACATGTCGGCCTCCCAGGAGAGGAAGAAACGCTTGCAATGCCCTGTGCACAGCCCGCAGCTCCAGAACATTGATATGCTGTGAGCGGTCCTGTGCAGACCACAGCCCCTGAGCTGTCCGGTTCTGCCACACAGCACCCCACCCTGAGAGGGAGGCATCTGTTGTGACCGTCTCCCGACGGTATGCAATGGAACCCATGGGCATGCCTTGGAGGAGAAATGAACGCTGCCTCCACGGGGCCAGAGCAAGAAGGCAACGGTGGGACACCTTGAGTCTCCTGTGCCGGTGCCTCTGAGGATCCAGACGAAAGCTGAGCAACCACCTCTGGAGGGGACGCAGCGACAGCAGTCCTAAAGGAACCACTGCAGCAGCAGCCGTCAGTTTTCCCAGGATGCGCAAGAACTCCACATAATGGAACTGCCTGCCCTCCTGAAACAGGAGGAGGCGACAAAGGATGTCGTCCACCCGTCGTGGCGACGGGCAAGCCTTCATGGTGACCGCATTGAGAGTCAGCCCAAGAAAAACTGTGCTCTGCGATGGTACCAGGCAACTCTTTGTGAAATTCACCCTGAGGCCCAAGCGGGCCACATGGGAGAGAAGACACGTTGTGTCCAGGGCCACCTGAGACTGGGACGGCGCACAGATGAGCCAGTCGTCCAGATACAGCAAGATCTTCATGCCCCGCGACTGCAGGTGCGAGAGGGCTGCCGTTACACACCTGGTGAACACCCGTGGGGAAAGGGAGAGACCAAATGGGAGCACCCGGAACTGGAAATGACGCCCTTGAAAAGCGAACCGCAGAAACTGCCGATGGTGTGGCGCTATAGGGACGTGAAAGTAGGCGTCCTTCAGGTCCACCGATGTAAACCATTCCCCTCTGGCAACGGTACGAAGAACCTCTGCAGTGGTTAGCATATGGAACCTGAAGACCTTCAGGAACCGGTTGAGGCCCCTCAGGTCGAGGATAGGGCGGAGTCCGCCATCTTTCTTTGGTACAAGAAAGTAAGTTGAGTAGAACCCCCCGGGTTGCAAAAGGGGATCTACTGGCTCGATGGCACCCTTGTCCAGGAGGGCGGACAACTCCTGGGTAAGGGCTTGAGCTTTTGCCGGGTCGCGTATGATGGTCATCTTGACCCGGCCATGGGTTGGGGGCCGGCGTCGGAACTGAAGTTTGTACCCGTTGGTCAAGGTGGAAAGCACCCACGGGTCCCTGGTGGAAGCAGCCCAGTAGCTGAGCTGCTGCTGGGAAAAACAGCCGACGTCCGGCCCCGGGGCCTCAGCGGCGGGCCCCCCGGCCTCTAAAGGCTCCAGGGGTACGACGGGCAGCATGGGGTCGCCCAGAGGGCTGTTGCTCAGGTGCCCGAAAAGCCTGTGCCTGCTGTTGAGCAGGCTGTGGACGTGGGCGCTGAGACCTAGGGTAGCCCCTGGGGTAAGCCTGTGGACGAGAGCTGCGCTGTGGGGCAGCTGGAGGACCTCTAGGCCTGCTAGGAGGAGGCACACTTCTTTGAAGCCCAGACAGCTGCTGGCGAGTCCTTCCAGCTTGGACCGTTCGCTCAAGAGCTTCCAGAGCTGCGGAACCAAACAGCTCCCCCGGTTCCACCGGAACACTGCGGAGGGTTCTCCTGCAGGCCTCAGTGAGGGGCGATTGCGCCAGCCAAACCTGCCGGCGAGCCTGAACTAGAGTAGACATCACTCGCCCCAACTCTCTAGACATTAACGCAAAGGCCTGTAAGGAAGCATCGCTGAAGCTGTGGACGGAAGAATCCAGTTCAGCCTCCTGTAGGGATGCTGACAGGGCAAGCAGGAGGTGGGACATGGAATTACCCATGCGTGCCATGCGCGCCGCTGCATCATAGGCCTTCGACAGCAAGTCATCAGTAACCCGACACTGGGGACGAGGACACCTTGCATCCTGTCTCAGAGCCTCATCGGGTGAGACGATCAAAGCTGCTATAGTCGGCTCAACCACAGGCATGCGGTCCAAGCCAAACTTGGACGCATCCTGCATAGCGGCCAGGGTTCGGCCATCAGATGTAGCATGAGAGAGGGCTCTAGAATCCCTCCAGCATGCCTGTAACTCCCTCAGATATTCCTCTGATGGAGGCACAGTAAAGTGAACGGGGGCTGGGGCACGCCTGAAGAAAGCACTGGCCAGAGCCGGCTGAGCCTGTGGCACGTCCAACTGCAGACGGGCTAGGGCCATGCGAATGGTGGCCCCCATTGAGCAGTCCTCAATACTACCAGCAGTACCACCAGATCCATGGGCCGACGATCGGGAGCCGACCGCAGAGGGATGGGAGGATCCATCCAACTGGAGCACGTCTGGTGCATAGTCATGAAACTGGGCAGCCGACGCTGCCATAGAAAGCACATCCTCCTCCGAAACCAAGGAGGCTGTGGGAGTAGCAACAGAACCTGATTGCCCCGCTCCAGTCCCAGATTGGAAGGCCAGGAGGAGGGACTTCATGTTGTCAAGCTCCACTGTTAATTGGTCCACCTTGGTGGCAAGCCCAGACACCCTAGCCTTCTTCCCGGAAGTGGGGCCTGAGGTCTCAGCAGCCCGACGTCTAGATGGACCAGCCCGTGCAGGAACCAGTCGCTGGGCTGGGGTCAACTGTCCAGGAGATGAAGCAGGGCCTAACAGCTGCTCCACCTGAGTCAGCCTAGTAACCCTGACTGCCCAAGGCATGATACTACAGTTCATGCAGGGGTCGTCAGAAAGACCCTCCCTAAGATGCTCGAGGCCAAGGCATGAGGGACATAGATCATGGCCATCCTCAAGCTGCAGGGGAGCCATACAGGCTGAGCAGGAGTGGCTGCCATCCATACTGACGACCGGCAAAGCGACAGAAACTGGGAGAGGGAGCGAAAGCACAACCTTCACCAATAAATGTGGCAAAAAAACACAACAGCGACAGAAACTGGGAGAGGGAGCGAAAGCACAACCTTCACCAATAAATGTGGCAAGAGACAATAGCGACAGAAACTGGGAGAGGGAGCGAAAGCACAACCTTCACCAATAAATGTTGCAAAAAACAAGGAGTCAGCACAGTCATATATAGCCTGTAGCCTATATATAGTTTTTTTTTTTTTTGTAAGTGTTTTTTTTTTTTTTTTTTTTTGTTAATATATATATATCTATATATATTATTATTATATTATTATCATCGTTATTATTATCAATTCATTAATATAATTGCTCAGTAGAAGCCAAATAATAATCTCTATCCACATAGAGTAGCATCAACAATGAAACAGGCACAACCGAGTTGGCACGAAAACAGCAAAGCGCAGTCAAAGCAAAAGACGCTGACGACAGTCAACTACAAGAACGCAACATTAGAAGAGAGTAAACGGGCATGCAATGATTAATTACAATACCTAGCTCCAATCTGCGACACAATAGCCTACTTACCGCAAGCACACCAATCCACGATACAGTACTTACCGCAAGCACACCTTAGTTAGCTTAGTTAACAAAATAATAACGCAGGTTACCAATGCCGGGAGAGGGAGCGAAAACACAGCCTTCACCAACAAACGTAACGACAAACAAGCTGACTCACATTTAGGTTGCACAATGACGGGGAAAGGAGCGAAAACGCTGCACCGACACAAGTAAACAGCCAATAACAAAACGTAACCAGCCGAGGAAGACACAAAATAGCCAACAAACCTCTCGGTTGGAGTTCGTCACAGCCTCTGAAGGGCGAGCAGCAGCCCGCAGCTCCGAAAATTAAATTTCCACGAGGCCACCAGCAACGAACGATCAATGAAAAAATAGCTTAGATCCTTAGCACTACACTCACGAACCTACGATGCGAGAAGATGAAAAGGAACAGATCCTCTGATGACACCGGAACATATGGTTTCTCCGGGGTCATCAGGGGTCACGTGTGACTTTGTTGGTATAAACACTCGAACTACGCATGCGCGAGATGTATCATTCATTGCTTGAAGCACCGCCTCTGGCGGTCAGTAAGGATGAAATAGAACTGGCTCTTCGTGCAGGAAATTCTACCCGTAATTCACACACAATAACTGGCTGTTTGTTCAGCTGAAACAGATTAATTTAATAATCTAGCGGGCATGTTCAAATGCGAATAGCATGAACATTTGTGTGAACTTGCGCAATGGCAAGATTGCAATGCATTGGTCGTTATTATTGCAGCCACGGCGTCATTATTTCATAGCCGCACCATATGCCCCATATGTCATAGAAGTAATTACATGACCCTGTACTGTGATTTGGACTTCTTTTGGCTTATGCCTCTAATGTCCCCGTCTCTGTGGCCCCTAAGGTTATATGACTGAGCTTCTCTGAAACCAAAGTATTATTTCTCGCACACCCCCATGACTATCTGGTCTCGGGTCCTTCGCGGCTGTTTCAATCCATCAAGTGGGAATAAGCTATTAATATATTATAGTGCGTGACAGCCTGTTTCATTCAGCAGACCCTGCTGGAATCCTGCTGGAGAGAGTTCTGCTCTTGTGTCAGGAAATGGAATGGAATGGAATGGAAGGAGAGCCTGGCTGCCCTGTAGGCTACCTTTTGAAACGCCTCATTCATCAGTGGGCCATCAGTGCTTTTGTGCTCAAGTGTTTTTAGCGTTCACTTTTAGCGTTCACCCCAGCTGACCTTTCGCTTGTGCCGAGCGTGACCGTCGGTGAGATGAAACCAGCACAACTAGTAGCATAAGAGCGATATATCATCATCATCATCAGCAGCAGCAGAGAAATATCAACGGTTTTATTTTCTAAATGAGCTCTCGAGGGACACAGACTCAAGGTTCTGAGACGAGTGGCATCCTGTAAACTGCTACAGAATAATTGTGAAAAGCCTTCCCTCAGAAATGGTCTCAACTGCTTACTTACATAATATCATATTCATAACAATGTCAAACAGGCAGGCGCGAATCATCATATAGGCTAGATATGGCTACAGCCTTATTGAAGGAGAGTAACGTTTCCTGAAGATGAGACAGTTTTATCGCTCGAAGAAAGCCTATGGCCACAGATTGCATTCTGAGTGGCAGTCAACG
This sequence comes from Sardina pilchardus, assembly GCF_963854185.1. NCBI lineage: Eukaryota > Metazoa > Chordata > Actinopteri > Clupeiformes > Clupeidae > Sardina > Sardina pilchardus. Next base: position 17,991,053 of record NC_085013.1, on the reverse strand, counting down.
TTAAATGACTGGAAGCTTTGTGATTGTGGATTTAAAGATTGTCATAATGTGCTGTCTCTGTTATTGCTGCTTTTGATCAGTCAGATTTCAAGTCTCCTGTGGTAGGTTGGACATACAGTAGGCTGTTGTAGTGTCATTGACATCTCCGCCCATCTCACACAAGAGCCGACACGTTGACCGCTTGGATTTACACTGCAACGGAGGCGACAATAAGTGTAGGCTATCTCTACAGGAGGGATATTGGGTCAAATCGACCCCCAATATTTCGCACCCAGTAGGCTGCGAAACCCTGAACAGAGCAGCGAGAAAGACGAGCAAATTAGCAGAGTGCTGTCCCGTGTGAAAGCCCCTGATGTTAGAAGATCCGTTGATGTGGTGGGTGCTCATCCAACTTATGGGGGTAGCTGTGATGTGGGATCAAATGGTATGGGGTGTGTTTGGTCTGGACATGTCCCTGCATGGATTGAAGACAAATAAAGAAATGCATTAGCCAAACCACTGGGTGTCTTTGGTTCAATGACCAACACATTATTTCCACAATGAAGAAATGGCAGTCCAGACTTGTCAGGGTGTCAGCTATACAGTAATAAACATATATAGCCCATAAATTACAATAATACTATCCTGCCTCAAAACGGAGTTAAACACTGTGTAGCTCCACATAACAGAGGAACATTCAATATGAATGACGAGTAATATGTGACTAGAATGAGAGAAGACACAGCACATAAAGGCATATCTTCACAATGTGCTTTTCAGTTTGAAATGTCTGTTTTCTGACTGAAGATTTGAGTTACTCATTCAGTGGAACTCTGTCCAGTGTGAAAGCACCTAGTGTTTTGGTGTGTGTGTGTGTGTGTGTGTGTGTGTGTGTGTGTGTGTGTGTGTGTGTGTGTTGGGGGGCCCACAGTAACTGTATAGCCTAGGGGCCCCTGCCCCTGCAAACAGGGATACCTTGTTGGTGCACTTAATATTAACAAAATAGATATAAGAAAAATGGCTTTGACTAGCACTTCCTCCACAGAATGCTGTTGTACCAAGCCTCTGCACAACTGCGAAACTAACTAAGCCAAACTCTGCATGGTAACTGTCTTGACAGAGCCTGGTGGCGAAATAGAATTGAAGTGAAAATGTTATTTGTACTGAGTGTGTGTGGTACGGTGTATGTTTGTTTTAAATTTGAGCTGGCGCCGTTTGAAGTGTAAATGCCCCCACCTCGCTGAATGACATTCCGCCATATTCCTCGTCTCATAAGCCGCCCACCTCCACCTCCTCCTCCTTCCTCGGCTGCACCCAGACATCCCGGGCTAGTCTGCCCCCAAAGCCTTCATCTCTGGCCTCCTTTTTCATATGTAAATCTGGCTCCCTACAGCATTGCAGCGTTGCAGCCAACACTGGGAAAGGTGTAACACCATCAAATGACTGTCTCATTGGCATGCCTCACATTCATGTGTTTGTGAGAGAATGGAGAGGAGATCAGCGCTAAGGGCAGCCAAATATGATGGGATGAGGATTTCTTTATCAATGAGAAGAACTCTGGTTGTCTTGGGGAATCGTTAGATGATGCAATTGGGTGACATGTTCGGCAACACCTCCTTGTTTAAGTATTGTACGTCTGGCAATCCTTAAATAGTGTATAAATAGATTTCTGATTGGCACATTTTTTTTTTTCAGTTTTCTTTTCATGTTTCCTTAGCTGCATATATTTGATATCAGTCAGACTCAAGCAAACAAACAAAATCACTAACTTGACAAAATAACGGCACAACAAAACAGTTCACGGTGTCAGCAACAGCAATTAAAAACTCCTAACTGAGACGAAGAGTGACAGTAAGCATAACCCACACTAGAACAGCCTGAAAATAGAAGCCTGGTGGGATTCACAGCCCCCCTGCCAGCCATTTAAGTCTAACAGCTCTTGAGTGCACAAGTTTCATTTCTACTGTGTTCACACGACAAACTTTGTAGCCGACTGACTTCATTAACTTTGGGACGTGTCCTCTCCGATACTGATGAAGTTTGCTCAGATATCTTTCATCTCCCCACCGGGGCCACTGTAGGCTCGTCATTCATCTTAGTACATGTGCAGGTAAACCTCATGAAACATACATCAATGGATGAAGACGCGCTTCTCGTCTCATGTCTCGTCTGTACCTTCCTCTCTGCCTTCCCCCGGTCCCGTCAGGGGTCCGCTAAACAGAGAGCAGTTGTGCCCGCGTGCCGTGTTTGCTCGCTGGCCCTGGCGGAGTCTTATCTCATTCTGCTACTCGTACCAAACATGAAACCCCCACCGTTTTATTTATGCATGAACAGAGGGAAGTGTTTCATTTGGAGTGGAGGGAGCTCAAAGCAACAGCGTCGCGTCGGGCTACAATAGTAAGAACAGTGTTGTCTCCCTCCTGTTGGGGACTTGAGACGGTTTTTAAGTACATCTGATAGTCGGGCCCAGACTCTTACATAAGTTCTGTCTTTCATGCTGGCCCTCTCATCTGCTCCATCTCTAATTGCATTTATTGACAGTCGAGCATATCTTCATTTTTTAGAACGCAAAAAATCTGAAGAAAAAGTAAGTAAAACTTCTCCACAAATGACATCCTAGCTCATGTCTCTTCTCTGTGCTGAATACATCAAGTCGATCACCCTCAGCGAAAAGGGAGGGGGGGGGGGGGGGGGGGGGGTGAGTATCAAAAAGAAAGAAAACAGGCGAATGGCCTCACTTCGGAATGACAAGCAAAGACATGAAAAGAAAGACATACAGGAGTTGCCAGGCTTTGCTTGATGCGCACTTTGCATCAAAGCTGGCGCTGAGGTAGCCATTTTCCTGCCCTCATGTTTTCTGTGGCTCTGATGGGCATAGCAGGCACAGACGGACGGGCACACCTCTAGCCCAGGTCATTGGCTCCTTTTCATTCTCCCCCGCCGGTGGGCCCTTTTGGACATCAAAGACAGGAAGAAGAAAAAAGTACACTTACATTGATGTGCAAGCACACAGGTTCATGAGAGAGAGAGAGAGGGAGAGAGAGAGAGAGGAAGTTGGGATTGTTAACTCTGCTCGGTTATTCTTCGTTGTCAACAGTGGGATGACTGTGAGACTAGTTGGGATATGCCAGAGCTTCTCTTTCTGTTTGTATTTTTTTTTTTTTGAGGGGGGGGGGGGTGCAAGAATTTTGGCGAAAAGCAGGAATTTTGTGCTTACCATTGCAGGTTGTTCACGATTGGCCATTTTTTTTTTTTTTTTTTGAATTAGTGTGGCCAAAATGATTAGGTATTTTTTGGAATACCGCATGCCGTACATACAGTAGATTCAATATGTTCAGTGAATGTTTGTACTGTACGCGCGCATCGTACACATTGTCAGGATATAACTGGTGGAGGGTAAAGTCTTACAGATAAAGAAGATTCCAAAGCTGTGTGCAGGGTTCTTGAGTTCCGGAATATTTCAGATGGATGTTTGAAGCAGGGTGTTGCTGAAGCTGAGTGAGCCAACCAATCAGGTTTATGTCACCCTGAACTCAATAAGGAGACTACGCCTGCTATTTCTGTCTCGAGTAGAAGCTAGTAAGCGGTTGTTCTTGTGGGCGATCATTTATTTTAATCAGCATGATCAGCATCAATTCCTTCAGTCTTTTTGTAGAGCATTCAATGGTAGAAGCATCTTTTTTAATAGAGATGAATTTATTCAGTAATGGAAGCTATAGTGGATTAAAGGAATGGGTTTTCCTTAACCCTATTTGTGTTTGTGACTGTAAGATTAAAGTCCAGTAAAGTGAATCGGTGAATAAAGTGAACATTTGCAAGTATCACCTCAAATACCCCCCCCCCCCCCCCCCCCCTTTCTCCTTACTATATTGACTCAGCAATGTGAATGTCTTTTCAGTATAGTAGTTTTGAATAAAACGTTCAATTGTGCTTATAAAATGCATATGATCAATGGCTTTGTGCTACAATTTTGCTTATGGATATTAATGAGAAATGTTTGTGTTGTTAGGGGCTTTCAGACAGCAATCGATGAATAATAGATTCGGCATCACTGAATCAAGCAAGAGGTTAGACAGAGGCTTTTAGTCTGCTTGAGGATATGTCTGCTCCTTTGAAACAGTATGATAGAGGCCGTTTCTCAGTTAGACTAAATCAACTCTGCCTGTCCATGAACACTTGGTGGTCTTTTGGTCTGACTTTTCATCTGTTCTGGTTGTGCTGGGTAGGACCTAACACATTCCTTTCAAGATGCACATTTTAAATGAAGGAAGTTCAGAAGCCACTTTAGGTGTTACTTTGTGAAAAGCCTTCAGAATAAAGAAAGAATGTTTTAACAGACCAGCACAGCCCTTGCCTCTGATTTTGGTCTATCTGTGGGGGTGGACGTACAGTACTGTAGGTGTTAAAACACTTAAATCACCCAGAAAACCATCTGGGAACTTGACACATACTGTAATAAGTGTATTCAAGTACAATTTTTGATCATGAATCACCTAAAAAGGTTTTTTTGTGCATTTGTACGGTGAGTGCAAATACTTAAACCAGACGCACAAGTTCTGCATTGTATTTATATTCACATACATTTTTCATCCATATGCAGATGAAAATATTTCTGAAGGCTTTCATATCTTGCATGGATCTTACACTTGATATTTAGGTGGCTTTGTTCTGCAACTTGTATGGTATACCCTAAGAAAGTGTATTTTGCCAGTGAGTTCATGCAATGGTGATATTCAAATAAGTCATGACTGAAGTCTTTTTGCATGAAAGATCTATTTTTCTTTGTACTCCCCATGAAATAGAGGGGGGGGGGGGGGGGGTTGAACACGGTTCAGTAGCCAGTAACTGCTTTGTGTGGCCACAATCTGCGGAGGTGTAACTCCAGATTAAATTCTGTTTTGACAGCCATTTGATGGGTGATGCTTGTCTGAGCCTTCTGGTGTTGTCATAGATCTCTGTCTGCCAGATAACTTGCCCTCAATTTCTCTGTCCTTTCCCCTTGTCTTTTGCTCCACTGCTACACCCAGGTGTCTGTGATAGCATACAAATATGAGGTGTCTGAGCACAGGGAGGCTCGCTGTCAGAGGGATTGTTTCAAAACCTTTGTGTGTGTGTGAATTCACAATGGAATGAGAGGTTACATTGGTTAAAGATGTGCTTGGGAATTTCCTTCAAAGCTTGTTGTATGCCATGTGATGCAACAGCAAGTCATACTCTTATAGCCTGAGCTGCTTTGATATCTCAACTGCCCAGATACTGTTAATGCTTAGTAATCTGGAGTCAGCCTGTGTCAGTTAGTACAGTGATACTGTGATGTCTGGCCCGGCCCTGTCTCTGAAAAGCACCTAAATAATTTGTAGGGTCCCAACGGCCCCATGATTGAAGAGTGCTACAAAATGCTTAGTGAGGTAGTTCACACAAGGCACAGGCTCAAGATGTTCATGCTGTATGATACTGTGGATGGGGAAAATCCATTGCACTGTGTGCAAACTGCAGATTGCATTGGCATAGTACAGCTTGTTGTGAATCCAACAACATGACTCTTATTTGGGAAGCAAGCACCAGTAACTGCTAAGATATTTGTAGGTAAACCAGTTCTGATGTTAAACTTGGACTTGAAAATGAACTAAGTCAGCACCCAGCAGCCTTACAGCATACAAGTACACCTTTAGTTATGTGGAAGTCAGTCATATAATGCATGAAAACGATTTCTAAATTGTCAGATATACAAATCAAACGATAGTGTTTTCATGTACTGTAGTGTTTTAAGGCAGCGGGAGCAGCATGCTGCTGGAGACGAGGATGAGAGTGGCTCCATCTGTTGTGTGATCCACCCTGTGGCAAACAGTCCAAAATACATCTACCCCCATTAAACCCCAAATGCCACCTGAACTTGATAAATCAGTAGCCCACAAGGCCTTCTGCTGCCGCTACTCTGCGGAGGTTTGTTTATAGTGTCGGATGAAGACACGCATCTGATCTTCTCTAACTTTCATCTCGCCCGTTGGCAGCACGTTCTGGTTTTATGCTAATGCTAGAAGGAGGCGATGCCATAGAGGTTGGCTCCTGTCATACGGAGGGAGCCGAGGGCAGCGGAGAAATGGAAGCTTTGATGTCTCTGTGTTTACTTGTTTTAGTGTTGTTTTATGCAGGCTGTCGCAGTACTATGATCACTGGTGGTATTAACATTGCTTTCCTGCAGTGGAAAAGGTTTTTTTGGGGGATTCTCTGTTCTTCTGAGTAAATCACATGCAGATTGAAGTAACACATGCAATAACAAATCTGACCACAAATGTCAGTTTTATTTGTTGTTCAGTGTTGTCCTATGAAATTACAGTGCAACACACAGTAATGCCCATGATTTGAATTGTGAGTTACCATGTAATTTATATCCCTCAACTCCGGTTATTCTGATCTCAAATTTACTACTGCTTTTCATTGACAATTTATACATTTTTTGAGAAAGCTGACTTCTTCTTTTTAATGTCAGATTACATTATACCAGGATAGACGTGTAATTTATTATATCTCTTCGAATCTGCAAATTGAAATAAAAAAAATCAGGATTATGAATATGGGAGGTATAGAGTCCCCAAATTATAAACCAAGAAGGAACAAAGGAATATTTAGTTGAGACGGAATCAGTACTAGGCACGGTTGACATTTTGGTTTTAGTCTTTTCGGTAACACTTTACTTGACGGGTTCATTCATAACACATTCATAACAGCTGTCATGAACTGCACATGAAGCATTCATGACTGTTTCATGAAACATTACTCAACATTCATACCAACCCTTTCATGAATGTGGAAGACAAAACGTAAAAAACTTTTCAAAATAAAAGTCCAACAATCGCGAAGCAGCATTGCTGTCTTTTTTGTTTTTGCCAACCTGCTCATGTCACATCTTAGTCAACAGGAAAGTCCAGTGTCCAGGAGAATTTTGTTTTTTGTTTGTCTGTTTGTGTATTTTATGATAATATAACCTCTGAAGAATGCATAATTGTCTACACCAATGACTGTATATATAGATATATAAAGCAGGAATGTCCAACCATTCAGAGGTCCAGAGATGGTCTGTAGTTCACTTCTCAGTATGATGAATACTTCACAACTTGTATAGTAAAGTGACATTTGAAGTAGAATTCATAAAATATGCATGAGATGTTTACAAACGCTGGAGAGGATTCATAATACCCTGTATATGGATTACTAGATTGTTGGACTTTTATTATGACAAGTTTTCGTCGTTTTGTCTTCCACATTCATGAAAGTGTTGGTATGAATGTTGAGTCATGTTTCATTAATCAGTCATGAATGCTTCATGTGCAGTTCATGACAGCTGTTATGAATGTGTTATGAATGAACCCGTCAAGTAAAGTGTTACCGTATTTTCTTACTTTTTGACTTATTAATAGCCTTTTTTATGTATTTATTTGTCCATTTATTTACTCATTTATTCTATGTTTTATCTCTAGTTTATGAGTTTTGTAACTTTTATTCCTGGCTTGTGCCTTATTGTCAGCTCGACACTTATTATGTATATCCTCCTTTTGTTATTGCTTTTTTTGTAAGATAACTACCTGTGAAGCACTTTGGGTCCTACGGCTGTTGTTTTAAATGTGCTATATAAATAAAGTGACTTGACTTGACTTGACTTGACTTGACTTGACTTGACTTGACCTATGACCTATGACCTATGACCTATGATCCTATGTCAGCCCAGCCTCACCCTCTATTGCCGCTACGACATGTTTGATTGACCTGGTCACCTCACATCCGGACACATGGAGCGATGTGTTCGTAACTCCACTGTAGAGTATCTAGATGTCTGAAGGTAAAGAGGGAAGGCAGCGTGTCAGCTGCAGTAGTAATGATGTTTGGAATGGGTGAGAGTGTGTGACCAGGAAAGAGATGGGTGAGAGTGTGTGAGCAGGAGAGAGATGCACAAATGTAGGACTGGCATGGAGAGGAGCATAAGAGATTGGGACGGATTTGTGTTTTGTCTGAATGGGCGTTTCCAGAGTGCTGCTCCCTTCAGTGTAATGGAACTGGGTGTACCCATACCTGTCCACAAAAAGCAGACAGAAGCAATTGTTCTGTGGTTTGAAGTAATCAAGTGTAATCATGCCTGGCCTCAGCCCGGTCCATTGTTCTGATATCTCTGGACACTTTGATGGATCCTGTTCCCCTTGTCCTCTCTTTGGTCTTGGAACGATGAAGCCTTTTGGAGTTTGACAGCAGAATCCATTTTGTTTTGTCTGGAATACCCCCGGATCATTGGAAACCTGAAGTGAACTTTGCCAGTAAAAAAATAAAATAAAAAAGAGTTGAGGTTTCGCAGCAAGGTGCCACCCAAGCTGAGGAACAGTAAATGCTTGTTTTGGCGCCGTAACCCCTTTGCCACAAATTAAGTTGTGTTAGTGTGCAACCTGGCTTGTGTCAAACCACTTTCCCTGCATCCAACCAGATTACATGTAGGTGTGATAAGGCTGTACAGTAATGCTGCCGAGAAGACATTTGGCAAAACTGCCTCATCATTGCCAATTTGGGCGCACACCTGGCACCTCTTGTCCTCATTAAGTTGTTACAGAATTGCAGAAGGATGCGAAAGAGACGCCTCAAGCCCTTTTACTTGGCACGCGGTCAGAACCAAGAGACCTATGAACACACATGCAAGCACATACACACACACACACACACACACACACACACACACACACACACACATATAAACACATAGAAGCACACATACTGTACATGCGCGCACACACAAACAAACACACACACCATACAGATACACACACACACACACACACAAACACACACACACACACACACACACACACACAGTGTGTGTGTGTGTGTGTGTGTGTGTTTGGTTGGTTGGGTGGGTGAAGGAGCAAGCCCGGGAGAAGAATATGCTCCACCCCATTGCCTGTAGAGTGTGTTAGTTTCTCCCTGCTGTGGGAGCCTTATAGTGCGCTGCGGCCCCAGTAATGTGCAGTAACTCCCCTCTCCACGTATTAATCTCTCCCATAGCTAGTAACAGCATTACCTTGCCAATGCAGCTCCCTTGGGCTTCCTGACTCATTCTGGCAAAGACTGCGCTGGCCAGTCCTTGGAAAAAAGCCCAAGATATCCACAGTTCATCACATTACGGCCTCTCTTTCACAAATTATCATCAGTGACAATTGCATTATGAATGGAAACTGGGATCCATTATGGAATTGGGATTGTGTCTCCTGTGATTCTGTGATTTATTTTGTTGTAGCAAACGTCAGTGCTCTCTGCCTCAGTGTTGGACTCTCTGAGCGTGGAACCGTCAGGGGAGACAGACTACTTTTTTTTAATTATTTGCATACGAGAATATTTTTAGAGACGGGAGGAGCAGTAGCATGAACCCTGACCCGTCCACATTGCAGCACAGATCAAGCTGCTGTGCACACTTACTGTAGCCATAACCCTACCGCTCGGCTTCCTTACATTATTGTGGCATGCGGCGTGAGTCGGCTATCTGTCTATAAACGCTATCACAGCATCAAGGAAGGACAGCAAGAGGAAGCCTCTCCCCCCAGAGAGCCCCAAATCCATTTCCGTCACACGGCAACATCAATCATTCCTTGTACGCAATATCGAGATGTAATCTCAATCATAACCATGTCTCTCTGCTTGGCGCCATTGGCTCTGGACTTCCTACCTTTGGAGGGATAAAGCACATTGAAAACAAGCGAGGGGAGAAAATAGGCTGAGAGATGCTATCCGTCCTTGTATTGGCTGACCCATATGTGCAGTCGGCTCAATTAATTATATTTGACACATCCCAGTTTTGTTTATTTTTATAAAGAATATTGTTTGATGTTCCTCACAATTGACCACCTGAGGTTCACAGATATGCACACATGCACACACACACACACACACACACACACACACACAGAGAGAGAGAGAGAGAGAGAGAGAGAGAGAGAGAGAGAGACACTGTGGTTTGAAACAACATTGTTATGGTCATACATGTACGCAGCTGACACACAAGGTGACTTGCAACGGGACCAACAGTACAGTGGTCTATGCAATGTGCCAGTGAATAGTTGCGTAAGAGATTAGGTCCGAGATGTCCTGATCTGCATATGAACGAGGGTTAGATTTACAGTATGGTGTTATGGAGAGCTAGCACTTTTACAGCAGTTCATGTTTAATGTAAATGGACCTGCCAGTCTTTGCTGCATATAGTGGAACACTATTTAAATCCCACAACCTGAATTCATGCCAGAATTATGTTCTGTAAAGTATACATGTGTAGATTATTCACACTTTACAGAAAGAGAGAAGATCAGGCTGCACACTTTACAGAATTGCTCACCATATTAAACCAATGCAATCTATTCACAATAGCTGTGTTAAAGGTAAGCCATGCTCACCCATTTCTAGCACTTTTTGTAACATTCAGAGATGAACTCATCATGATCTGCTTGCTCTCCTCTGAGTACACTGTAACATAACCCGGTCTTTCAACATATTGCTTGCAGAGTGATGTAGAAACAAACAAAGTGGGATCAGTGTGCCCCCTAAACTATGACAACAACAAAAGTGTGTGGAGATTTAACTATAACAACAAAAAACGTGTGTGGAGATTAAACTATAACAACAAAAAACGTGTGTGGAGATTAAACTATAACAACAAAAAACGTGTGTGGAGATTAAACTATAACAACAAAAGCGTGTGGAGATTAAACTATAACAACAAAAAACGTGTGTGGACATTAAACTATAACAACAAAAAACGTGTGTGGAGATTAAACTATAACAACAATAGTCTGTGGAGATTAAACTATAGCAACAATAGTCTGTGGAGATTAAACTATAGCAACAATAGTCTGTGAAGATTAAACTATAACAACAATAGTCTGTGGAGATTAAACTATAACAACAATAGTCTATGGAGATTAAACTATAACAATATAGTGTGTGGAGATTATTGGGGAGGACTGAAGGGTGGAGTGAGCTTCCTCTCTGGTCTGTTCTGTTCTGTATCTTTGCTTCAGATAAATTGCTTTGGACACAAAAAAAAAGAGATGCACAAAAAAAGAAACAAAAATAAGCCCAGTGTCATCCAGCATTGCTTACCTTTTCACCAGTAGAATAATACAGCATGAGCAGGATATGGTCTCTTTTGTTATCCTTACAATGCCAGTGATGGTTTGAAGTTAATAATTTACTCCCAAAAAACTATTCTGTACCCTTTTTCCTGGTTTTGTATCTTTCCTGAGCAGGCCACAGGCGGATATCACTCGGCTCAAGGTTTCTTCTTGATTTAATGAAAAAGGCTTCTCATGTTTCTATGAGAAAGCAGCCTCTGCCCGTATTAGTGCGCTAGGTAGTCTGCAAAGGAAATTGTAATTTCAGAATGACATTGTGCAGGAGTTGTTCTGAAATATATTTTTGTGTATTGTGACATTCCACCCATTTGCATGCTAATGCCTCGTCTTTTGAAGAGTCCCCAGTGTGCCATGTAGATTTGTGAAGCGAAATGAGAATACAAATAATCGACACTCGTAATCATGGACTCCGCTCATTCATCCTCCCTGTTGTTGCGTATAGTCGCCCTTCATCTGTCTTTTACCTCACTCGGCCATCTGGTAACTGAGCCTTATTGTGTGTCCATGACTTAAATGTCTAAATGGCTATCGTGAGTGTGTGAGTGTGTGAGTGTGTGAGTGTTTGAGTGTGTGGGTGCGTGAGTGCGTGAATGCGTGAGTGCGTGAGTGCGTGTGTGAGTGTGTATGTATGCATCACACCTAGACAGCATAGGCAGAGACTTTATAGGAGACCCAGCGCTCAACACATCCTCCATAGAAAGGCACGGGGTCAGTTTGTGTGACCATTATGACTGCTACCTACACACATCCTGCCCCTTCTGCGGGCCAAAAGTCGACCTGTGAATATATCGTGCCAATCAGGTGGTGTGTTGTGAATGCACTGTGCCAATCATGTGTTGTGATCTCGCAGCTGGAGCGAGGTTGGTCGTGCAGTTCTGCCCCGAACAGATGGCTGATAAGTGCCCAGAGTGCGTTGCAATACGGCGGCGGAGTGGAGGGACTTGCCTAAAAGGAGTGACTTGCCTAAAAGGTATTGGAGGATGGGAAGCACATTCATTGGCTCCACTTCTCCAAAGGTTATAGCACTTGTGAAATGTGCATGTCGCTTTTCTTTGTCCTATTTGACATATAGCACATCGCCGAGTTCAGTTCACAGCTACTGGCTACAGACCTGTAAACATCCAGACTAAGTGGCACAGATGCAGAGATAAGAATAATGGTCATTGCCGGTCTAAGTATAGTAACTGCTCTTGTTTTTGCTCTTCTCACAGCAAGACTTACTCCCTCTTAATCACGATTCAGTGCCATATTCCCTTTGTCAAGGCAAAACATGGCAGAATGGGGTCATGTGCTCGGTGATATTTGGAAAATAATGAGGAAGAAAAGTGCATGGGACAATTTGGACAACTCAAATGGGAACATCTTTCATCACTTGAAACAGCATTGCACCAGTTTGATCAGGCAGGTCCATCCATAGGTTCCTTTTGTCATCACAAGGTATTTGATTTGCAGCACACCAACAGCAACGGTACAGTATGTGAAAGGATCACTTGTGAAAAAGAGCACGACTGCATGCACCAGATGAATTCATACAAAACCTTCTGAGTGTACAATCGAAGGAGGAAAGTCATGACCAAACGAGTGCTTTCTGCGTTTCATAACTGGAACTAGTCATAGCCAGAGGTGGGAGCAGCCTGAAAACCGTCAGGAAGTCAGGAGTCATTTATGGGAAGAGATGTCAGGATGTCAGTCATTATTTGAATTACAATAGTCAACTGTGTTCTCAGAATTAAGATAGATATTAAAATCAAACTACCCTGAAGGCATCAAAAATCAGAGAGACTTTGTGTTAGGCAAGTGAAAGAAGAAGCTGCGCAATTCTACCTAGCTGACCTATTCCTGCCTTTGTCCGTGATTTTGAAAGCCCCCTTGCTCGTAACTAATCTTCAGAGGTGATTAACTGTGTGGTCTGATGTTAGTCGTATTCTGCACTGTGTGGAGAATTCATAAAAGAAGCCCATTAAAGAAGAGCTGTGCTGCAAAAGGTATTTGATGTGACAAAAATAATTGACCTGAAACATGTTTCTCACTAATTCTCCTGATAACTCTTTTAATGATGGAGCAGGGGTTTGTCATTACTGCGCTTACTGTGCCCTGGGATAAAAGGGTTATGTTATACTATTCCAGTATTTTGATTTTATTATCATTAAATGGCCATGTTGTTTAGTTTCGCACCTTTTAATGGCATTTTACTGCGTGAGCGACAGACAGAGAAAGAAAGAGAGGAGAGAGAGAGTGAGAGAGAGAGAGAGAGAACATTTCAGTTATCATTATATAAAACAGTCTTGCCATTTATTATCAAGGCTGCTGTATGACTAGGCTGTTTTATTCACAGAAATCCTCTTAAGATATTGATGAAAACATTACATTATTCACTACATGTGATAGACCTGAACACTCATAAAGGTAGGAGCAGGCTTCACTCAAGACTTATAACTTTTTTAGAGTGCTGACCAAAGTATAGACTATCATGGAAACAAGAGATAGGCCGCACTATGCATAAACAATCATTTATTCACACAGACGCGTTTCGGCGCTCTGCCTAGGAAGGCAGAGCGCCGAAACGCGTCTGTGTGAATAAATGATTGTTTATGCATAGTGCGGCCTATCTCTTGTTTCCATGATAGACCTGAACACAACATGTGTAATGTTAACAGTTCCATTAATTTCAGTTTAACGAGAGGAGTTACAACACTATATCCAACGCATCACACCCTGTGAGTGTGACATCCAGTGTGATTAGTATGGGTGTAGCTTGTCAAATGCCCAGATTAACCTTTCAAATGGAGTTAGATGTAAGAAGTGAGAATTGCACAAAGTTGTTCCTTGTAGCCCTTTGTATTCATTGGAATTTCTCCAGGACAAAGAGTGACTCAGTCAAGATGTGACTCATGTTGTTAGTAAATGATCCTTATCCAGAGCCATAGGCATGTTTCTGTGAGTCCTTGCTGCTCGTTAGGGAAATAAATTCTATCCGCGCTTAGTGTTATTTCTAAATGCAAAACCCCACCTCTCCCAAGTGACCTGTCCAGCCATGAAAGAGCAGTTATATCCCATCTAGTGAGGCAGCAATTAGGAGAATTAGTCGCCTGAGTGCCTTGCTGTGTCTGTATGCGGATGACATCAGCCTACTGCAAGGACCCTCGGACCACTTTCCATGCCCTCTAATCACTCTCCTAGCCAATCGGCACGGATACCTGGTGAAATGAGTGACCCTAGGCAACGGAAGGAGAAGAGCAGACATACCATCCACTTGAGAAAACATTTTCCTTTTTAACCTGTTATTAAATGCCATTAAAGGTCCAGGGAGATGACTTTGTCATACCAGAAGACACCATTTGAATCACTTTCAGGTTAGTTTTTCGTAATAATTGATGGAAACTAAATGGACCCGGCGGTAATTGCCACAGCATACCCTGTGTGTGTGTGTGTGTGTGTGTGTGTGTGTGTGTGTGTAAGCATACCTTGGGTGGAATCTTTTCAACACACCTTTTCTCTTGAAACTCTCCCACACCAATTCAACAGAGATGTTATGTATAGCTATTTTAATCAACAACAATGATTAGCTTTAAAGCAATATCCAATCAAATAAAACTTGTTGAAAGGTGCAAGGTTGCTTGGAAAGCAATTGTGCAAAACAATTTATGCACAGAATGTTAAAGGGGCAGTTATAAATATCCCTATGGTAACCACAAGAAAAACATCTTGAATCTTGAAGAAATGACTGATGTTATTATAAATATTTGTAGAACCCAAGAAGTGTAATTAAAGGTACCTGGAATATGGTTTTATTGAACTGTATAGATCTTCTTCAATGCAGTTTGACATTGAAATGTTGCCATTTGAACAGCTGTAAAACTAGTAGATGTGTTGCCGGCCTGGAGATGTTATTACATTCGACTAATTGACATGAATCCAGCTTGGCCACATTTCAGTACCGCCAGAGAATTAAATGTTGGTTAGGCTGTCAAAAACATGCCAGTCTGTTTTGTTGGAGAGAAGTGGGATAGCAGGGGATGTTTTGAGGGTAGGATTAATTGGCAGAGATTGATCGTGTGTTGAGTCCACACAATTCCGCACAGGTCAGCAGCATGGATTTCTTGGTAAATTGAATCAAATGTGTGGAGTGGAAAAGGATCCAGAAAGACAGTCGTCAAAGCGGTGGAGATGGCAGTCAGCCGTGAAGGGCTCCCACAGACCTTGCTTTGTTAAGGAGCTGGGAATGGAGATGATAGCGGCACAGAGGAAGGACAGGAGGTTTGTGCTCATGAGCTTGCAGAGTTGATCATTCAGGAGGAGGGAGGGAGGGAGGGAGGGAAGAAAGGACGACAAATGGAGTACTAAGGAGGAGAGTGAGAGCAATGCTAATGCTCCAGTGATGGCCACTGGGGACACCTCACTGCTGATAAGATTGGTGGAAGAATGATAGCTGAGAGCGGCCTGATTTGTCAGCTGACATGTCAAATAGGCATACAGCATCTTTTGTGATATTAGTCTTGTTTTCCACACGCAGGATGTGTTTATTATGAATGTGGCTTCCTCCCTCCAAATATTAAACATTATGGAATGTTAACAACCACCCGTGGGGATTATTGTATCGTATAACTGGCATGTTGCCGGAATCTTGTTTAAATTACTGACATGCTTCGAAACGAATGAAGATTAGTGCTGTTAAAGAAGCTATGTGGAATTCTGTTGGCTCGGCACGCTGCCATTGACTGGCATTTCATTTAGTGCAGCGACCACATGCGGTATGTGTCATTACAAGAGAGGTGGCCCAGCGCTAGCTGGTTAGCTTGAAAACTTTAAAGGATCTGAACAAAACAGAGTAACAGGCATATTTCACATTACCCCTCAAATGGTTTCTATTCCTAATTCATCTTTGGGCATTTTAAGCTAAAACAAAAATGTCATGTACTGTATCACATAGACTGAAGTTGTAAACATGTATACTGAGAGGAAACATCATGTTTTTAACTTTAAGCAAAGCTATCTCCTATGAACTATATATTTTCAAGGCAAACACAAATGAGCTGGCAGCTTGGAAGGCATATTTCTAATCTATTGAAGCAGTTCAAGTGTGGGCCTTTAGTTTAAGACTGGCATCAAAATGGCACATAATGTCAATCACATATACATTAAAAGAAGGAGAGAAAAGGAACCAGAGATGAAGAGAGACACAGACTATTGGGGGGACGCTGCAACTAGGTCAACCATGTGTTTTTCAGTCCCCCCACTGTGGCTCTCTCTTGATGTAATTCAGGTTATGTATTCGGCCTGGCAAACAGGACAGAATTTCCCAATCTACAGAGATGTTAATGACATAAGAATTCCATATCTGCTAATCTACAGAGGTGTTAATGACATAAGAACTCTATATTTGCTAATCTACAGAGATGTTAATGACATAAGAATTTCATATTTGCCAATCTACAGAGATGTTAATGACATAAGAAATTCATATTTGCCAATCTACAGAGATGTTAATGACATAAGAATTCCATATTTGCCAATCAGAGATGTTAATGACATAAGAATTCCATATTTGATCATCTACAGAGATGTTAATGACATAAGAACTCCATATTTGTTAATCTACAGAGATGTTAATGTGATGTCTTGGGGGGCGGAGTTTTGCACTTTTCCAGTCAGTATGTCAGATGCAGGTGTGCAGGATAGTCAGCTATAAGTCGACATTACATTACATTAATGTTTAGATAACATGGCATTACATTACATTAATGTTTTAATATCTTTACATTACATTAATGTTATAGTGACATCATTACATTACATTAATGTTATAGTAACATCATTACATTACATGGACGTTTTAATAACATGACGTTACATTACATTAATGTTATAGTAACATCATTACATTACATGGATGTTTTGATAACTTTACATTACATTACATTAATGTTTTAATAACTTTACATTACATTACATTAATGTCATAATGCCATTCTCTTGTATTGTAATATTGTTTTTACAGAATAATAACTCCAAGGTATATTGCACTTGCATAGCACATAATGCCTAATCTCCATTGAAGCATTTTTAATGTAACTCAGTTCGGGTGCGTTTCTAGAAATACGTCCATATGTCAGGTTTTCATTGGCAATAATTCTCCTCCGCCTTAAGATACTCTAATACATTGGCAGTGTGCCGGAGCACTCCTCATCAGCCAAACACCCATGGGTGCACAGTATACTTGCTACAGTATTTGAGCAGCAACACGAGCCCTTGATGGGAAAGCTACACAGGTCTGGCCAAACTAGGAAAGAGCAAAACACTCCCACTTCACTCCTGGCACTGACGGTTTAGATTGTCAAACTACTGTACGGCCATTAAGCGCTGCACTGCTGTTGTGACAGTTTATGCTACAGCAATTAAATGCACTTCTTATTCACCCAATCTTAGTGTGAAGAACTGAGTTTATCAGAGAGCATTGGCAAAGCATATTGGCAAAGCATAGTGTTGCACTCTTCATCATCATGGCATATTAGTAAGCATACTGTACTCAGCGCTGTGTACAGTACACAGTATTGTTTGTGAACACTTCAAACACTTGTATTACCCTTTAAGGAGAGCTGACGTGAATGGGCAAGGCAACAAGAAAACGATTTGGCTGGAAGTGCATTTATATCCGTTAGTTAGCTGAAGGGATCAAATCAGGGCAACCGCAGTATGCAACAGCTTGGTTGGGGTACTGATGCTCTAATGAGGTCACTCATGATGCTCTCGAGCCCTGTTCACCTACCCCTTTAACTTATTGAGTACCGCAATCTATGTTCTATTAGCATCCCTGCTCTGGAAAGGTCAGCTGTTCCTTTGCCAAGGGTTTATGGTAACTAGGTAACAGCATCCGCTGCGCTGTGGAAACTGATGAAATATGGATTTGATTTACCTCCTCTGTTGTCTTCTGGTAAGGAGTATTTTACTGTACTGCAGCTGGTTATTTGTTAGGAGAGAGTGTCTTTCCCTTTACTTCTCAACAGTCTTCATGCATTTCCAAGACACTTTGCAAAGATGCACAGATTGCATTTTAAGCATGTCTTTCCCATTTGCTAGGAGACAGCATGTCATTACTTGCGTTGTTGCAGAGATTATGCGCCCTTCAAACCTTCTTTGTGGAGCTGAAAAAAAGACGTGGCCAAGCCAAATATTTGCCAGTTTATCAACAAAGTATTTTGATGGGGTGCCAGAGTCCCCTGACACCTGTTGTTTGCTGTCTGACTGTACAGTATGTGAATATCCAGACCTGGTATTTAAGAGCCGGGGGAGCGCCTGTGGCAGGTCCTATTGGTGCGATGGCAGGGAGGCTGTCACAGGGTCTCGTAATGGAAAGGGATGAGGGGGGAGATATCAGCACAAGCTGCCGCATATTTTCTAAATGGCCACTGGTGCTTGTCTTATTTGGATAATTTTTCATACGAAGATTTATGTTGGGTTGGTTCTGCTCATTCCGCCAGTCCATTTAAAAGTAAAGAAAATCGCAGTCCTGTTTACATCCCCAGTACCAATAATATTTTCAGGTTTTTTTCCCCCCTGTGTGTTTGGTTAATGTCAAATGTCAACAGTCTGCCTGTCTCGCGTCAGTGAGCTGTGCTGTTCACCGACAGTGCCGTCAATTCTCTTGCTCTGATTCCATCCTAATCAACTTATCTCCTCATACTGCACACTGACCCCAAGTCAAGAGTCTGCACAAGTTCCCAAATTACTTGCATGTGATAGTGGTCACATTGTGCCACAACTCTGGACAAGCTCAGCTACTCTTGTTCAGTCTCTGTTAACATTTTACTCTAGGTTTTTCTGTTTACTTCTTCCTCTCTGAATTATTCTGTAACAGTTTTCAAAGACGGAGAGACACACAAAAACACACACACCCACACACATATTAGTTGAATATTTGCTAAAAGTTATGTGTTTAAGTTTCAGTGTAAGTTTAACTGCCTATTCCTCATGAGAGGTCATTGACCTGAAAATGAAGTAAGTCATAATTAACATTCATTCATTATTATTAGAAGTTAAAGCCTGCTGCTGTCGCCATGGTTAGAAGCATGGCGAAATGGCGAGACCCCAAGGTGAAATATAGCCTCACAAATAATGAACGTATCTTCTGAGAGCCAATCACCAGGGCTACTAGTAAGTTGGAAAATTTGTTACAGCAGCTACCAAATTCCCAATGCTCCATAATGAATCAGGTCCTGCAGTCTGGTATTTTCAGTGCTCTGCAGTGCCGAACGCTAATATGGTCAAGGAAAATGTCAAGAATACTGGCATTCATGAGGACTTTGCACCTTAACCTTATATTAAATGGTGCAGAGGAGCTTCCTAACCAAATGTGTTTTAAAGGTAAAATTACTAGCGTCTCTCCCACATGTCACTAAAAAAGTTAATTAATTGGAGTCACTGTAGACAAATATGCACTTACTGCAATGTAGACATTATTTACTGCAACTCACTGATGCAACCTTTTGTGATGTGTCCCATTCTGTGGCTGTTCCCTATGACGACCTTTTCAAAACTATATACTGTACTGTGAGAGAAAAGAGTTCCACGGATTCTGGATTCAAGGATTTTTTGCTCTCCACATAGATTCAGGCCCTGATATACTCGGCCGTGAGAGCACACACCTACCTCATTATGTCAGTCAGACCCCATGAACTATATTCATCTCTTTGGATGCATTCCCTGTTGACAGCTGAAGTCAATCATATGGTGTCAGTGTTGCTCTGACCTGTCTTCAAAGATGCAACATCAGCCTCCATCGCCGGCGTCCCTCCATCACTGGTGACTGGCCGTCATGCAGGCTTCTTTGTAGCGGGGACAGTGCTGTGTGGAGCAGACAAAAGGAGTGATTCGATTGACATTTACTTTGCCCTTCTGCCCACACTCTTTTACTCAAGAAACCTGCGGACCCTTTCTTCCTCCTTTAGTGTGTGGACTTCAAAAGATTAGTTTTATCCGGACTGATCTCACTGCAGAGGTATAGAGTATTTTCAAAGTTGAGGCTTTTCTATCAGTACCCTTTAGACTGATGTCGTAAAAGGCATTTTGACTTACTTCCTAAAACTCTCACTGTGTCTATAAGCATTCTATATTCAGTCTATATCAATGTTTGTAAGATTTCAGTTCTCATGCTCCCAGTGTTTGCCTCTATGTGGGTGTGTTTTCAATTCTCATCCAGTCAGTGTTTGCCTTTATGTGGGTGCGTTCGCTCCCATTTTTATGAAACTTTATACCGAACTTACCACTCCAAACATGCTTTATTTATATGTTCATTGTGATATAACACAGCAGCATCTTTCACTGAAAAGTATTTGGTTCTGTTCTTATTTTTCAATATATCAGAAAGTACTGTTTTTTCTTTTCTGACCCTGAGAATAGAATGCCTGGATAAATAGATGGCATACTCTCCAGCTGAGGAAAGGACTGTGGCCTCAGGATGAAGCGCAATATAAAAATGGCATTCTTATAGCAGCACATATCTTAAGGAGGCCTGTTCGTTCCTCTAATGCCCTGTTTCCTCATCAGCTCAGCCGTCATCTTGTGGAGCAATTTCCTTCTTTTTCACCGAGGAACGAGGCCACTGCATAATTGAATTCAGGGCATAATTCAACTTTTTAAAAAGTGCAGGCAGTTGTCATGTGATTCTTCCCCCAACCCCCATCTTCCTCGCAGCCGTCCAGCTTTCATCTCTGTAATTTCATGGCTCTCCAGGCCTCGGCAACAGCATTTTCATTACCGAAATGAGACATGGGAGTTTGTGTGGATCTATTTTTCATCTTGTTCCATGTAAGGTATGTCAACAGGCTTGTTTAAAAGACTATTATGATTTAATTTGGTGTCGGACAAAGAAAGTTATGAACCCAGCAGTTGTTCATGTGTTGTGATGTGTGTCTGTCTGCGCAGTGGCAGAAAATGTATGCAGACCTGATGCCTGTGAGGATCTTTAGGGATAAATTGGATTCAGAGTGTATTGATATTTAATTATGTGGTATATTGCAGGCTACACATCAAAAGATGTCCTTGTGTAAATATCAAATGCATATCAACAGTCATGTGTGTGTTCCGTAGATGGCACAATTACACATTACCGTGTGTGTGTGCGCGCGCCTGTGTGTGCCTGTGTGTGTGTGTGTGTGTGTGTGTGTGTGCGTGTGTGTGTGTGTGTGTGTGTGTGTGTGTGTGTGCTGTGTCTGTGTGTAAGGTAATTTTTTTTTATGAGTGTGGACCGTACTTATGCATCTGTATTTGCCTTAGATGTCTTATAATCCAAACCATGCACCTGAGCGACCACTAGCTGTTAATATTAAATGTTTTATTCATTTATTATTAGGGTTGTCGAGCGATTAAAGAAATAATTCTAGTTAATTACATACTCTGTGATTAATTGAATTAATCTAAATTAATCGCATTCATCCATTTTTGCAATGAACATATTTAAAAACAATTTTGGCAGATGAGTGAATCGATGAAGAGCCAAACCAACATTATAGACTTTAAAGTTCAATGTCTCTCTCTTTATAATATAATAATATAATAATATAATAATATAATTATAATTGTCCCTTTGGTGCAGGCATCAGCATAGTGCCTGGTGTCAGATATTCAGCATGATAAATGCAAATGACCGAAGTTTCCACTCGATGACATGTGCAGTACCCTAATACCAAGATAATGTACTGTAATACCCCCCCATGATTTGTTCTTTTTTTTTTTGGAGAGGGGGGGGGGGGGGGGGGGGGGGTCATTCAAACATGTTGTAGATTTTTATTCACATAATTTCTATGTTGTTGCCTTTTCTATCCAGTAGGTGACAGTCCGGAATAACAAATAGAGCAGTTCAACTATGTGTGTACAAAAAGATTAGACTAAACAGTTCAAGGAAAAATTAGTGTACAAGTGCGAACAGAAATGTATTGTGTTATTAGAGTGGAATAACCACCTTCAACATACTTGTGAAGACATTTTGTGCAAGTGTGCAAATGTAGTTGATTTAGTAAGGGAGTTTGTCGGATAGCTAGTTAGTTAGTCAAACAATACATTTTCAAAGTTAACTTTGGCAAGGCTAGTTAGTTAGTTAAACAATACATTTTCAGAGTTAACTTTGACAAGGCTAGTTAGTTAGTTAAACAATACATTTTCAGAGTTAACTTTGACAAGGCTAGTTAGTTAGTTAAACAATACATTTTCAAAGTTAACTTTGACAAGGCTTGCGGCTAGCATTATTATCATCAAGAGATGTGCTATATTGTAGGCCATTTCTTTGCATTGAGGTGATACTTCAGACTTCACAAACTCCTATGGCAGGCAACGGAAATTCCTTACTACAAAAATAGTAGAGAATGAGGCTCCTGTCAACAGGAGTGGTCTTGGTATTTTAAAACACATGCTAGATGTTTCATTTACAGAACCAAGCAACACTTTCTCATCTGCCTCCTTCAGTGATTGTAGCCAAACTACACCGGGTCAAATGTCACTGAATGTGATTCATTAGTTAATTCATTTTAAGGTGTTATTATTTCTTTAGTTAATTAATCCGAATGAAAGCGCTATTTTGACAGACCAATTTATTATTTATATTATGAATGATTTGTTTGTCTTTGCATTCTCTTTTCAAACAAGGTGGGTTCTCAACAAACGGAGTTTGGACATGGTCAGGGCTCTTTTATATCATGTCAAAATGACAGCAATCTCTCAATCAGCACAATATATTACGATATGAAATTGGTTTTAGTGCAGGGACTCAGGCAGCACATTTGTTTACCAGACAGGCAGAGGGGAGTGGAGGCTGGGGAAAGCAGGCCGGCATCACAGCCTCGTCCGAGCAGGTACACAGAAACGTATCATGAATAGTAAAGCACTAGTGAGGAATTAGCAGTGAGACGATAAATGGGCGAACAGAAGATGTTGGGGAGAGGACGTAGGTACTGTAATTGTGATAGCATCAGAAAAGACACAGAGTTCAGACATTGGAAAGTCGAGGTGATTGGAAAGGAGGGAAAAGTCTCAGAAGTGACACTGACAGATTAAGAGAAAGGTGTGTCATGCAAGGTGAGTACAAAGTGTCTTGTACTGATTTAGAGGTTCACCAAAGTTATGATAGGAAAGAAGTTTCCAAAAGTTATAAAAGGAATAGAAGTCATTCTCAAGGAGATGTCAGCCATTGTATCTAAGCTCTAGTCCTGTGTTGGTTGCATGTTGGGCTGGCATCTTTCCAACCTCATACAGTATATGCATTTGTCAGTGTGCTATTAGCACATACACACGACAACATGCATGACTATCCAGAGTTTAAGATTTAAACCCATAGATAGAAAGATAGATAGATAGATACTTTATTGATTCCCAAGGGGAAATTCAAGACATAGACAAAATGATAGCACATTGTTAACTGTAGAGATTTAAGTATTGATAATGATAGCGTAGCCAAACTGCATGGATTCTACACTGACCTTGTGTTTTTGAGAATGCATACTGTACAGCAGCTACTTTAGAAGAGTGTTTTCTATATGCAGACGGGTGGGAGTGGCGCAGGTTTACGCTAAGCGCTGAATTCCCAGCCCATGGCTCTCTCACAGTACTAGCCAGCTGTGGGCCAGACTTCCAGGCAGCGGCATCATGCATCTGACACATTGCAAAACCAGTTATAGGTGTAATGGGATTAGCTGTGCCACAGCAACACTGCCCAGAACAGTTCAGTCCATTATAAAACCAACTGGCACACACAAAACGCTCTCTTGTGTGTGCGCGCGGTTACACACACACACACACACACACACACACACACACACACACTGCCAAGCAGTGTTAGACAGACAGACACACACACACACACACACACACACACACACACACACACACACACATGCATACATACACTTGGAGTGCAAATGCATGCATATCACACATGACAGTCACTTGCACAACAGTCTGATATATTGTTTGTACCTCTTTCCTTTACTCAAAAGCTTGTGGACACACACACACACACACACCCTTCATCATCTACATTGTCTTGCCTTGTAAGCACAGTCATTCATACAGTTGGAACACTATTAGCAATGTCTCACATCATATTTGTATTTACTTATCTTTTGACAGCATGATGCTTCTGTGTTTTTTCAGCATCTCAGGGATTTAAATACATCTGTCTCCCCGTTAGTAGCTTGCATGGGTGGATTTGATGAAAATTATCACCATGACAATTTCAAACCTGTCAAGAGTTCTGGAAGGAAAACTGGCATAGCAGGTGGTAGATAAGACCGTTTTGGCCACTGACTGACTGGTGAGAAGTGTCCACTCGAGTCCAGAGAGGAGAGCTTTGCCTGCAAATGTGAAGTTATTGTTTTAGGGAATATTTTCCAGAGAGAGAGAGAGAGAGAGAGAGAAGCCAGATGCTGGCTCAGTGATTATTTAACCTCTCCAAGTTCAGCGGACTTGTTTACTTCCCCTCTCACTCTTTCTCTCTCTGTGTCCCTCTCTCTCTCTCTCTCTCTCTCTCTCACACACACTGTTTCCATATTCAGTGTTTCTTTTCCTTGTGCAGGGAGGGCATACTGACTGAAATATAAATGCCTTTTAAGAAAAACGATTGGAGAGGTGGTACTTCTATGTAATTTCTATCACATTTATATTTATATATATATATATTTCTTTTGTTTTGTGTTTGTTTCTTTTTTTCCTACCCTCTCCTCCCCCATCCCCTTCAGATCCTCCTCCCTGTTTACTAGCTAAATGAAATCTCGACGCTAACAGCAACCCTCTGTGGAGGTGCCAGTGTGCGCTGCACTTTTCTCTTTTTTCCACGCCGTCCTCTGTAGCTTGTTTATTTGCTTTGTTGCTCTTTCATCCTCCAGAAAGAGGCAGAGAGAGCGCTAAAGGCCTGTCCTATGCTTCCTGGTCTCGTGCACTAATTTGTTTCTGATATAAAAAAAGAGACTAAGCCTTCAGCAGAACTTAAGCGATACAATCATATCCGTAAATATCGGTCAGTATACTTAAAGATGCAATAATGTCCGTAAATATCAGTCAGTATGCTTAAAGATGCAATAATATCTGTAAATATCGGTCAGTATATGCTGCATGTTGACTGAGTTTTGTCGGTTCTTTCATTTCCCTATATTAGGGTCTACCTAATTGTCTAGTGTGGCAATAAGATTGTTTTCATAATAAACATACATGATAACACAATAACAGCATTTTCATAATGAAATGAACTGAAGAGCCATCCTTGCAGGTGCTGCATGTCTTTAAGACTGCTATGTAGTTGGTACAAAGTGTTCTCTGTGTCAAAGTGCTTAATCTTGTATACAGTTTTTTTCCCGGTGTGTCTTTGCTGGTGTGTCTAGATTTGACAGTCAGAATCAATGGCACTTAGATGGCCAGCCTGGTCCCATTATCTCCAGACTCCTACCAACAAAGTTAAGCACACACTCCCCCGCCCCCCAAACACACACACACACACACCCTACTCGAGCATCTCTGTCTTCATTCGTTAAGATTGATCATCTCTCTCAGCACCGTGGGCGTGATTTACTGTCAACAGTGTAGGCCTACTTTAACCCGTGGACATATGCTACTCCTAAACTTCTCTCAGTTGCAAAGGAGCATCAGGAAATGCTACTTTTATTTTATTTAACTGTGATCCTAACTAACTTTTGTATTTTCTTGATTGCTCATTTTTGGACACATATATCATGTATTGACATTTCTACTCTTAAATCTTGTCCCATTTGTCAGTCTTCATTAAACACTATAGTGTCATGTTTGATTAAACCTGATTATCTTAGTCAGTCAAGGTTAGAAAGCAGTCGCTGAACTGTCTTTTGATTTAATTCCTTTTTGGACAAAACGGTTTCTAATGGATATGTAGCATTATAAACCATATTGTTTAAATGAAGTCTGAAAGTGCAGGTAATTGATATGAGTGTTACAGCTCTCATCTATAGAACAGATCATCACATGTCAATCATGTGCAGAGATCATGTCTAATGATGTTTAATGTGCTTAGCCAATTGCCAGGTTATTAAGGGTTATTATCAAAGAGACATTCAAACATTAGTCATCTCTGAAAAAGTTTAGAAAGTTTTCAGAGAAAATATACTTCAACCTGAGTTTTCACAAGAGACAATTGAAGGGCATTATTTCATCCAGCAGAGAGTCAGATGATTTATCAAATGAGATTTTAGTGATATATATTTTTTGATGGTACACAATAAAGTATTTCGTTTCTGGCCTTCCCTCTTAGATGCTTCTGTCTTGTGATGCTTCTTCTCTTTCAAAACGTCCCTTCATTTGGGTTGGTTCCTAGTATACCAGTATTAGACAGCAGTGGGTTGGTTTATATAAGTATTGGACAGCAGTGGGTTGGTTTATATCAGTATTGGACAGCAGTGGGTTGGTGTCACGGACTGAGCCGTGACGTGCTCACGCAGCGTGCAGCCAGCCAAACGCCGGCGCTAACATTTAAACTGTGCTACCGCTGTTCTCCGTGTCATATTACTGTCATTACCGTTTACTCCGTTCTGTTCCTGGTTTAATATTCACAATGTCATTTACCATCGTTTGCCATAAACACCAGCTAGCATGCGTTACTGTTTAAGGTGCAGGGAAAGGCCTACCGGCATTCTTAGATAGCAAATGTTTGTGCCTGACTCCATTCATATACAACTCGAACTAAGCATTGTCATTTTCATCTCCCATCTGTATTAACGTCTTCTGGTATCATATAATGAAATTGTCCACACTGGCTGTCAAACTTCTCATTTATTTGGGTAAAAGCTTTGTCATTACATATCTGTATACAGTTAACTCACCGCCGTCCCGAACTCCGGTTAACTTCCTGGTTTACGTGGGGAAACCGAGGGCATGTTCCACGTAGTTAAAGTAGAGGGGTTTCGCGGGTAATTGGTGGTGGGAACCATTATTGCAGGGGTGTTTTTGTGTTTATCACTATTATGGGTTTTATATGTCTACAAATGTGTTTTTGGAGGGGGAAACCGTTTGTATGTCTTTGTGTATTGGTTGTTTGTTTATTTGGTTTATTATTTAGTTATTATTATGTGATTATTTAGATAATTGATTTTTGTTGCAATGGGGCAATCTAGTGGGTGGGGCTACAGTTAGAGGCTGTATTAGGCCCCATGGCCTCAGTTGTGGGAGAGCAGTGCACAGAGATGCAATGGGGGTTGCGCTGAGAAAACTGGAACTGAGACAAGTAACATGGTAAAGTGTGCAGGGTCTTATTGATAGACATAGCCTGGCAACTTGATGCCTATTTATTTTCCGTTTTGAACAGTTTTTGGTTTTGCATTTTTGACCATTCCTGACACGGTAAATAATTGCACATTTTAAGAAAAAGATATTTGAAAAAGAAGAAAAATAAAAGAAAAGACTTTTTTAAGAAAACTTGCTTCCTCCCTGACTCTGCCATCGGCTATCCTGCCACAGTTGGTTTATATCAGTATTGGACAGCAGTGGGTTGGTTCCTGGTATATCAGTATTGGGCAGCAGTGGCTCTGGAAGGTGTGGTTGTTGTCCCCTCTTTGCTGTTCCGTTCCCTGGTTATTAGTTTGTGTTGCTCGCCAGCGCAGATGATGTAACCGTCGCAGTAGCTCAGTCAACAGTTTCTTGTGTCATGAATGCAGAGAACATTTACCAGGTAGCTACAGTATCAGAGAGTTATTCGATCAGACTCACTGAATGCAGTAGGGATATGAGGCACGACCAGAAGGCCTTTGCCTCCTGCACACTTGGTTTTACTTTGAAAACCAGTCAAAAAATGGCCAAAAAACGAACAGGCAACTTTTTCAGACGAAAATAGGTTAAATTTGGATTATTTTTTTATTCAAGAGCTTGAGGCTAATTTGCTGATGGTCTGCAAGTGCCTATAATTTCCAACCTTTCAATATAATAATTTCCCCAAAGCAACCTTTGTTATTTTATCCGGTTAGACTGACGTTCCCATTCTCTTCAGCTGAAGTGACCAGAGAAGTCTACAGTATGAGTGTGCCTGTGATTGAATGATTCCATTCCATTATGGACACGGCAAATGAATGGGGGAGTGTGGTGATGAATGCTGTTTACCTGATGAAGTGGACGCTTAGTAAATCCCACATAATAGGGCAAGCCACAGCGTGTGCTTCCTGTGGACCGCAAGAGTGCTAATTACACTGAGCACCAATGAAGAAAAGAAGAAAAGCCTCTCCAACAGCGTTATACGTTGACTCACGTCACTTAACAGCCTGTGAGAGTCCGTCAAATTTCAGATATTAAGGAACATGAAAAATATTCTGATGCTAGAATATATACAGTATATACAAATTGTACTATTATATCACAATGGACACTTCAAGAGAAGTGAAGGAAAAGACAGACACACAAACATACAGTGCAAGCTGATGTCCTTTGCTTTAAATGTGGTGTTTTCAGATGTGTTTACCACATTCACAATACGAGTTCACATATGAACGTCCCCCTCTTGTGGTTATCACAATGTCACACACATGCATTTTCTGAAGGCATACAGTTGTGATGTGTTTGACATTTTAACAAATGGCCGCGGCTCTGTCTGCCTCGATTGCTGATATGTTATATTATGTTAGTATTTATTTGTGGAGGTGGGTGGGTTTTGGATGCCACACACTGACTGCTGTTCATCCCTCTGGAGGCGTTGTGTGCATAACTCAACAAAACACACTGAAATGCTCTCATAGGCTGTTCTGTAGGTGATGTTTCGCCCACAAAGGTTGTTTTGTTTAGTGATTTTGTTTGTTGTCAAACCATGGGTGCTTAACACATATGAGAAAGAACACCAGAACGGACTATGATCCGGTCCTATGGTCCCTGACCCTCATCCTCTTCCTCTGCCAGCCCATGTTGCCCTGTCTTGCCTCTGTGTGGAGTGGACAGACCACCGTGAAGGTGCTGCTAGCGTCTACTGTATTCCTTTCACACAGCCACAGCCACAGCGTCAGTACCGGTCACACACACGGGCATTGCGTTTGGGAAACTGGGACGATGAAGATGAACGCAGCGCTCCCTTTTCATGCCTTTTTAAAGGCTCTACAGACATTTCTTGTGGGCAAATAATACACATTGTGACATTGTCATGTCTGGAGGTGGGTCAACCAAGGATTTAAGAATAAAAGTAAGATATTCAAAGTAGTACTGTAGCCTAATTAAAACTAGAAATGCAATTCCAAGGAATTACCAGTGCATGAAAATGCAAAAATATATAGATAGATAATGTAGATATGGTTACTAAGGTGTAGCTAGGGTAAACATGGTGGTTGCATAGTTTAAAGACAGTTGATGTGTGAAGGTAGACAGTTTAAAGCTTAAACATTCCAGTTGTAACTTAACTAATGATTTCTAAAAGGTATGATAAAATGTTATCTAACTATGTTAACAATGATAACCAGGTTGATTGGTTTACTTAGCTAATGATTTCTAACAGTTATGGTAAAAATGTTAACAATGCTAACAATGTTAACTATGTTAACAATGTTAACCAGGTTGATTAGCTAACCTAGCTAATGATTTCTATCAGTTATGCTAAAAATGCTAACTATGCTAACAATGCTAACTATGCAAACCAGGTTGATTAGCTAACTTAGCTAATCATTTCTAACAGTTATGCTAACAATGCTAACTATGATAACAATGCTTACTATGTTAACAATGCTTACTAGGTTGATTAGCTAACTTAGCTAATCATTTCTAGCAGCTATGCTAAAAATGCTAACAATGCTAACTATGCTAACCATGTTAACTAGGTTGATTAGCTAACTTAGCTAATCATTTCTAGCAGCTATGTTAAAAATGTTAACTATGCTAACAATGCTAACTATGCTAACCATGCTAACTTGCTACTGAGGACTTCTATTTTGAAACATTTGTTGATAGGGTATCCATGGCTGCCACTATTGGGAATAAAGAAGTTACTGTAGTAAAATCATGTTGGTTGCTATGGAAATGGTCATAAACGCTTAATTTAAATGGTTGCTATGTTGGTTGCTAGGTACATGGAGGTCTCATGTAGTTGACTGGAGGCATAGTTGATGATAACTGACAGTTGGAATGGTTGAACAGTTAAATAGTTGAGTAGTTTCAATGGTTAAATGATTTAATAGTGTATTATTGCAGTGAGGACTTTTATTTTGAAACAGTTGTGGAAAGAGGAAACAGTTAACAGGATATGTAGTCTTCACAGAGAGATTGTATGCTTAAAGCCTGAGAGAGAGAGAGAGCTGCTGCAGGTGGGGCTGGCCACCTGGCATAAGATTCTAATTGCTTAACGATCCGACTGTGATGTCATAGAGGCCAATGTTAAGTCTATGGGGAAATTTTTAATAGTTTTTAATTTATAGTTTAAAAAGTCTAAAAGTTACAAAGTTGAAAAATACATAGCAGCATGCCCCTATTTAAGACCTACGTTGCGACGTTTGAATGAAGTTTCTAAGTTAAACGGTTCAAGCTGAATAGAAAAAATTAATTTGATCAGCGGAATAATAATAATAAGAAGAAGCATAGGAAGAACAGTACAGTGCATTTTCATGCACTGTAATAAGCCAGGCTCTGTTAAACAGTCCATCATTGCCGAAATTATTGCAGGCTGGACTACACATTTACTGTACCATCAATGGGCGCGTTTTTTTCAGGAGTTATTTTTATCCATTCTCCGTGTAGAGGCGTGTTGACTAACAGGTCATCCACCAGAGTAGCGCTTCAATTTTATCTATCTATCTATTGGCTGAGAAAAAAGCTGGCCCACTGCCAAAGTTACCTACCGACCCCTGCCCTGTACATTACATTGCCAACTGGTTAGCCTGCAGAAACATTGCGTACGACGGCTGTCTTCACAACCGAACTCCTACACAGCTTCCCATGTGCTAATTAGAAGCTCACACTTTCCATTTGAAGTCAGCAATGCTATGGAAGTGAGCTGCAGTGAAGGTACACCATGCTGTCTGCACCTCAGACGTGGTTGATACGCTGTTGGATCTGAAGCTACTGTACACATCAATACAATCCCAATTTCCTCTTCTGTGCCCTCCGATGGGTCTCCACGCACCGCGTGTAGTGCATAGTGGAATTGGTGGATTTACACTTCCTGGTTGTCTGCAAATTATGATGCTCTGAACATTTTTCATTTCGCAAATATACTCAAGAAATAAGGTCTTCATAAACTATATAAAAAAAAGAAATAATAAAATAATCCCCAGTTATTAATTCACATCTCTATTTAAAAATATTGGAGGGTTAAATAGCAGTGACCATGGGAAATGTAATTGCCAATATTTCGGAATATGACTAGTCAGCTGCGGTATATTCAAATAATCCTGTACATACGCTGCCTCGGGCACTTCTCTTTTTGTGTGCCTCACAGATTTACACTGGCCTGCTATGTGTTTGTGTGGGAGACGGGGGTGGGGGATTTACGTGTGTCTGGCAACAAGCATGTTGATGTCATCAGCACTGTTTTAGAAAGAATGAGTTGGAGATCCAGAGGTGGCAGGTGGAATCAGGAGTCGTAGAGGAGGGGAGAGAGAGAGAGAGAGGAGGGGAGAGAGAGAGAGAGGAGGAGAGAGAGAGAGAGGAGGGAGGGCAAGACAGCCAAATCATTGGTCAATAGCCCGGAGGCAATCTGCGTGATTTGCTTAATAAAATTAGGGAGAACGTTAACTATAGCCAGACAGACAGCTCACAGGGAGACATTTGGAGCTGCCAGCTGTAGTCATCACATCACATCACTGCAAACTAGTCAGCCAGAGTTCACACACACCTGCACACTTACCTTTACGGCCCACCTGAGACACAGACACATACACCTGTGTGAGGTTGGTCAGATCCTCTACAGAACCTGTGGTTCCACAGCGCCAGAGTAGAACCGGGGGTTCTGGGGCTCGCACGCGCCACATGGAGGAGGACATGGACCCCAAGATGGCCGGCGGCTCGTGCTCCGAGTCCGGATCCGAGCCCGCTTCCTCCTCGTCGACGGCCGCTCCGCCGGAGGGCTCGGAGCCGTGCAGGGGGGGGGACGCCCTCGTCGTGGCCCCCCCCGCGCTGAGCTCCCGCGGGCCCTCGCAGGGCCTGTGTGGCCCCCGCTGTGTGTTGGTAGTGCTCCTCTTACTGGCGCTCTCTCTCCTCGGCAGCTGGGCGCTGGTCCACCTCAGCCTGGGCTCCAGGACCGGCACCGGACCCTTCCGCATCTCCTCCGGCTACAGCCAGCCCGGCGAGCAGGAGGCAGCCACCTTCAGCCCCCACTTCACCACCAACTGCACCATGGGTGAGTACGCATCTGCTTTTCTATGTACCGTGATCGTTTAAGGCTGATGATTAGTGTATGGTTTGGGGTTCTGGGTATTGGCACCACAAACTGCACCATGGGTGAGTACGCATCTGCTTTCCTATGTACCGTAATCGTTTAAGGCTGATGATTAGTGTATGGTTTGGGGTTCTGGGTATTGGCACCACAAACTGCACCATGGGTGAGTACGCACCTGCTTTTCTATGTACCGTAATCGTTTAAGGCTGATGATTAGTGTACGGTTTGGGGTTCTGGGTATTGGGGTTATAGTGACATGTTCACTGTGAACAACTGTGTGATATGAAAAGATACTGGCCCTCATTTATCATCCGAGCGTAGAAACCAGCGTACGTCTGAGCGCAGAAATCATCTTACGACGGGGCTCACGTGTGATGTATGAAACTTTCGTATCACTCCAATTCCAGCGTAATATGGAACATCTATATGTAAGCTGAGCAGCCATATAGGTCTGTGCTAACTGTGGTTGTTCAGGGGTTTTTTATCAGGGCGAATAACAATTGATGTATTTAGTCTTTTTTGTTGTTGTTGTTGTGAAAAGTAAAAAGATTGTTTCAAAATGTATTTCACAAGTTCCCCACTAAAAGGTGGAGACATCTGTTGCTCCATCTCTAGAGGCTCCCAGCTGTACTGTCAGCGTGTTCAGAGAACAGTTGGCATTTGAAAATAGTGATTCAAAGCCATGGGAGATACAAAACCGATGGAGAAAACAACCTATTCCCTCGTGACATTTCAGAAGGACAGAATATTATACAACCTCCTTTTATGGTCATGCTGCTGGAATCATTATGTGGGGGATTCATTGTTGTATGACTGGTTGTAGTTAGTGGCTGTATAACTGTAGGTAATGTTATTTTGATCCCAGTGAATACACAGTTATGCAACTTGCCCCCACAGCCACGGATTCTGTTGAAATAGAGCAAGTTGCCTCAGTTGAAGTCAGAAGTATTATATGCTGAAATGTGTTTGAAAAGAGAGGAGAAAGCAAGACAGGCTCAATGGTGGCTCTATGGAGAGCAGATAAATGTAAACACAGCCAAGCTGTAATTAGCAGCTCGCTGGTCCAATGGATGGCCGCTCGCTCTGCAGAGAGAGATGCGCTTCTGGTTACTGTGATTTCACCTGCGCTGCAGTGGATGCTAACAGTGATTGCAGCGTTGCTCTTTAGCATCTCTCCGATTATCGCCTATGGTTCAGCTAGTGCTGCCCACCGCCGCTGTGTTTACAAGACTCGGTGAGGACGATGAGAGCGGAGCCAGTAAAAGGA
This sequence comes from Sardina pilchardus, assembly GCF_963854185.1. Lineage (NCBI taxonomy): Eukaryota > Metazoa > Chordata > Actinopteri > Clupeiformes > Clupeidae > Sardina > Sardina pilchardus. Next base: position 17,957,305 of record NC_085013.1, on the reverse strand, counting down.
TTTATTGAAGGGGTTTCCGTCTGCCCCGCGGTCCAATCCAATCTCTCCTGCATCAGCTTTGGATTTTACAGGAGAGAGGTGAATTAACTCAGTTCATCTTGAGTTTTATATCCATTCTTTGGTACTTTTAAAAAGAACAATAGCCCCCTTCCTATATCCTGGTGTTACGGTGAAGATTAAATTGAGATTTTCTACAGAGGGAAAGAGAGAATACTATTTATACTATATGTGACACACAACAACAACTGATCATCTCACTCTGTGTTGTTTTTGAGGTGTTTTAATTAGAGACTCAAGGCATCCCTGCAGTCAATATGGCCAACATCAGAAGCAAAGGTTGATTACTAACACAGTATGTGACCATTTTTACGTATGACCAGTACGAACAGATCAAAACAAACACAATCACACACGCACACATACACACACACACACACACACTTCCATAGACTCAACACATTTTCTTCTGCTTTCTCCCCTGCTCTTGGAGCCCCAAATAGCAGTGATGTGTGAGTTGAAGCACTTGGAGCGACGTGCTACTTGTTATGCAAATCCAGGGACAGGTCTCCAACTGTTTGTGTGGCATTTAGTGCACAAAGGCAGCCTGTGCTGAGGCGCCGCCTGTTCTGTACCTGCGCGTGGCTAACCCCTGTTCTCAGCATTAATCCTCCTGCCCTCTCAACAACACCAAGCAGCAGGGTCACCTCACCTGCTGCGCACGCTCAAATTACCTGCCATACAACAGGGGGGGTTGATGGATATCGTCTGTGTGTGTGTGTGTGTGTGTGTGTGGGTGTGTTTAGAGTATGTTGGTGTATGGATAATGGCCATAAGGATGTGTAAGGCTCTTCCAGCAATTCACATTGGATAAATAAACATGGGTAAATAAACATGGATAAAACGTTGTGCAAAATTGAGGCAATCCAACGATCCATGGTAATGTTTTTTATTTTATTTATCCAGCATACTGGATAGATAATTAGCCAATTAGAACAACAGGCTGAAAATCACTGTGCCCATTATAATTGGATAAGTCTGTGCTTTTGTTGTGTGCCCGTATTAGCAAGAAGACATTTCAGTTGTCCTTTGTTAACTGGCCTTGAGACAGGCAGTTTTGCACGGGTTGGTCATACACTGATTTGATTTCTTCCCTTCAATATGTGGAGGCAGAACGTTGGCAAGTAATGCGCAGCTGAAGCGTTCCTTTGTTTGTTGTTTGTATTCTCTGATTCATGCAGCCTACTGTACCTAAACTAACAATGGTGTACACAACAATGGCAACAGCCTGCACGAGAACTCAGTTTGTCAAGAACAGGGATTTAGTTTCCTCTCCTTCTCTCGTATCTTTCTTTTCCTCAACAGGGCCGTGTTTACCAGGCAGTTTTGCACCCCACTCCAGATCTTAGCATCTGTCTCCTCTGAGAAGTATTATAAGGCCTGCTGCTAATAATGTTTTGGTATTGTGGTTGCCTGTGTCAGAATTAAGAAAGTTGTGCGTGAATTTACTCCTTAAGCCCAATGTCACTGAGGGCAGAAGACTGAAGCACAGCACTTGAACAACAAACAAAGCCGTGTCTTGTTGACGTGTCTATCTGGGCTTCAACTTCAGCGTGTCAGAGCTCAATGTAGTGCACAACACATCACTCTCGGCAGCTCAGCGGCTCCAGCGGCTCCAGCGGCGCCAGCGCCTGCATACAGATGAGAGAGAGAGCAATGCAGCCTCCACATTTGAATGGGCCGCCCGCCCGCCCGCCATCCCACAATGCCAAGCCACATCACATCACATCACATCACACAGCGAGCCAATCAGTGGGCGGGTGGAGACAGAGGTCCTGATTTATGAATTGATCAGCACATTTCAGGAAAAGAAGAAAGAACGAAAGAAAATGAATATTTAGTTTTCTCTGAAGTACATTACTGAAGGTGATTCTACTATAACAAGATGTGGATTTGGGTTGTTGTTATTGTTGTTATTGTTGCTGTTGACATCTTTGATATTATTATTAGTCTTTGGTCTGAAAGAGATACATCTATTGTAAGCAATGCATCATCCTGCGCCCTCTGCTAGATATACAAGATGTGATTTATGAAGTCAGTGGAGGCAAGCGAGCGAGCGGTCGTCTCCAGCGCGGACCCCTCCGCCTGCTCTTCCCCCGGCCATTTCCCTAACTGCTGCCGCCGCTCCGCTCCGTCCTCCGTGTTGCACTGCGCCGGCTACATTTAGCCACACCGCCGTGTCAGTGTTTCTGCGGCCCATCAATCATGTGTCCCTTGGAGGAGCCCTGAGTGAAATGAGCTGTGTGTGTGTGTGTGTGTGTGTGTGTGTGTGTGTGTGTGTGTGTGTGTGTGTGTGTGTGTGTGTGGACTGGGGGCAGGAAGGGAGTGGGCAGGTAAGAGTGTGTGTAGTGGAGGCGCTGACGGCCGAGGCGCTGTGTGTTTGCAGGGCTTAGCCCGGCTCTCACTCACTCATCCTGCGTCACAGCAGAGAGGCTCCATCACTCAAGCCGGCTGGGAGCCACTGGGCTGGAGCTGTTAGCATAGCCTAGCCTCGCCAGCCAATAATGTTTACCAATGTGTTGTCTAAAGGTTGATTTGGCTCTAATTAGAAGTGATGCTTTGTCAATTTTCTCTCAGTCAAACATCCAAGCCTTTGTAAGCTGGCTTGTGACCGCACCACATTTGTTCTCAGTCAGACATGGCCTGTGAGCAGCATGTGTGTTGTGTGCAGTGACAAGTTTATTATGTGTAGTAGTTATGAACTGTAAGCTTTAATACGGCTGTTCAATTAGCAAGGCATGTCGTTTTTTGAAGCAGGCTTGCCATAATTAACTGACCTGACTAGCTCATGTTTGTGCGCCTCGTGTCATGGCACATTTGGGCTTATTTTGTATAATCCCCTTACCCTTACCTCTTCAGTCCTGGACCACTGCAGAGATGACATATTCAATTAAAGTCTATACATTAATTATAATGGATTATCATTGAGGCCGGAGTAATTGGTCTGCTCCTGTTGTGCCCAGACATAGCAGACAGTAAGCATAGTGGCTAACTACTATTTTCCATATTAATTAACTTGATGGCTAATATTCAGAGTCTCCAGTGGTACATGCATTGGTATGGGGGTGGGGGTGGATGTGGAGAGTTGTTTAGGCGGATGTTTATGACGAGAGACAATCACACAGTGCCGTGTCAGACGAAGACGACGCTTGTTAAATTAATAATCAGTTGCTTGTGTGGGTTTTTAATGCTTGCACTGCACTGAGTATGACCGTTAAGCAGGAGTCTTTTCTGTAGCATGCTCTGTGAGATGGCTTAGCCGTGTCCGCTAGCTGCCTGTACTGTACAGCCTCCTCCTCATGTCAGAGCCACACTTGTGTAGGTGCTGAAATACTGTGCTAATCCCACATTGCCATCTCTTATTGCCTCTTGCCCTGAGACCAACAAACAACCTGCAGCTCTTTACAGCTAATGCACTCCATGCCTGCAAACACATAACCATCAGTCACTTGTGGCTGTGGGTCTGGCGTGAGGGTGATGGAACAGTCTCCAGTGGCTTGGGGTAGCATTCGGAGATGACACACAGGTCACTCAGCCTCCAGTGCATAAACATGGCACCCCATATTAGCCACAGGAATAGCCAAGAATGGCAACAGGGTTAATATCTAATAAATTCGGATGGCAAACTACAGTGCTTACAGTAAAACCGTGTAATCTATCATTTTTACTAGTCAGCCTACATACATCTAGAACAGTTTTCTCAAAGGACACCATATCAAACCAAAATTACTCTGAGCGAAATCACACTAGTGACGCATTGTGTAAACCCAAGCCTTTGTATAGTAATATACTGTAGTATCCAGTCCTTCTTTGTGTGCTATATATGTCTATCATATTGATTTTAATGCTTATACAGCCTTTGAGAAGCATAACCTCTCAACACAGGCACTCAACAAGCATCGCAGACTTGCTTTTGAACCCTTCATATATTTTGAAAGCCTGTATCCATTTTTTTTGCAAATTGTATTCCAAATCACAGTTGATAGATTCCATCCCGTTCTATCCTATATTATGAGTGTCCAAAGTAAAGGAAGGGAACTTCAATGCCCAGGCCACCGCGGATCAAAGCACTCTGGCACTGTTGTTAAGGAGAAGTTGGACAGGCGCCCCACTGAAAGGCCGTCCCTCTCCCCTTTGATATCGCTGCTCTGGGCTCTATTCGCACCTCTTCTTTCATGCAGCTCTTTTGGTCTTATCTCTCTCTCTCTCTCTCTCTCCCCTCCTCCTCCTCCTCCTCCGCTGCCGCCGAGGTGCCTCCGTGCTGAAGATAGCATTAGAAATTGAGAAGTAAATTATTGCAATCAAATAGGATCATACGCAAGAGGAATGTCACACTGTCTGTACCCTTATTAGGTCGCCATTGTATTCTCTCTCTGTTGAATGGACAGGGTTGGGGACTTCACAATAGAAACAAGATAGAAGTGTAGCAGTGAAAGATTAAAAGATGATTTAGTTATTCCCACATCACACACACACACACACACACACACACACACACACACACACACACACACACACAGCCCTCCTCCCTCACATACTGTAGACACACATAAACTATAGTTTGGCAACCATAGATGATAAAGATCCTATTCTTAAGCACGCTGCAGCATAATTAATTGAATTCCTAAATAGAAAGCACTTTTCCCGCCAGAGGGCCGTAGGTAAGAGCTCAATGTGCACGGATTCACCCACAGTTCCTCAGTTCCTCAGTTCCTCAGTGCTGCCCAGGCTCAGGTCACTTGGTTGACCTACTGTGCTTGTTTAGATGAAACAACCTCTTGAATTGTTGGGTTATGCCACATTACAGGGGAAAAAAAACAAAAGTGATATTGAAAAGGGAGTTGTGGACTTGATTGCTGGTGCACAGGGAAATGAAAGGTTTGTACAGAATCTGAGGAAGGAAGTGTACAGTACTGTAACTGCTGTAGAGGAAGGGAAAATTGTAAAGGGCACAGGAAGGAAAACATCCAATGTTACGATGAGATAACTGATTACCAAGAAGAGCTGGACCAAGTCAAAGATCATCAGAGTGATAGAAGCGTGTGTTTGGACAAAGCCATTTATAGCACCTCTCAATGCTACAGTACGTTTGTTTTGGTTGCTGTTGCCCGTCAAACGCTAATATTTGTATTTGGTCATACAGCCCTTACATGACCACAGGAGTACAAGAACACAGTATCTTCTGTGTGCCATCGTGACTGAGAGACAGATTCAGGTACTGCTGCCATATCTGTGTGCTTTTAACTGTCTCTTCAGTCCTTTTTTTTTGTCTTTTTCATCACTTGTTATTGCCAACTGTATCTATAGTCAAATCCCAACACAATAACTTCCTCATGGACCAGAACTTGTTTCATGCAAATCGCCTCAAGTGGCCTAATCTGGCCCCACCTGCTTAGTATCTCCGTTCATTTCTATTTCACTGAGATAGCCGTCTAGCATCTGACAATATACAGTAGTGCATGTTTTCCTCCACCGCCAGGGTGTGTAGCCAGGCAGCAATGAGAGGGGATGATGTTGGTTTTGAAATCTGATGTGGCTTCGGTAAACTGTAGCAGCAACGCCGGCAAACGTCAAAACATTGCAGTGAGAGGAATGTGTAGATGTATGCACAGCGAAGGTTAGCCTAAATACGTTGGTTCCTGACTGCTGATGCAGTTTATCATCAGCTGGTAAAGGTTAGGTGAAGAAGGAGATGAACTTAGGAATCCCTGATCCATGTGATTGGTTAGGCTGGACCAATGATTTCAGCGTTAACACAAAGTCTATGCCTGTTACCCATACTAGGGTTCAAAATGCTTCCCAATTGTGAGAGGCCAGACTCTTGATGGAGTGGAACTAAGTAGTGAGGGTAGTGAGGACACCAGGCTGCAATTGCTCCTCATTTGGATACAGCTCTGGAGTAGAGTAGCCTGTACAGTATATCCTGTTTTAAACACATGATTAGACCTGTTCTAGCCAAATTGACCTCATTCATCATGACATTATCATACAATTAACACAACAAAATTAAGTATGAGTTTCACTTAGCATGAGAAAAATGAGTACCGGTAACTACAATCTAGTATTTTTTAATTACAATTTATTATCATTGTGCTAGTCAATGAACGACCCCTGCTTGAATTTATCTTATTTACAACATTTACCATAATGTGGTGTATCGAAA
>NC_085013.1:17927432-17950885 GCF_963854185.1 Sardina pilchardus | reverse complement strand
GGCTGTCTCTAACTTCAGGTCTCAAGGACAGGCAAGACAACGTACAACATGTTGAATTATTAAACATCTCTCCTCTAAGCAGCATTGTTTTGTTTCGGACTGCTGCTGTGGAGCAGAAGACATTGGGCGGGCTTACTTATTAGCTCTCTTGTGAAATTTGTGAAATCTACTGTAAATAACCCTATGTATGCCATTTGGATCACTTGATATATATATGTGTGTGTGTGTGTGTGTGTGTGTTTGTGTGTGTGTGTGAATATAGATATACTGTAGATAGATAGATTCAGACAGAAATATATTGCAAAAAGTCTTCACTATTTTGAACCTATTTCAAATTCCCCTCTGAAGATAATTCAATCTCTAATGTTATTTGAAAAAGTTGAATTCATCTCTGGCTATCTTGCAGCCAGACTTCTCCTCTGCGCTGGCAGTAGTACTCATAGCTCTCGGGAACGTGTGCAACAGACGGCCAGCCCTGTAAATATCGCGTAGTGGAATGGTGACAGTTAAACATTTCCCGTGGACATCCATCACTCAGAAGCCATAATAGTCTCCAGCCAACCGTGGCCCCTTCCCTTTCAATGTCCACATGTTGTCTTGGTGATTCATGTGGTGTATTTATTAGCAGTGACTCCATTGCACACATCAAGAGCCAACACATCTTCTGCATTAACACATGACTAATTATTCCATTTACTTATACACATAATACATGTGCACATACAAACAAACACACACACACACACACACACATGCATGCATACATGGAAACAGTGTTTATTCACAAACACAATGGAGCTTGACTGGCTAATAAATCACTGGGCCTCCTCAGCTCTCCTCTCAATCAAATGGAATCAGCGTGTTGGTTTTCCGCATCTCCCTCTTCCGTTTGTTTCTGCCGTTCATTCATTCCCCTTTATCCGTACTATGATTAAAAAGGCCATTAGGAGGCTTTTCCCCCAGCGCGCCATGCTGAGCCGTGAAACAGGGACATTAATTGCCCGCACGATTACATGAGCGGCTGTTTCTTGCTCACCGCATGTAGATGGGGATGAAGCTTTCCGCCGGAAACTTTAAAAGAGGTGCTGGTTGCACAACAGGAGCGAGAGCTACGTGATGCTGGAATCGCTTCAGTCTGTATGGCCGACTGGGAAGATCCAGAGTTATGAGAGTTGGAGGAGTGGCCCGCCTGCACTCATTTGGGCAAGAAGGTGGCACATGGAGAATAGAGATATGATGTAGGTATGGGAGTAGGAGACTATGGAGCTACAGTACATGGACAATAGAGATATGGAGGGGTTTGGGAGTGGCGTAGGAGACTACATGGAGAATAGAGATATGGAGGGGGTATGGGAGTGGTGTAGGAGACTATATGGACAATAGAGATACGGTGTAGGTATGGGAGTGGTGTAGGAGACTATATGGAGAATAGAGATATGGTGTAGGTATGGGAGTGGTGTAGGAGACTATATGGAGAATAGAGATATGGTGTAGGTATGGGAGTGGTGTAGGAGACTATATGGAGAATAGAGATATGGTGTAGGTATGGGAGTGGTGTAGAAGACTATATGGAGCCATATGAAGAATAGAGATATGGAGGGGGTATGGGAGTGGTGTTGATATTGAGGGTGGTGTAGGTGACTACATGGGTGAGAGGCCATAATAGGCCATAATAAACACCCCTCACTGTCAGGGGTTAATAGGAGTTGGCTTTAATCAGATGTACTTCTTACTTCACACCTGGACTGATTTTCAAGTAGCCTCTTATTTACAACACTAGCAGATCATACTGTATCTGAGGGAGCAAACTTCTACTAAACCCAGAGGTCTTTAGAGTCCAGGCAGCTCTGCTTTTAAAACTGGAAATCAACCGTGCTTTGAATAAAATAGCAAGCAGTGATTTCTGAAGATTTTGTACTTTTTTGATGAATAAAGTAAAGGTGTGTGTGTGTGTGTGTGTGTGTGTGTGTGTGTGTGTGTGTGTGTGTGTGTGTGTGTGTGTGTGTGTGTGTGTGTTTGTATTTGTGTGTGTGTGTGTGTGTGTGTGTGTGTGTGCGTGTGTGTGCGTGTGTGTGTATACTGTGCGTGTGCGTGCCTGTGTGTTTGTGTTTTAGAGAAACTGTTCTCTCTCTCTATCATGATCTGAAAATGATGTCAAAGTGAACAATTCATTTTTCCTCCTTCAGGGAGCCATGCAGCCTAGTGCTGCTCCTGCGTGATTTGCATAGATATGCAAAATGCAGACGGTATCTCTTTAGTCCCATTGATGCTATCCAGTGACCTTGGGTGCTAGTCTCACTGAGATCCAGTTCTGCCACATGAACCGTAAACGCTTTTGTTTTTGCTCTGTCTGCACTGTGCTTTGCCAACGGATGCTATGCAAACAACATGTGATTGTGCTGTCAGATGTGCTGATTTATCGCTATTCTCTACAACAGTTGCAAACAGGGAAGGAGACTCTTTTCATCCAACCATTGCATCTGGAGCAGATCACACAGGGCTAGTTTTGGCTGTTGTTGATATTAAATGTGATGTGAAGAACATGTTACGCAGTGGAGACAGTAGGGCTTTGACTCCGAACTTCGTTATTCGAATATAATTCGAATTTTTGAAAAATACATGATATTCGAACGAATTTTAGGCAGCTCTTAATAGCTTGGTTTCACTCTGTGTCACAATGCTACTTCAAAATTCGAAAATAGCGTTCGAAATTCAGATGGAGGGCAGGGACTGAACAGCTGGATCAGGAGTCGGTTGCACAAAGCACCTTCAGTTAACATGTTCCCTTAAAATCTGATTTAAGGACCATTAAATCGTTTGCACAAACAGTTTGGGGCTATCAGTTAGGGCGTAATCAAAATATGTCCGAGTCCAATTCATCATAACGAACGTATACAGCCTATTCAGCCGACACTGACCCGTATATTCCCCCGTTGATACATTGATGCGCGGTCAGGCTACTGATTTCACCGGCAGTCAATTTGTGAGTTATCTTACCGTCTCGAGTTGGACCACCGTACTTTCCGCAACTGTGCGCTACCAGACGTATAGGCTCCTATCTGTTTTTAATGCAACAGGATCCGTCTGTGGTGGCAGACGTCTTCCACACAGTCTGCAGCGTAATAATTCATAACGTCTCAAACGCCTGTTGGCGATCATTAATTTATAAATAATAAATACATCAATACAGTTCATTTGTAATCACGAAAGCAAGATAATCAACGTTGTGGCACAGTGGCCTGAAAGCACGCATGACGCGCCTCTTCTGGATGAAAGAAACACCTTTCAGGAACGGGGACAGACCTCAGGCAAGTTGTCTAAATAGGCCTGAGGCTGTTTGACTTAAATATGTAGACTAGCCTATTAGTTGTGAGTGATATCATTGTGTTAATCTTCAATTCCATACAACAGGAGAGCTATAACTTCAGTCTGTGCAAAACTCGTGCAGTCAATGAACGACGTAGGCTACAGTACTGCAAGCCTAGGCTATCCACTGAGCGCTACGCCATGGTCAACAACTAAATTGCAGAAGATGATTAAATCACTATTATGAATCACAGTCAGTCCGACTCATTTGATTGCATGTCATAAATGAAATGGCAATACACATTTAATGACGAATAGTATTTATTAAATGGAAGGACCTCGTCAGTCAATGTCAATGTAACTTCTATTTCGAATTTATCTATTTCTAATTTTCTGAAGCAATGTATCTATTTCTACATCTCTGATACAGCAAAACTTCTTATTGGAGAGCCAACACGTCCTCTGTTGATTCAATGGTTCGTCGTTGTTCCTGTAATGAAAAGAAAAGGAAACAATAGCCTAATTAGGTCTGGTGACATTAGCTTGTAGCTGCACTGCAACGAGATGTAGAAATGTGCGAAGTGGTCAGCGGGGTATAAGTTTGTTTGACATTATGTGTGAGCACAAAAGTTAGGCCTGGGTCTACCTACCCAGTCCACCCAAGCCTAAATCGCATATGCCGACTTAGTGAGAACATCTGTATTTGATACAATATGTTTAGGATTATAATATGTAGGCTTAACATTTTAATAGGAAACACAGTAGCATCAATATGCCTAACTTACTTTTCCGCTCTCTTTTACGCTGGGCTGGCGGAGGATAGACAGGATGACGGGCACTATCGCTTCACTCATTTCTTTGACTGGCTCACTGCCGAAGGTCTGACTCACTGCAGAAGGTTTTGATGGTTAGCTATACAGTCATAACACTACGGTCACTAACGCATTTAGCTGCTAGACTCAATATATTGTTATCAGACTAGGCTACCTTTCTGATAGGACGCGCAGATCCTGTCCACCAGCACTCCCCATCACTGGGTGCGTCCAATGCATGTCAGCGACCATTGCAGCTGGAGCTAGGACACCCCCTGAATAAAATATATTCATAATTATGGAATAAACGTCGTTAGCAGGCCCAACATTAGGTAACCAGAATCGGGTTATAAGCCAGCAAGTTTTAAACGGACGTCAGTTAGCTAACGTTGACTAGCTAACGTTAACGTTAACGGCTGATCATAGGCTATTATTATAATTCATATCCATAGCATAAAGAATGAAATCAGGTTAAAAGTTCGTTAGAGAAAAATGTAATCGCCATTACTGATTACAAAAGACAAATTAAGAAGATAATGATCTATGTCAATTAGGCCTACCAAGTCTGTATAACGATAACTTTTATGGGCAATCTAAGCATGAGTTAGGCCTAGATAGTTAACGTCATCTTTTGTAGCCTATGCAGCTAATAAACATAGCGTAAGCGTTTTTTTTAAAAAAAAAACCTTACCTTTTCCATTTGATTCACTCCCAAGGCAGGACATCTCCTTCTTGGCCATAACCGTTAGATTTTCTAACTTTGTTGTAGCCTACTTCGTGTAGCTAGCCACCACCTCACCACCGTACGTCTTGCACTTTTGCAGTGATTTCCTCCCAATTTCTTTGTTTTACCATTATATGTGAGCCAAATTTGCTTTTCAATATAGTTTTTCATTTGTTGTATTCCTCTAGCAGGATTATGTTTTCGTCCTCTGGCCAATTTGGCTTCATTGCCTTCTTTTATTGGGTCTATTTCAGTACAATACAGACTGTCTGCAACGGTAGACGGTGGTCCATTGTTTACTTCCTGCCCTCCATCTCAAATCGTCCCGCCGTGGCGCGTCATAATAATCACGTGATTGAAACCCAGCTATATTCGAACCTGTTATGGGCATTATTTTTTGTACAGTGTTTGCATGCAAACGTTGTTTTCAATTCAGATTCAGCAGCTTTCTCACATCTGGTAAAGTCGTGAATCACGAGCTCATTAGCAAGGCTATTACTAGTCATCTGGGCTCCTGTAGGTGATGTTAGCGAGTGAGCTTACTGTTGACATCTCTTGAGTTAGGCTACGGAATGGAAACAACTTGAACGTTATTAAATTCCGATCTTGCCATTGACAAAGACATAGACTATTCATATTACGACTTCACCTCTTTAATTCAGCTGTCTGGTTGAAGCATAGGCCTAGACCTAAAAGGGTTGAAGCCTCAAAATATTGTAAACAAAGTAGCATAGGTGGCTAGCTTATCACTCTACTGGTTTGACTATTCAGTTTCCCCGCGTGTGTGTAAGTTTCAAGGTAAACTAATAGTAACTTCCTCATTGGGACAGGCCTTGGAGTTGGAAGACATTGGTATTGAGATGGTCAGTCAACTTGAATGCAAGAGTTTTAATCTGTGCAGCATGCTAATCATGCTAACCGGATAATTTAGCTTGTTGTCTTCTATGCGTCATTGATTTCACGATTGTGAATGTTTAGGATGCATGTCGAGGGAAGGGTGTCCATAGACCGCGCATGTGGGAGGACGAGAGAAAGCGGGCCATGGAGAGTGAGTTTAGGCAAGTTGTACGCATAGTGCCTCCACCCGGGGAACGTTATGTGCATCGGTGCAATCAAGCTTCCAGGGATCTCGTTTTCATGGAGACAGACGCGGTGTGCACGGAGTTGAGGGGCTGTGTAGGTGTGTGTGTGTGTGTGTGTGTGTGTGAGAGAGAGAGAGAGACACAGATGCATGAGTGACAGAGTGACGGAGGGAGAGCAGGTTAAGGAAATTCAGCTTAAAGGAATACGCCACCCAAAAATGAAATTAAGCTAGTCTCGGTCACCCCCAGAGTTAGAACAGTGAAAAAAACCCGGTTAAAATCCGTCCGGGCATTCTCCTGCTTTGGGAGCAGCGATGTTAGCTTTAGCTTAGAACAGTTGCTGTAGTTGAAGGGTGTCAGTGAGCACGTCCTCCAAAAAGTGACCGAGACGTCTACATTTTTTTCTAAATATATCTTGGGAGCCGTGTGTTCAAAACGAGTACAAATCATAATGCAAAATCGAACGAGACTATTACCTGGGCAGATCTTTACTTGGAACTATTTTCAGCCTCATCGCCGACGAAGCACCGCTAGCTAGGCGCAAAGTTCTCACGTAGCACCACTTGTGAAGTTCCAGTCGAAGCTAGTTGGGAGTTTACAAGACTGCTACGTGAGAACTTTGCGCCTAGCTAGCGGTGCTTCGTCGGCGATGAGGCTGAAAATAGTTCCAAGTAAAGATCTGCCCCAGGTAATAGTCTCGTTCGATTTTGCATTATGATTTGTACTCGTTTTGAACACACGGCTCCCAAAATATATTTAGAAAAAAATGTAGACGTCTCGGTCACTTTTTTGGAGGACGTGCTCACTGACACGCTTCATCTACAGCAACTGTTCTAAGCTAAAGTTAACATCGCTGCTCCCAAAGCAGGAGAATGCCCGGACGGATTTTAACCGGGTTTTTTTCACTGTTCTAACTCTGGGGGTGACCGAGACTAGCTTAATTTCATTTTTGGGTGGCGTATTCCTTTAACGAATGCTGCGTGTTTTTCAATAGCGTAAAAATAATGGTCAAAATATTATTAACAAATATTCGAATACATTCGAAGTTTGATATTAATAAACAAACGAACTTCGAATATGATTTTTGGCCAAAAGTCAAAGCCCTAGGAGACAGTCTTTAACATTTAATCATTTTTGAAATGTCTTCAATGCTGCTGATAGAGTAATGATTGAATTCCATTTATAAATTAGCATTCAGAACCACTAAATGTATATTTAACCATCTTTTCCACTTTTTAGTCAAATGTAAGAATAAATTATTATTAATCATTATAAGTCTTTTTTAAAATATATATTTGTGCATATGATATGGTATGGGGGAGCAATGACTCTATTACTGTAAACACAATACCTGGAGTGATCTAAGCCTCTCATCTAACTATCTCTTTGGCTGACTCGCTAGATGTGATGTCATCATCTGACAACAGTCATGGAGGATGCACTCCAGCCTAACATAACACCCTCTCAAAGAGATAGAGCATTTTGCTGGCATCAAATGTGCAGGGCGTGTAAACCAGACAGCGACAGTCTTTAATTCAGGCACAGTGACCGCACGTCCCCAAGGGAAGTGCAGTGTAGACCGATTGGGAGGGTAAAATAATACTCAGTGCAATGTAGTGTGGCTTTGTTGATTGTTTGTCTGCAAAGCCAGTTCTCTAGATACACAGTAGCAAAGCAAGCAAAGTTCATTTCATTGTTTTGAATTGAATTTCTGTAGATTGCATTAAGCATTTTCACTTTTTTATTATAATAAGTAGGAGTAGTAATACTACTACTTGTCACCAAAGTAGTAGCAGTAGTAGTAGTGGTAGTAGTGGTAGTAGTCTCTGTAGTAGTAGTAGCAGTAGTAGTAGTAGTCTCTATAGTAGTGGTAGTAGTCTCTATAGTAGTAGCAGCAGTAGTAGTGGTAGTAGTCTCTGTAGTAGTACTAGTAGTACTACTGTAGTACTAGTGGTGTTTTAGTATTGTCCTCTGTGTTTCCAGACTCGTCTGTCAGCATGCGCATCACACTCCAGGGCCGCTACCAGTGCCAGGGAGGCCCAGAGATCGCGCTGGAGCAGCTGTGTGACTTCAGGGTGGACTGCCCGCGGGGGGACGACGAAGGCAGCCCCTGCCGTGAGTACAGAGTACAGCCCAGTGGGAGCACCGGTTCAATCTGCTGGAAAATGGCTCATTTGAATAAATGATGGCCTGTGTGATAGTTGTCATTTAAATGAGCCTTTTTGAACGCTGTTGTCATTCATTACCTTATTACATGTATTGCATGGTGTGTGTGTGTGTGTGTATATGTATATACAGTATGTGTACAGTACTGTATGTGTATATGTATATATATGTATGTGTATATGTATGTGTGTATATTTATATATACACACACACTAGTAATAGTTAGCTTACATAAATACTTAATATTTCTTAATGTCCACAAGTTGCATGCGCAAGGTGTTTCCATGTAGATGTTTCTCTGTGAGGGCGGGAGGTATGGCTAAAGCGTGATTGCAGACAGGACTAGGGGCTTAATGGTTGGACTACCTCATGGCCATATCATTAATATGTCATCCATCATAGTCACTAGCACCACCATGGTGTGCATCTGTGTGCAAAAATAGCAGGACGCAAGGTTCATTCCAGTCCTCATGCACAGGGCTAATTAATGTATTTTAATTACAGTGAATTAGGAAAGATTGTCTCGTTTACATTTAAATGTACTCATTTGGCAGAGACTGTTATACAATGTGACCTATGTTGAAATAAGAACACAAATCTTCCATCATCAACATTATTGTTTCTCTTGAACTTGTGTGGACACTCCTTAAAAAAATACACACACAAATACACACACTTTTCTGTGAGTTTCAGAGGACCAACCCTGAAACACTTTCACACTTTTATTTGATTCAAATATGCTGAACTGAGTTAGAAAGTTGAGCTCACTGGAGAGAAGAGACGACTCCTTGTGCTTGACAAGGAAGGTGATGTCTCATGAGAATGGGTGGAGAATCCAAATACTCATTACATCTAATTGCCTTGTTTCGATCTCCCACACTGGACTTTATGAGCTATCTCTCCCCCAAGAAATTGATGATGAGAGCCAATGGCAGATGCCCTACATATTATCATCTTCCTATACAATTCTCCGTCATTTTCCAAATCAATACGTTTCAAGGGTTCTTCGCTCATCTCTCCTCCCTCGGTCACTCCTTCCGATTACTTCCTCCTATCATTCTTTTTTTCCTCCGCCCCTCCCTCCCTCTCTCTATCTCTCTCTCTCTCACTCTCTCTGCTCTCTCTGTCGTTTCTGTGCCCCCTGCTGTTTGAAGCTACACCACCGCTGCTCTACTGTTCATAGCCGCCCTCCTTTTCAAAAGATGTCGTTCGCCATTGCTAATTAGCTATTCTTTATGATCCCGTGCTCATTGCCTGCTTATGCATTCACAGATCATTCATTTGTTGAGTCTGAAACAAAACCAGTTCAAACCACAAACAAAGAAGAAAGGAATATGAGGGAAATATTTCAAGCAGCTCCTGTATCATCTCTTCCACTCATCTCTCCCCTGTGCTGTTGCTCTCTCTCTCTTTGTTTCTCTCACTCTCAGGCACTCTCTCTCTCTCACACACACACACACACTCTCTCTCACACACACACACACACACAAACATAGACAGACTCAAACAATTGCATACTCAGTGCAAGCATGCACAAAGGCATACACAAATACACACACAAATACACACACACACACACGTGCGCGCACATGCATGCACGTACGCACGGATGCACGCAAGCATACAAGCACACACACACAAATACACACACACACACACATGTTCCCCTACGCTGGGCCCTGGTGAGGCTGCTCGGCGCTCTTGAGGCTTGATGGTGGCTGGGTCGATATGTTTACACTCCCATGGTTAATGGCTATCATTTCTCTCCTCACTCCCTCCATCTCACCTCTGCAGATGACTGGGGCTTCTCTCCTTAACAAATGGTTCATGGATCAATGACGAGCACAAAATTAAATCAGATTTCATTTGTGGGCGCTGATGCCTATTTGAGAGAGAGAGAACAGCAGGAGAAAAACAGACTGAGAAAAATTCCCTCCTATAAAAATGTATGAATGCCAGCCGCAGCACTGGTGCACAATTTTAACATTGGAATTCAACCTTTTTTCACAATAGCAACAAGTAACTACCAACACTCTCACTAGTCTTTAATTAAAAAAAATATATATATATATATATATATATATATATATATATATATACAGTGGGTATAGTAAGTATTCACACCCATGCTAAAGTTGACTAAAAAGAGGAATATAAAATCATCTTTTGAGAATTGATTGTAATGCCTTAATTCAAAAAATGAGTAAAAATCAAACCGCTAAGGACACTATTGAGCTCATTGAGCTCAATGCAAATCAAACAGGCTAATAGGCTAACTGGAAAAAGCACCATGCCAATCTCTATCTATGGTGAAGGGTATGTGATGATGTGGGGCTATTTTAATTCCAAAGGCCAAGGGAACTTTATCAGGATGCATAATATCCTGGATCCATGAAATAGCTGGCCTTTAAAAATAAAAACATATAAAAAATCCTCCTGCTCCTATGGGAATTTAACAAAGGGATTGAATACTTATGCAACCTGTATTTAAGGAAGAACATTTATCTATTTACGATACATTCTTCAATCACAAAGAAAATTAGTGTCCTTAGTGGTTAGATTTTTACTCATTTTTTGAATTAAGGCATTACAATCAATTCTCAAAAGCTGATTTTATATTCCTCTTTTTAGTCAACTTTAGCATGGGTGTGAATACTTACTATACCCACTGTATATATACACATGTATATATATATATATATGAAATAGGTGCAATTCATGATACTATGTTTCTTTAAAAAGGATCCTGAAAGTACTCTTAGATTGGTAGCATGCTAGCTACTCACAATATTGAGACTGATACCAATTTTTGTCATTTTTGTCCCCGCTCATAGTACCTACAAACACGTAACAGAGTAGGCCCCAGTCTAATCCCCTTTAAAGGTATTCTTATGTTAGAATGGGTCCATCATTACCTAAGGGGTTACCATATAAAGCAGTTAAGCTAGCACACGTTCCTACGGGAGCAGTCACATGTGTAACACTTATCCACTGACAACCAGCTGCTCCTTTGCCAGTTTAAACAAATACACGCCACACTGTTGGAAGCTCACCTGGGTAGGTAGCAAAGGCAGCCCCAGCTCGCCGCCTCGCTCCCTTGGTAAAGGGTGCTATGTATTCTAGCGCCATGTCTCTGATTAAGCTCAGAAGGCGTCAGTACAAAGTGCAGCGAGTGCGGAGGATCTGCTGCCTGCAGTGGGGCTGTATCCCTGGGATCCCCTAGTGAGCTTCTCCTCTTTTCCCACTCTTCTATCGCTCTTCCTTCGTTTGCTCTCGTGCTGTACGCTCCTCCCCCTCTCCCGCTCGCCCCACTTCATCTCCTTCTGAAGTGTAAAGCTTCTTCTCTTCAGCCCCGAAACTCACTCAAAGCCCAGGGATCAACCCTTCAGACCCTACTGTGTGTGTGTGTGTGTGTGTCTCTCTCACTCGCCTCTTTTCAGCTCTTCTTCTCTCTTTTTTGCTTCTTCTCTCTCTCACACACTCTCTCTCGCTCTCTCTCTCTCTCTCTCTCTCTCTCTCTCTCTCTCTCTCTGTGATGTTCCTCACCACTTACCTATTCCTTAGTTCTTGCCTCCGCTATACAGTAGTTAGCACGCTCCTAACGCTATGTTTTGCTCTCTTTGTTCCCTGGTGCTGCACAGGTCAGTTCCTTAATGGCAGTTACTGCTCTTTTGAAGACGGCCTTTGTGGTTGGCAGACTATAGCTGGCAAAGGCCCATCCTGGAGGTCTCAGCCATCTTTGCCCAAGAGCATCAGATCCAGCTGTCCATCTTCTTCAGGTACTCCAAGCGAGGCCTTTCCTGATCAAATCTTTGCTGGTGTCACCGCATGTGTCAAGAACCAGACAAAAAGGTTTCGTGGGGGAGGGGGGGGGTAGCCTCGTCTTGCACGCCAGATCATATCTCAGATGAGTTTGAGCTGGGATAACAGTATTTAAATTCTCAATAGAGTAGAGCAGGATGTTTCTGATGTAATCTGAGGATGGTTCAGGTTGAGGAGTTGAAGTCTGAACCCTGTCCATCTGTATGTGGGATCAGTCGTGGCAAACTGAGTACAGTAGTATTCACAATAGTACACTATTATGTGGATTAGGGGGAGATATACAGTACACGTGCAAAACCCTGCAGGAAATGAATTAGTTGTTCACAGACGTCAGTGTGAATCCTTTCAGTGAATGTTAGTATCAGGCAAGCACACATCACTGAGCTGTGATTGATAGTTTTCCCCCACAGCGAAACATGGAACCATTGTTGTTATTATGTCTTATCTTGTCAGAGTTTACCGAGCCCGACATGCTGTAAAGTATCTGCGCACAAATGTCTTCCTGTGTTTTGTCCTTTTTCTCTCGTGTATCTGTGTTTACCTGCTTGTGTGCACCTCACGTGGCTGTCCTTCAGGGGCCGTGCTGACGGTGGATAACGGTCAGTCTCGAGGTCAGCGAGGAACAGCGCTGCTGCGGAGCCCGTTCTTCTCGCCGCCTCTCCGGAACGCCATGTGCTCGGTAGAGATCATTCATTACTACCCTCTGCTCTGCTTTAGCCCTCTCTGGTTCCCTTTGGTTCTGCCGACTAAATGAGCACACAAACTCAAAACTCCCAAAACTTGAGGACACAAAATCCCTCTGTCTTCTGGTGGCCAACTCTCTGCCAGGTTAAGCTTGAAAGCCTCCATCTACACATTTAAAACAAGCAAGCACCAAGCACGCTTCAACCTCCTACAGGCACATATAGAAGAAGGTTCACACACACACACACACACACACACACACACACACACACACAGACACACACACACACACACAGAGACATACTCACTTACTCACACACACACACACACACACTCTCACACACACACAGACACACACACACACAGAGACATACTCACTTACTCACACACACACACACACACACTCTCACACACACACCCACACACACACACACACTCTCTCTCTCTCTCACACACACACACACACACACACACACACACACACGCACGCACACACAGCACACACACACACACACACACACACACACACACACACACACACACACTCTCACACACACACAATCGTGTGACAAGTGAAGCACAGACAGGTCCTGCTGTGTGGCTGCACATGAAGGGACTGGATACATAGAGGTAATGGATGAGACATGCCAGTGATCATATGAGCAAACACAGTCTGTGGACATTGGCAGAAGCATTGTTGTGAGAAGAATGCTCATTATATTCAGTGTTCTGGTCAAAAGGCAGCATAGGCCAGCCGTCCCTCTCATTTAGCCCACATTAATTGGGCCACTATGGGGACAGCATCACTAAGGACACAGCACACACACACAAGCACACACACAACACTGCAGCAGTGGATTAATAAATATCTGATGTATGTAAAAATAATGAACCCTGTTTGCTGTGATCCTGAGGAGCGTTAGATGTATGTATTTCTATTTTAAGATTAGAGCGGATCGCTGCGCTTTGCCTGCAGCACAGCTCATGTGGAAATACTGTATAATAGAATCTGCCTGCCTGTGATGTACAGTATGTGCATGTCTTTACATGGACAAAGGTCCTTAGCCATGCCTGTTAGGCCATCTTTGTTGGGAAAAGAATTAGAGGTCAGGGCGTTTAGGCCAGAGGGCAGTAAAGGCTACCCAGATCAAATGAGAAGGAAAAAGTGAGTTGTTGTGGGGGAACGGTTTGAAAGTGAGACAGATTTGCCGAAGGGAAGCTAGAGGAAACAAAGGTTACATGTGGGTGTGTTGGGAAGGTTTTGTGTGAAGAAAAATTACCACCTTAAAGCTACACGCAGCTGAGAGAGATAGATATGGAGGAGATTCAGTGGAGGAGGGAAGGGGGTTTGTGACAGACAGACAGACAGAAAGATAGAAAGAAAGAAAGAAAAGAAAGAAAGGAAGGAAGAGGAAAGAGAGCTGGCAAACATTTGGAGTGGCAGCCCCCTGATAGATGTGAAGCGTTGCCCTTCCCTGGCATGGCCTGCGCCCGGGGCGGTGTGAGGGCAGAGCTCGCAGCGGTCTCAGCCTGGCACCAGCCCAGGGCAGCAGCCATGATTCCAGATTAGCACTTCAATCCCTCTGCCTCCCTTGCTCTCATCTCAACACTGCTCTTCTCAAGCCACTCTTTGCCACGAGGGCTTACGAGGTTCAGAGGAGATCTCTACGAAGCCTTCAAAGACTGTTTCTTTCCCTTATCTAGCTGTTATTATCATGTGTGCTCAAGTTCTCTCAATCTTTTGAAATGAGATCTTTAGCTTGAAGGACGTCTGTGTACAAACACACACAAGAACATCTTGAGGACAGGATGATAGCGAAACACAAATTATCTTCTAATTGTATTATTGAAACAAACTGCACTGTTGAACCACCAACCTCAGATACTTGAAATAATCGTATGGTAAGCATAAAGGCTCAACTGTTGATTGCTGTGATATGCTCTGCTCTGCGCTGTTTGGTTCTGTTGGGTATTAATCTGTTTTGCGCTCTGCAGCTTCGGTTCTGGATGTGTGGTGGTGGAACCCACAACGCTGTGCTCAGTCTGTCCCTGCTGGAGAACAGCACAGTGCCCGATGGATGGAAAACAAAATGGCAGTCCAGCAGTGAGCCCAAGGTGCAGCAGGGAGGCTGGCAGCTCATCACCGTCCCGCTCTACGGCCTAGCTGACTGGTAAGAATCAGATTAGCAAAGGCTCAATGCAGACAGCCACAATAGCAACAGCAACAATAATAATGACAACAATAATTATTATTCTAATGATATGGCATAATTCAATTAAATGACCATAAGTCTGAGTCTGACTTAATGTACTATAGTTCCATTAGTGCTGGTTTTGGTGCAGAAGATTTATGGGGGCGTGGCTTGATGTGTGGTGACCACTGAAGTGTCTTATCTGCATTATTGCCAGGACATCTACTTTGATGCCAAAGATGGTGGCAAACCAAAAGCAGACTTTAAACTTTCAATTGGAAGTCAGTGGTAAACAGAATTTAGCATACTTCACTGCATTCATTACATACATCCACTGGATAAAACAGTACCTCCCTGAACCTCTGTAGATTTTTCTTGTTTTTTGTTTAGCACAGACAAGTCTAGACTGTTGTTTGGCTGTTGGCAAAATGTAGCTATTAGGTCTAGCAGATGTGCTGTATGATTTCCTTCAAAAGCCCATCCAGTAAAGCATTCTTGATTATGATGTTTATCTCGACTACTTTATTAAAATTGCTGGTGCAAATGTCTTCCCGGTACTTGCCTGGGAGGAGTGTTGGTGTTGTACACAAGAACCTGCAGTAGATGAAGACTTGTCTAAGTGCAAGAAGCAGGCTAAATGGGCCTGTTGACGCAGGCTGCAGCTGCTGCTGAGGATAGTCTGTATTGGAGAACTGGTCTTGCTGATTGTCTCGCGATTTACATTCCATTTCTGCTAGCTAACCTCAGCCTCTGCCGGAGATGTTAATGAATCCCTATGGGGCTCAGCTTGTGCCCTGGCTCTTTAATGTTTCTCAGTGCCTTGGTCTTCGCATCACTGCCTCTTAAAGCAGAGGAGGGATATAGAAATCAATGCAGCGCGCTCCCATTCATCCACTCTTTCCCTTCAATTAAGTATGGCTCTTGATTCGTGGGCTTGAGGAGACAGTGGAGGAGCAGCAGCCTGTTTCATCTTGATGTGTCTTATTAGGCTGCTTCCTTTGTAGAGGCCCTGGCTAATCCCACTCCGTAGAGAGTAGATTAAAATTGTATAACCTCACTTTCTGTTTTTTCCCCCTCCCCCTTTTTCTTTTTCTATTTTATCTGACTTGATTATTCTGAATTGACACTCACAGTCATTAAAGTCAGAATGGTAGCATTGACCTCACACACACCACATGCCCTGCCCCTAGTTGCCCTGTTTGCCCCAATCAACGACTCGGCTTTTGAAATAGAGGTGTGTGAAATGCTGATTGAGTTTAATACGTTGTTTAAAATGCGACTGGAGAAAGTTCAACTTGAACACTGAACGCATTCAGATACCCAGTGCCTCAAGACAATACCACACATATGAAACGCCAAACACATAAAAGATAAAAATCCTTAATTGGCATGGCATATTGCCGGAGGAGGTAGTCCAGCACTACACAGAGACGTGTCGTGTCATATAGTGCCATGTATAGTGTGTGCGCGTTGACCTGCATAATGACTTCTCTCTCTCCTTTATTCCTCTCTCTTTCTCTCTTTTCCTCTGTTTGTGTCACTCTGTAGGTTTTGGCTCCAGTTCAGCACGTCGGGGCCTGTGAGCACGTTTGCAGTGGATAATCTTTCCCTCAGTATGGATTGTTTTCTCTCTTGTAAGTATGATACTACTCAGTGTGTTGCTTACTCCCCAAATCATTCAGAGAGGGGGAAAAACAGTATGCTGTTTCTTGAAGTAGAAGGCTCCAACTTTGGTGACACTTTGAATCAGATCGTTTCACATTAAGGAAGCCTTTCATTCTGCTTCCCAGTGGAGTCTGCAAAGAAAGTTCATTCTTTTAATGAAAACATGTAGTAGGGAGAATAAATGCCACATTGAAAAGCGAGCACCAGTCCCTGTTTAATTCATATGGTAATTCCGCTGTTATGTCAGTAATGACACTCCAGAAACAAGAGATAAAGCCAGCAGCTAGCTCAACTTTGGTCCTCAAAGTTGTGAGCTGTGAGCAGAATGGTAAATGTATCAGGCAGACTCCTCAGGATGGTTCAGGGAGCCCTAGAATGCTCTCACAACAACTGCCGTGGTGCCTGCAGAACAGAAGTCGAGATCATTAATGCAAACGGATTGGATTAGAGAAGCTAAGCCCATTTATTCGCCGAGTGAGAATGAGCTTCAGGACCCCACTCTACTCTAAATCCAAATCTCCTCCTTAAGTACTGCTGATTTCACTTCTTGCTTCAGCTGATTTGAGTTTTTAGGCCTCTGTGATAGATTGGTGCAGACGAAATTAGAGCGCCAGTACAGATCAGACTGTCCTTCTTCCTGTGTGGTGTTGTATAGCGATGCCAACCACCCACCTGTTGGTGTGCCACACTCACTCTATCTGTGCAGCGTGGGTTTGCATCTGAAAAAGCATTTTATAGTATGAGAATGAGCAGCTCCAGCATACAGTATGTGGATTTTTTTATATCTGAAGTGTGCCTCTGGAGGCAAATATACATACTGTACTAGTTTACACGGTCTTGGATTTTTGTGAAAATAGTTGCAATAATGTGGCATTACAATAGAACCGGCCCGGACTTCTAGTGGATATCAGAGCAGCACAGGGCATCAGCATTTTTGACCTTCCTATCTTGACCGTTGCATCTTGACATTCTGTTGCTTTTTCTAAGTCATTTTTGAAAGTTTGAAAAGCTGAAATCCATATTCCACCTTTAAATCACTTTAAACTTGTTTTCATCTTTTCCTTTACTTGTTGTACTATACAGTATGTTAAAAGAAACATTTTCATGAGGGTAAAAGCATGAGTATTCATCATTCCTTTAATTTCATGCATTTTATCCACAAGCGCTGAAGAACTCATACCAGGGAGATTGCCCAGGGCATTCAGACACCCAGAACTGTCATATTTTGCTGGCAACAGTGCCTCTGGGATCAGCCTGCTTATTCCTACTGTATGCCTTAGGTTGCAGTTTATGCAAGAATGGTTTCAGATACATTGTCCAATAACCTCGCTCTAGACCACAGACATCACATCATTTTATAATTTAATAATATCAAAATATTAGACTTGAATACCCATTGAAGTCCTCTTGTGCTCTTGTGACTGATTTCACATTCTTCAGAGATGCCTATACAGTGGTGGCATGAGGCAACCCCATAAACACCATATCGTGTCCCTTTAATAGCACATAGGCAGACAGAAGTTTGCAGAGTTTGCTGTCCCTAATGGACTCCTGTGCAATCCTGACACAGACCGGATAAACCATAGACTGGGTAAACCCAGTCCGATCTGCCGGCGATTGGATTTCGCTCTGCAGCTCAGGCTGGAAACCTGCACATTTATCTCTCCCGCTTCCTGTCCACGTTTGCTGGAACCAATCACAAACAAGCTTATCCACCAACCTTTGGTCTGATTGGTTGAAAGACTATCCAAATTCGTAAAGAGTCCATTGATCATGCCTCTTGTGCAGTAGAAGTACAGCACAGACCCCCCAGACTAAAGCTCAATCTTAAATCTCAATCTTTGTACCACATCTTACACACATGCAATTCTAGCTCATATATCCTTTACCTACAGTACTTACTGTAAATGCCTTCATGCGTCAATTTATTCATCGGCCACCAAAAGTGTTTAAGAATCTACTATAATCATCCTTTCTCTGGTTTTAAACTGGCACTTACAGCATATTTTACTTACTGATCCCCACGGCAGCCTTGGATTGGAGAACCTGAAAATTCATTGCCATATGTTACTGGTGTTAATAAAGTAAGAACTGCCCTTAAGTTCATCACATTAACAAATTATGTTACAGCCTTACAACATAGTCTCTACAGTGATTTGCATCTTGGACAGGAAGCAAGAAATTGCTCCTATTTCAGTTTTTCCTATAGAGGCATATTGCATTTTGCTTTAATTGGAAGGGTTGTGGAGGAAGGTTGACGAGTCCACTGATGTTATACTAATTAGAAATGAACAATTCCACCTCCTGCAATGCCCCCCACCCCCCAACACAGCTGCAGCCACCGCCACAGCCACGCTTGCCTTTTTAGTTCCCAGGCTAATAGATGAGGGGAAAAGTCTAGCGAGAGAGTTGGAGACAACTACTGATGGAGGTAATGATGATGAGGATGATAATTATACTTTCTTGCCATTGAAATGGCCACTTTAATGAGCTTCATATGTGCAGTGAATATTAGCAGGGACAAAGAGTTCTGGACTGAAAGAAGCTTTCAGTAGTTTTCCCTTTGTCTTCCACAAATGAATGGCCATATTACAAAACACTATTTGCTACACCCCCACCATCTCTCAATCATAAAGCAGCAGATTACCGTTTGGTATTTCGCAGGATGTTTTGTGGCGGGTCGTTCGTTCTCAAGGGAGATTTTCCTGTGCTCGGGCTTTTAACTATTGTATTCATTCATTTTTACTACTGTATTCATTTAAACGTGTGCTATTAGACACTGAGGCTATAATTGAGGATTTGTAATGACAATGGGAATTTGCAAAAGCGTAAAAATAAAAAACCTTAAGCCGTGGTAACTGAGATAAGCTACAGCACATCACTCACTGTTCAACGTCACGACGGCTTCTTGTGTGTTCTTAGTGTGGGACGACGAAATCCCAATCAGATCGTTTCAAAAAATCATTGGGCCTCATTCACCAACCCACTTATGCAATTTTCAAATTTGTTCTTTGAGAAACCGAGGAACCGATGCCCATTCAAGGCCTCTTACACACATTGGAGTGTTGACTTGTTTATGCAAAATTAGTGGTTATTGTGTTTTCGTCAGTTCTACAGGTGTGTGCATTATGGGGGGAATTCTCCCCTATGAGAGTTAAATGATAACTATACTTATCATTTAAAATATTTTTCAATATTTATTTTCTGAATAATTTGACAATGTTTTTGAATATTTATTCATTTCATATAGCATTATGGTCTGTCAAGCATGACAAATGTTTTCCCATTTTATAGCCATTCTGCAGTTTAAGAATACCTCATCCAGCATAGACTTTTCTTACAAAATATCTTTTGTAACAAATCACAATGACAAATTTAAGAAAAAAATTAGGAAGACATTGGTGAATGTGGCCCAATATGTCTGAGTGAATTTGCTTATGTTACTTTTCTAGGATTGCTTTTAGGTGCCTTGCTCAGGTAGAAAAATACTAAGGTGAATTTTGTTATCACTTACAACCATGACATATCATGCTCACAACACAACAGACTATCTTTAGTCTAGTCTATATTTCAAATGTTATTTAGTAGGATACACTCTGTAAGAATATTTGTCTGTGATGCGGGGATGGGCTGATCAATTCTCAGTTCTCCAACTCAGTTCAGTATACTCAAAGCAATAAGCAACATTATACTTAAACACAGCAAGTTAATTATGTAACCAAAAAAAGATGGTGGGTGTGTTGGTTGGTTGGTTGATTGACAGATTGATGCAATGCATTCTCATAATATGTTGTATTATGAGAAAAAATAAATAAAACGTTAGCAGACTAGCAACAGTACACTGCATTGTAATGAAGCCTGGCCTGCCATATTGTGAGCTGTCTGTCAGACTCTCGACTGTTTGACACGTAACACCATTTCAACAGCGAGAAGTGTGTTGTCCTCGGGCCTGTGCTTCAACTTGATGTAGTTACAGGCATTTCCGTGGTGGATGGCAGCAGCTATTCCTGGAATGTTTAGTTTCTATAGGCAAGCATGTACACATTTCTTCTACACAAGTATTTCGCTTGCAGGTGATGGTGTTGTGAGGAACTGTGTGTGTGTGTGTGTGTGTGTGTGTGTGTGTGTGTGTCTGTGTGTGTGTGTCTGTGTGTGTGTGTGTGTGTGTGTGTGTGTGTGTGTGTGTGTGTGTGTGTGTGTGTGTGTGTGTGTGCCCGCTGTCCCTTGCTTTTTCCCTCGGATCAGTGGCTCCTATAAGCTGCCCATGCTGTGTGTGGATAATAGGGCCACTTCTCCCATCGCCGCAGAACTGTGCGGTGCTTGACGCCCCCATTAACACATCCAGACAGCAGATCTGGCCACCGACGCCCCCATTAACACATCCTGACAGCAGATCTGGCCACCGCTCCGGCCTCCAGCGCCCAGTCACACCTCCACTGCACTGGAATACAAATGGCCTCTTACCCATCACCTGATTGTGGAGAAAAGTTGGACACGGATTTTAAGGAGAGGGGGAGAAAGAAAAGTTTTTGTCTTGTTTTGGAGTTTCCCCAGCTGATTATTTTATTCTGGGCCTGGTGTTATTTTCAGAATGCCGTCACATATCTATAGCTGTCATGGTTGTTAGGCAATCAGCACACTGGTCCACATTAGCTCGATTTGAGTTCAAATGTTCTGTATCTTCAAATGTTCTGTATTCCCTAATGTTCTATATCTTCAAATGATGGGGGGTCTTCAACTTTTTTCAGTCCAAGGACCCCTTAGCTGAGAGAGACAATGAGCATGGCCACATCATGCTGAGAGAGACACTAAGCATGCACACATAGTGGCATAATATTCTGTGTTCTCTGTGCATCTGTTATCTGTGTTATTTATCCCTATTTTTTTAAAGGGATATTACCTTTACAACAGTAACAAGAAGTAGATTGGTTTTGGTAAATTCACCTTGGGAGACGTGATATCACACAAAGAGTTATCGATTGCAACATTGATGCAATATTCTGCTAGGCTATAACAGTGGAAATCTCTACAGTCGTTATGTTAGTTTGGCTGCAGTGTCACCTTGTCCCAAAGCTTCACAACTCGAGAGGGCTCCAACTTCACTCCTCCTAAACTCGCATACTACAGAAGCTGTTCTTCTGGTTGTGGCTAACAGGCAAAGCTAGATGTTGATGGATTATGCCAGTTCTCAGTGCTAGGGGGGATACTTTGGCGGGAGTGTTTTTAGGAGATGATTTAAGGGTTGGGGATGAGGGGGAGCATTTTTCACAATGCCCCATATTGTCAGAGGAGCGTCGTGTGGGGGAAACGGATGATCTGTCTTTTCTGGGAAGCTGGCAAGCGAAACAATGGCAGAGCTCATGTGGCTTGTCACCGTAATTAAGAAACATGCAGTTGTCTCATGACTCCTTCAGCGCGGGCGCAATGCTCTGCCATCTGTCTTGGTGCAGCGGAGATGCAGAGAGGGGCTCTCGGAGCGATCCTTTACATTACTTTAAAATCTTTATGGCACTATACTGCCTTTGATGGGAGTGTAACTATGGAAACTGAAGGTGCTCATCCACATGGCCTCTTTAGAGTTCCAAAGGGAAGTGTATCCTGTTCTTTATGAATTCTAGAATGCTCTCCTCGCCTGCCCACCAGAGTTGATGTATGTCTTCAAGCTCGTAGGACACATTCTTCATAGATCAATGCAACTTATATATTTTTTAGTCAAGATTATGGTTCATGTAATGGATCATTTGTATGTTTAAAAAGCGCATTAGACTCTATTAAAATGTCTAATCTTTCAGTTGGAGTTTCCATTAAAAATCTCAATGAGCTAAATTGCTTTATTTCAAGTTCAGAAGGGTTTTCTTGAACATTGATCACGAGACCACCCCACACACAGCAACTGTGCCAGTCCCACACATGGGGACTCAGTTGAAGGAGCGGTTAGAGAACATGATTTCATTTAAGAAATTATGCAGCATACAGACAGACCAAGAATATTTTCAGAAAAAAACATTGACATGACAAATACTGTTTGGGTATCTGTGGACATGTATGCAAAGAGTGATATACTGTAAGGTATAGCCTAATGAAAGACAAAGGATTCAAGAAGCAGAATACAATCTGTGTTATTTACTGTTGTCCTGATCCCATGAAGTCTACTCTATCCTGCTCTGCATATCATTTGGCCAAGCTACCATTACTCCACTAGTGATTAGTGGACCTGTGGACGGTGATCGTAAAATGCAATCAAAATCCAGGTTAACATAGAATTACATTGAATTGACTTGCCATGTATACTGTAATTGACTATGGTATTAAAACATACAGTATTCTGTATATGGCCAACCCAAGTAATAATTCAAATTGAATCAAATTATAGTCATACTGAAAAAAAAAGAAATGGCTTTTTGGATAAGATTGGTGCACATATAAATACTAATTTCACCATTCTCATTCATGTATCATATTCCTGCATGGTTTTGGCATTTTCATGTTTTGTAGAGAATACAAAGGATCATCATTTACGCGCGTAACAGTTCCTGGTTGTTTTGAGCTCATTTCTCCAGCAGGAAATAGTAGCAGCAGTAGTCTGTAGATGATTACTCTGTATGGAAACAACAATGCAACCGGATATGCCACCATAAGCAATCATGAGCTAGTGAATTAATAGAATTAGCGTCATGTCTTCTGTACAGTAATTTCCTGTGTATTAGCCGCATTGTGTATAAGCTGCAGGACAGTATTTTATGTAAGTTTAAAAAAATGTACGTTTAAAAAAAACAAAACCATATTAACACCAGAACTGCCCCCCTGTATTCTTATTGTCTTGAAAAATCAATGTATACTGTAAGACGCAAGAGTCCAACCTATTGCTGTTCATGTAGAGTCATTCTTTTTTATATTATTATTAATCAAATGTTTTACAACAAGTACTCTTTAACTGTCTATCTTAACACGGACTGCAGTCTTTTCTTCGTGTGCAAAAGCATTTCTTCGTATGAAGAAG
>NC_085013.1:17912432-17922432 GCF_963854185.1 Sardina pilchardus | reverse complement strand
GTGTGTGTGTGTGTGTGTGTGTGTGTGTGTGTGTGTGTGTGTGTGTGTGTGTGTGTGTCAGGGTGTCATTTATGCGCTGCGTCTCCTCTTGGCGTCTACCCTATGCCCGGGGGTACATATCTTAATGAAGCCGCGGCGGAAGATTCATTGATGTGCAATGAGCATATATATTGTTGAGTCTGTTAAGTGCCAGGCACAGAGACATAGGAGTCTCATTTCGTTTCCTCAGGCTCGGGGCTCCAGCCACACACAAGGAAATGGAGCCCGTCAATCGTCTTAGGCAAGTAAATGAGATCAGGGCTGGTGTAAGCCATAAGATTTGGTTGGGAGGCAGAAGGGATTTCTCCCAGAGAGAGAAGAGAATTCGGTAAATCCAGAAAGTAGTGGATCAATCGGGGGTGAGACGGGGTTGCATCACTCCCCGCAGGACAGGACAGACCAATGAGAGTCTCCCCGCACGGAGCCACACTCCTGCTGCTGCTGGACTCGTCTCTGTGCACTGGCCCTCGAGTAACAGCAGCAGGTTACAGATCGATAGCCTGCCAGATCACACATAAATGTGTGTGAGATTTATAGTGACCGAGTCACCTCCCGTTGGTGAGGTTTGCGCGGCAGGATTGATTGATGGGATGGGAGGGGTATGATGGGCGACTATCAGAGCTGCCTTTGCATAAACAGACTGTAGGATGCATAATTCAGCGAGAGAGGGAATGGTTTATATTCACACAGGTGATGAGACACTGCGCTGAGAACCGCCACAGTAATATGCCATGTGTTTCTCCCATATGGCTGGGATATTCTGCCGGATCGTCTGATAGAGGGCAACTCGGCCAACACAGTTTCACCCATTTGACCAAAGTCATTTCCCAAATAGTGCAATGTCCAGCTGCCGGCATTACACATCACAGAACTAATGAGTAATGCTTGTTAAGATCCACAGACCAAACCTGTCCCCTCGGAGTGGAGTATGGCTGATGGGAGTGTGCATTGCTCCGATAGATCACAGGGAACAGCAGTAGCATGTCACTTTTCCAAACTGTTAACATTTGTCAAAGAATTTAGGCAGTAGACTTAGAAACCCACTTTGATGAGCACCCTTTATGTGCTTCTCAAGAAACATTGTTGACCCAGGAAAGTGTTCTCTTATGTTTTTCTGGTTTCTTTTTCTGTGTTCGTGAGATAGTTATTTAAAGGGGAAATTGAACCAAGTTTTTTTCTGTCTTTGTCTTTTCTTTCATTGTGTTTGCAGCCTCCACAAAATGGACATTCTTCACTTGTGGTGGCATCGGCCCCGAGGGGCCCACGCAAAACCAGTGCAACATCGCATATCGCAACAGCAGCGTCAACGTGACCGTGGGAACCAGAGCACCTTTCCAGGGTGTCCAAACCTGGATTGTGCCTGAAACAGGGGAATACAGGTAGAGGCCGCACACTGACTTGTGAACACCTGTACATACACATGCACACATCTGTCTACTGAGCCCCCCAAAGGGTCGTGGCATAGATCATTTTGAACCAAGTTATTTTTGCAGTCCCCCACAAAAATGTTGCATTCCCTTGCAGTTTCAAAGTCAGATATACTGTAACACACTCAAAGGCACTCATCTAGAGATGCATTGTTACTCAACAGTGATCTATACTCCAGTTTTCCTTGTGTCCCACAGCTATTGCATATATGCTTGTTTATTCAAATTCAAGTTCAAGTTCAAGTTCAAGTTTCATTGTCATGTAGGCCTATTCATAAATAGACAATGCATAAGTAATGACATTTCTGGTGCTCAACAGTGAGCTCAATTTTAAAGAAGAATAGGAGAATTCAAGTACTTAAAGGAAATTAGCTTATTTGCTGTCTACTCCGAAGTTGATAAGAACATAATATATCCTCCCTGTACTTGCACACCAGTTAGCCATTTGCTAGCCTATAGCTAAATGGGAGCTCTGGGCTAACTGGTCCAACCCACTTCAAGAGAATTATGCTAAGCTAAGCTAATGGTGTCAGACTGGGTTATTATTCGTACAGAGAAAGGAAGGGTATGAATCCTCTTATCTAGACGGCAAATAAGCTTATTTCCCAAAACGTTGACATTTTCCTTTAACAAAGCCATGGCACGTGTAATGCAATGAATGCAATATAATAAAATAGAGTATATTGACTCTATAAACACTGTGTGTTTCCTCATTGGTTGAACAGAATCCAAGCTGGCGGTGCATCAGGTGGTCTCAGTGTAATGCACGTGGAAAGGTCGCATGGCGTCTCCATCATCGGGGACTTTGACCTGAATAAGGGTGATGTGCTCCACATCCTGGTTGGCCAGCAAGGGGAGGATGCCTGCTCAAATGTGAGCTCACACTTCAGATCTGCTCCTCAGTGACATCGTAGCAGAATATTTAAAGTGTATCTCCGGCCCCAGGCGCTTTGTCTGTATAAAGACTTTACATTACATTTACATTACATTACATTAGATAGATAGATAGATAGATAGATATACTTTATTCATCCCCAAGGGGAAATTAGTGTTTCAGCAGCAATACAAACACAATTACATTACATTACATTTACAATACATTTACGTTACGTTACATTACATTACCTACATTACATTTGGCTGATGCTTTTTAATCAAAGCAACTTACAACATGTTGAACATTTTAAGCTTTTTAAAGCAAGAACATAGCAGCGAAACACATCATATAAGCCATGGAGACAGTATTTTTCGTTGATCAAGCACTGCAGAGCTTGCACCTGTGTGCGCTATAGCCCAAAATCACTAACTGTGGATTAGCTAAGGGCCGTGAACTAAATGCTTCCCAAATAAAACATTTTAACCAGTAAGTAATATTGTTCAAAACAAACCCCGTCAATAGCTTGCTCAAGATCTCTACACATGAAATGAAACACCAACAGAAGACTGTTTATCACAGTTTATCACAGAAGACTGTTAAGAAACATAATTCACAGCAATATTGGCCAGATGCGGGTAGTCCACACATCATTGCATTTCCATCATTCATTACACTGCACCCAGATAAATGTAGTTGAGTCCCTAAAGGAATGTAAATATGCTATAGAAATATGTATATATTCCAGAGTTTACTAAGCAGTAAACAAGGTTGTTGTGAATTAAAGCACTATAGACAGATGTCTTGTGTGCTGTGCAAGCTGAGAGGGTTTTAAGCTACTGTAAGTCTGAGACACACGTACTCCTATGAGCACTTTTATAGCACAGCTGAACAAGGACATTGGCAGACATGAGTTTGGTAAATGTTTGCATGCGTCTCCTCTTGTGCAGGTGAACACGGCTCTAAGTAAGTACTGTTCAGAGCAGAAGGGACCCATGGTGAACAAGACGATGATCAGAGGGGGTGGAGGAGGAGGCGGAGGTGCCACCTATGTCTTCAAGGTACCGCTACTGCCGTTGCTCTACGGTGATTAGCCAACAACGGTCTCAGACTCCGCTGTGACACAATGTTTGTGCGGTTACCATGGTTACAGATGGAGAACGGAGTCCACAAGCCCTTGCTCATTGCGGCGGGAGGTGGAGGTAGAGGCTACAGCAGCCATTCTGTAGATCATCAAGAGATCCTGGACACGGACCCCGAGGTGCCCGGCCGGAACGGCCTCTCTGCGGCAGCAGGTACAGTATGTGGAGTGTGCTGTTCTTACTGTATGTCTCCCACTGCAGCGGTCTCTCTGTGACCAGATGATCTCATCAGAGAACGTGTACATTAGATTATGATGGCCTACAGCAGTGGTCGGCAATAGGCGGCCCGCGGGCCAGATGCGGCCCGCAAGCAAAAATATCTGGCCCGTGAGATCTTTTGAACCAGAGAATGAAAAAAAAAAAAAAACTTTTTAAAAATCGGACTGCCAGTCTCAAACATGCTCTTTATTTTGAAACGTAACTTTCCAGAACAGAAGAATTTCAAGCAATCTAAATGCTTAGATATTTGTTTCATCTGAATACGAGTGAAGAAGCACGCAGCGAGGTGCAGCGTTAACGCACAACATGCAAAAACAAATGAAGTCAGTGGACAGCGCTGGTTCTCAAATTCCAAGCTAGTCCCTAGAACACATGTTGTCATTCAAACAACGGACATAGGCTTATGGTGATAATTAAAACACGACTTCTTTTAAACAGGCCTGACATCAAACAGGCAATTTACGCACATAGAACTGTGAAAAGTAAAACACGAGTTTCAAACATAGCGTGCGTGTTATTTAGGAACGCAACCTTAAATTAGCATGCTTAGTTTCGTGGTGCCGTCTTGTACTCTTTGCATGCAGAGACACCCTCGTTAGTTGTTACAGATCAGGTGGGCTTTGCATTAATACAATTAGGGAGGATGAATAGTTCTCTGCCCATTCATCATTAAATATCCTGTTTTCGCTGTTAACTTTTCTCTTCAGATTTGTTCATAGTGCCATTTTTTGACAGCTAACAGCAACGCGTGGAAATGTTTTTCTGGTGGTTTTTATTTTTATTTTTTAAAGACACAGGCATATAATAGCGCCCCCAATGACCAGTCGACACATTTAACCTAGCCTACAGCCTGCTTGAATGTCTCTGCTCTGTCATTTCAAGAGCGCCTATCATTTTTACCTCCTCCGATATTAATTAATTAAATTAGCCATTGTTTTGGTTGTGAACTTGTGGTCCGCTATGTAATGGCTTGGAAAATATCTGGCCCGAGGCCAAACTTAATTGCCGACCCCTGGCCTACAGTATGTTTATGAGCCCCTCCTTTAGTGTTCCTGAAGCTACATGTACTGTAGGCTCATTGTTTATGGCCCAAGACAGTGTGTTAGAGGAAGTTTAGCTCGGCACTCATACTCATACGAGAATAAACAAGCAAACAACCAAACAGATAAACAAACAAATCCCCTTTACGTAGCCAGGACAAGCACACATTATGGGCAGCTCGCCTACCTTATAGGAGACATTGGAGCTGATGAATAGGCCCAATGGTTGAGTCCCATAAGCCTAGTTCCCCTCACAAGCACTCTGACACTGCTGTTCCAAAGCTAATGTGTATGCTACAGATATTACTGGAGAAAGTGCTGTGCGTCATCAGCATAGCAGTGAAATGAAATGTTACCGTCACTAAAATGGGACCCAATGGCAATAGGGTGACAGAGAAGAAAGACAACAGTTCTATAAGTTCACCATATCAGCCATTTTCCTTCCAAAAGAGGCGTAGCAATGACATGCTTTTCTCACATTTTAAGAATGAATGCGTTGTTGACTGTCTGCCATAGAACTCAACAGTGGGAGATTACTCAACGGTCAACTGCCTCTTTAATGAATGCAGCGTTGACTGTGTGCCATGGGCCTCAACAGAGAAGGATTACTAGTGGTGCGAAGTTGGAACGGGGTTGTTCCAGGATATCCGCAGTCACGGAATGCTGCTTGTCCAATCAGAAATTAATAAATTCTTCGAACGAATCTAGCTGTTGTGTAATTTATAAACAAGAGTTAAAAATTAAATGGCAGGTTTGTTCCAGTGGTGCACCTCATTATATTAAGTGGATGAGGAAGCCACTTTTTAAACTTGCTAGTAATAGTACGACAATATAGGCCGACATATTTGATCTTGGTGCAGACAATGTAAGGTTATTAGGCCGCACAGGAAAGGACAGACAAATTGGACAACACTCATTTTGGAACAGGCTAGATGTTATTGTACATATAAAATCTCAGTTGTTCAATTTCATAGGAGCTTTAAATTGGCAATAAAAATGATATTGAACACTGATCTTTATAGAATATCTAACAAAACCTGCTCTTTTTTCAAATTTATGTCATCTCGCTTTTTTTATGAGCCTGTATAATGTGGTGAAAGGGCTCCAGTGCAGTCGATATCAGCGAGTCTCAGGCCACTGGGCTCCTGGTGTGCTCCCAGATATGTGCAGGCGTTCAGTATCTCGCGCTTTGATGGAGACAGGGGTCACAGATATGTGCAGGCATTCAGTATCTCGCGCTTTGATGGAGACAGGGGTCAAAGACGGCCTGGCCGTGTGGGAGTCCTCAAAGAGCGGTTTCATCTCCCCAGTGTTCCACCGCAGATTACTCACCAGCACAGCACACACAACACACGGAACTGCTGCACCTCTGTGTTCCGGAACCATGCGCTCCACCAAGGCGTTCTGGAGAAGGCATCATACAGTACATTATGGAGGCCTTTTTACTTGGCTCAGCCTTTAGGTTCAAAATGTTTGACAGACTCATAATTCGCCCCAAAAGGTCATCGCAGCTCTAAACACAGATTGAGTCCAAATGAGGAGCGAGTGGGAGTGGGAGAGACTGTGTGTGTGTGTAGGCCAGTAAAGGGCATGTACTGTACATAGTGTGAGCTCCATCTGAACAGCACATTCTTATGCCTGTCCTCCATTGCACCCTGCTCTTGACTGCTAACAAAAGCCCTGGCGACTACAAGCCTGCCAGTGTCTGAGAGTTTGTCTGATTTTTTATTTTATTTCATTGTTTTGGGTTGCAGGCTGGTCTTTCCACAACCCCACTGCTCCCCAGCAGAGAGAGAGTAGAAGCCATGGCACATGTATTATGCATGAGCTGGGGCTTCTCAGCCTCTAATATATGCGCAGGCTCTATTCCTGCCAACACCTTTTGCATGTTTGTCATTAAAGCCAGTGGAACAGAAACGAGGGCTGATATCTAAATGTGCTCAGTGCAGACGAGCTCTCCCCCACTGCAGCCGCAGGTTTTTTAAAAATTATTTTCAATCAGATTATTTGTTTACATGTCTCATGTCTAGAATTGAGTTGTCCGACTCCCAAGTCTACTCTGACATGGAAATAAGTACATCTGGCACATTGATGACAGAGTTTGTCGATAGTGCTGCAGGCTGCCTCCGGCCGAGAGCGCATTGGGAAGCACTGAGAAAACACAAATGTAACGTCACTTTCTAGGTCTGTTTTTTTTACCAGCGAGCTGAATGATTTCCCTATTTTAGTGTGTTTTAATTAACACACACACAGTTGAATTGCAGTACACATTCCTATTGTCTTTAGCATTAGCGTTCTTCTCTTCCCAGGCGGAGGTGGGGGATGGAGCGACGGCTCCCCGAGCCCCCAGGGAGGGAGGCCTCTGGTGCTGGGGGGGCAGGGAGGGCATCCCTGCCAGACGATTGGCTGGAAGACCCACGGAGGCTTTGGAGGCGGGGGCGGGGCCTGCACCACAGGTGGAGGGGGAGGCGGCTACAGAGGTACGTGGGCATTTACCGTCTCAGGTGGGGGGGCCTCTCAGGTGGGGGTGCCTCAGGTGGGGGTGCCTCTCACCTGGGCTTCTATACGTCCTCCCTCGCTCGCTCCTCGGGCCTCGATCCTCACTGATCTACGTAAAGAATGATGGGGCGGCAACAATGGCATAGTCTGCCATAGATCAGTGGGAACGCCCCTCGAGGATCGAGCATCGAGGATCGAGGAGAGAATTTGAGAGGCACCCCGCATCAGGTCAGGTGGCCCATTCAACATTCAACGTGGGGTCAGCCAGTGGCTATGGACACTCTGCTAATTGTATGCTGATTGTGTTGTTTAGGTGGGAACACCTCGAAAGACAATGACCCGAGAGTCGCTGGACAAGATGGCACTTCCTACATCAGTCCAGAGGGCAGGATGTACCTGGAGGCCTTAAAAGGTGAGCGACTGCTC
Organism: Sardina pilchardus; assembly: GCF_963854185.1. NCBI lineage: Eukaryota > Metazoa > Chordata > Actinopteri > Clupeiformes > Clupeidae > Sardina > Sardina pilchardus. The sequence continues at coordinate 17,914,766 of NC_085013.1, read as the reverse complement.
TGGGATTTAGGCCATCTTTACAACCAGTGGAGCCAATGTTGGCACGTTCACTTTAAATACGCTTATCGATCTCTCCTGTCAATATCACTACTGGTTATTATTTGAAAGACAACTCTTATGATGTTCAGAACTAGAGTCTAGTAAGGACACACCACTGGTATGCTGACACACATTAGATACTCTACTCATGTTTCTATCTGGACAGCTCATAAAAACAATGGTTACGTATGTAACCGCAGTTCCTTGAAGTTTCGGATGACCGCTATACAGTAGGTGGTACTGTAAGCACCTGGATGTCCATCACAGTACATGTAGGTTGAGTGTTTGTATCAACACTCAGGAGAAACAAAACAGGAGCAGTATGTACTGTAGAAAACATATTTCCCCCCCCCCCCAGAGTGAGAAGTGAGTCATTCCCGCCCTGCCATCAGTCCTGAGCTGTTGTAGTTTTAGTCGACGCCTCTCCATCAGTCTCGGGGCTCTGCAGTACATTAAATTAGCCAACTGCCACGGGCCATCAAATATTAAGTGAGCTAGGCAAGCAGAACTGAGTCTGAAAGAGACTGTCTAACTCGTGTGGTCCTGTCGGTTACGCAAGCCCTGTTGCTCACGCAGAGGACTCATCTTGTGTAATGACTGCATTGTCCTGCCCAAATGCTACGTGCAACTCCCCAATTCCTCTGTGAAATATAGTTGATAAGATGGGAACAGGAGGATTTCACTCAAGTCCCAGTCAGCAAAATAGATGTGCAGGAAGTGTTCAGCGAGCATGTTGTGCTTCAGTAATCTGGGTCATTCACAAGCGCTAGTGAAGAGACGCAGCATTTGCATGGAATCTGTCTCAATCTGAATCGGAATCGTAATGATTCTGCCTTGTGTCTTTTATGTTTTCTCTTTAATTACTCTTTAATTGTATTGTATGCTTTACTTTTTAAACTATTACCTTTTAATGTTGTTACATTGAATGACCCCTGTATATGTGCTGTAATGCACTATATAAATAAAATTCACTACATAAATTAAACTGCATAAAACTAAACCAAAAGACAACAACAGCACTTTGTCTTCACCTCCTTGAGAGCTGAGGCTAATGGCTGAACGCAGTGTGTCTTGTACTGTGCCGAGGTAATGTTGCTACTTACTGTACCCATCGGCAGGTGGACTAAATCAAAAGTGCCGTTTGGAGTCTGTCTGTAGTCGTGTTTTTGTGGATCCACCCCCATTTGCTGTCCTGTACTGTGTGTGTTCTAGTGGTGGGGGAAAAAATCGATTCTGTTCAGTATCGCAATATTTTGTGCACACAATTAAATCGATACTTGTAGCTCAAAGTATCGCAATACTTAATTATATAATTTAATTATCCATTTTACTTTTATTTGAGTCGAGTTTACTCAGGGTTTACTCTGATCACATTAAATTAGCTTATTACGCTTATAAGGGGGGCACGTGTTGTGGTGCTTCATTGTGCATTCAACAGCAATAATAAATGAAAATGGCTTCACAATCACAACCTGTTGTACACAACACTCTACACTACTTTCACATCGAAAAAGGTGGGTGTATTTTGGTTTTCAACAAGAAGTGAATAGTAAGGACCTTGACATGCACCATGCCATTGCAAAGTAAGTTGAACAGTGTTATTTTCCTAATTTTTTGTAATGACTTATATCTTATATGAATAATATGAGAGACATGAATAGCAATATATCGCAAAATCGAATTGCAATACTTGGTGTATCGCAATATGTTAAGAATCGCAATATTATCGAATTGTGGCCCAAATATCGCAATAGTATCGAATCTTATTTTTTTTTGCCAATTCCCACCCCTAGTGTGTTCCCATAATGACCTCCCTCCCTCCTCTCTCTCTCTCTCTCTCTCTCTCTCTCTCCCTCCCTCTCTCTCTCTCTCTCTCTCTCTCTCTCTCTCTCTCTCTCTCTCTCTCTCTCTCTCTCTCTCTCTCTCTCTCTCTCTCCCTCCTCTCTCTCTCTCTCTCTCTCTCTCTCTCTCTCTCTCTCTCTCTCTCTGTGCCATCTCCTCAGTGGTGGAGAGCAGTGGCGACGTGGTCATCACGCCCGTGCTCAACTGCAGCCACTGCGAGTCCAACGAGTGCCACATGACGGACGCCGGGGTCCAGTGCTACTGCGAGGAGGGGATCCTGCTGGCCAAAGGCCGAATAATGACCTGCCTCCGGGTCAACACTACAGGTATCCGCCACGACAGCCGCCCACATCACACACGGGTTATTACGAGCATGCTGAACAGCACAACTGGCACAGTGGACGCAGCACTGATGGGGGTGTTGATGGGGGTGCTGATGGAGGTGCTGATGGA
>NC_085013.1:17904932-17907432 GCF_963854185.1 Sardina pilchardus | reverse complement strand
TGTGGCGCAGCAGGCTACAGCGCTCGTACCATATACGGGTCCGAGTGCCCACGGGGACCCAGGTTTGAATCCGGCCTGCGGTCATGTCCCGATCCCACCCCATCTCTCTCTCCCACTTGTTTCCTGTCTACTCTTCACTGTACTATAACATTAAAGGCAAAAAGGCCAAAAAATATACTTTAAAAAAAAAAAAGAAATGAAATGCACAGTGTGCACGGAATTCTGAGAGTGAGATATTAAAGACTGTAGGTTATGAAGTTACAGAGGAGTGATATTAAAGACTATAGGTTATGAAGTCACAGATATTAAAGACTGTAGGTTATGAAGCCACATAGTGAGATATTAAAGACTGTACTGTAGGTTATGAAGCCACATAGTGAGATATTAAAGACTGTAGGTTATGACTCCACAGAGGAGTGATATTAAAGACTGTAGGTTATGAAGTCACAGAGTGAGATATTAAAGACTGTAGGTTATGAAGTCACATAGTGAGATATTAAAGACTGTAGGTTATGAAATCACATAGTGAGATATGAAAGACTGTAGGTTATGATGCCACATAGTGAGATATTAAAGACTGTAGGTTATGAAGTCACATAGTGAGATATTAAAGACTGTAGGTTATGAAATCACATAGTGAGATATGAAAGACTGTAGGTTATGATGCCACATAGTGAGATATTAAAGACTGTAGGTTATGAAGTTACAGAGGAGTGATATTAAAGACTGTAGGTTATGACTCCACAGAGGAGTGATATTAAAGACTGTAGGTTATGAAGTTACAGAGGAGTGATATTAAAGACTGTAGGTTATGAAGCCACAGAGTGAGATATTAAAGACTGTAGGTTATGAAGTCACATAGTGAGATATTAAAGACTGTAGGTTATGAAATCACATAGTGAGATATGAAAGACTGTAGGTTATGATGCCACATAGTGAGATATTAAAGACTGTAGGTTATGAAGTTACAGAGGAGTGATATTATGTGGTTATGACGCCACATAGTGAGTGATATAGTGAGTGATATAGCTGTGCTTACAGTACTCTGCAATTTCCTATATTAATCTCACTATAGCCTTTATAAAGCCCTACTGTCCTTTGGACATGTCATTGTTCTTTATGGTGAACAGTCATGCTTTTACTTCCATACATGCAAACATACATAACGTACGTTTACATCTCATTCACAGAGACATAGCGGCAAGAAACTGCTTGCTCACCTGCAAGGGCCCAGAGAGGGTGGCCAAGATCGGAGACTTCGGAATGGCTCGCGACATCTACAGGTACTCCTCATTTGACATCTTTATTTCTGCATTTAGCAGACACTTTCATCAAAAGCAAAGACTAAACGAAACCAGTTGAACCCACAAGTTGAACTGAACCCATAACTTTTGTGGCTACTGCATGCTAGCCAAGCCCCTTAAAACAACTACACTAGAGTATCAGAGGGAGACGGGTGATGGTAGCACTTTGCAAAAGTTACACACTCCCATTAAACACAGACCAATGGTGCTTCCATCAAAGGTGCCTGTGTGTAGTGTATAGTGTATAAGTGTTCAAGAGGGCAGAATGATAGATGCGGATGTGTATAGTGTATAGTGTTTAAGTGTTCAAGAGGGCAGAATGATAGATGCGGATGTGTATAGTGTATAGTGTATAAGTGTTGAAGAGGGCAGAATGATAGATGCGGATGTGTGTAGTGTATAGTGTTTAAGTGTTCAAGAGGGCAGAATGATAGATGCGGATGTGTATAGTGTATAGTGTATAAGTGTTGAAGAGGGCAGAATGATAGATGCGGATGTGTGTAGTGTGTAGTGTATAAGTGTTGAAGAGGGCAGAATGATAGATGCGGATGTGTATAGTGTGTAGTGTATAAGTGTTGAAGAGGGCAGAATGATAGATGCGGATGTGTATAGTGTATAAGTGTTCAAGAGGGCAGAATGCTAGATGCGGATGTGTATAGTGTATAGTGTAGAAGTGTTGAAGAGGGCAGAATGATAGATGCGGATGTGTATAGTGCATAAGTGTTGAAGAGGGCAGAATGATAGATGCGGATGTGTTGTTGCTGCGCCGTTATGGCCGGGAGCGCCCAGATGAATCCGTAATGGAAGAGTAATTGCGAAGAAAAGAAGAGGAATAAGTCAGTGTCAGAGGGGGAAGTAGAGAAATAACAGCATCAGACGAGAGCTGCTGCAGCAGGATGCCTGAACAATGGAGGACTCTGATTGCTGATGTAGATTTCTTTGGGCCTCCCCACTGAGAGTTGTCGACAGGAAGTGAGAAGTTTTCGCCCCGTGGGGTAGAACTGAGGGGCGTAGAAGAACTGGAACAGTAATGACTGCAGCCTTTTGCCTGTTTGGCACGCAGCGTAAAAGTTTTTTTCTTTTTTTTCTTTTCTTTTTTCTCTTAACATCGATTTAGACTCACAAAGTGTTCAAGTGTGTGTAAAAGAAAGCTTACCCAAATTTCCATCAAAATAAATACTCTTTCTTTCCCTCTA
>NC_085013.1:17742432-17902432 GCF_963854185.1 Sardina pilchardus | reverse complement strand
AATGGATGCCCCCCGAGGCTTTCATGGAGGGGATCTTCACCTCCAAAACTGACACATGGTAAACTGTACTCTTCAATCCCCCTAAACCTGTAATCATCCCTGCAAATTACCCCAGCCTCTCAGTCTGCCCTGCCAGTCCTCCTGTATTTACCCTCAACGATTAGTTACCACTGTTACACACGCAGCTTCCATTCATTCTCACTGACTGGTTCTTTTCTCTGGTGGTGTGTGTTCTGCATTCTATTACCCCATCACAGGTCCTTTGGGGTTCTACTCTGGGAGATCTTCTCGTTGGGTTACATGCCGTATCCCAGCCGGAGCAATCAGGAGGTTCTGGAGTTTGTCACTAATGGAGGCCGGATGGACCCGCCCAAGGGATGTCCAGGCCCTGTGTAAGTCCAGTGTGAGAGAAGCTCAACACATTACAAGATGATGGGAAAGTCCATCAGAAGCTCAACACATTAGAAGATGATAGAAGTCCATCGCCCTGCCCAGACTATGAGAGATTAAAGGCTCAGGAAACCATTTTCCGGTGCTTTGACTTGATTAGCTGATCAGAGCTCATCTCAGGTCGACAGTTCCATAGTCCATTTTTTTTTTATTATGAGATTCTAGATTTTTCATTTTCATTTTCATGAGCTATGGACCTTAATCACAGAGATTAGAATAATCAAGATTAAAATACTTGATACATTTAACTTTATTTGTACTGAATGTAGAGTGAAAGTTTCAGTTTATTGAAAAAATTATGGGACAAAAATAAAATGTCCATGATATTCTAATTTGTTTAGATGTACTTGTATGTATGTATATAAACAAACACACATATAACTAAAACAACATATGGTTATGCTACTTGGCAGACAGAGAGAGACAGAGAGAGACAGAGAGAGAGAGAGTGCTAGAGAGACAGAGAGAGAGAGAGAGAGAGAGATGCCTTTCTCAAGGACACCTTGTAGATGTGTCCATGGGAGAGTAACGATCAAGTACCCCCCTCTGTCCACATTCTTCTGCCTATCTGTCAGGGACTGAACCAGTACCCCCCTCTGTCCACATTCTTCTGCCTATCTGTCAGGGACTGAACCAGTAACCCCCTCTGTCCACATTCTTCTGCCTGTCTGTCAGGGACTGAACCAGTACCCCCCTCTGTCCACATTCTTCTGCCTATCTGTCAGGGACTGAACCAGTAACCCCCTCTGTCCACATTCTTCTGCCTGTCTGTCAGGGACTGAACCAGTACTCCTCTCTGTCCACATTTGTCTGCCTGTCTGTCAGGGACTGAACAACCCTTTGGTCTTAAGTCTGATTCCCAAGTGTTTCCAAGACCCCATAGTGTCCCACTAAACACCAGCCTTTATGTGCGCTCAAAAGAGTTTTGTGTTGATGCACACAGTAATATGAAGGTAATGCCATAGACTTATTTTCAGAGGAGTTCACAGTGGATATGGTTCCCTATTGGTCATCTCTATTTCCACTCTTCAACATTGCGTTGTGCTCTGTTCACAAGGCTAGTTGAACACTCAGGAATTATTATTGGATGGCTTGTTTGTTGTTTTAATTGTGCATTTCAAATCACAGTGGTAATTACAGCTAGCGCTGATGCAATCACTTTTGGACTGGTTAGCTATTGTTTATTTACATTAAGTTAACGCTCATAAAAACAACTCCGTCATACTGGATCAAAAGAAATAGAGAATTAATGACTATGGAGAATATGGTTGTTGCATATTAAAAACTGTGTGTGTGTGTGTGTGTACGTGTATGTGTGTGTGTGTGTGTTTTATGACCAGGTATCGGATAATGACACAAAGCTGGCAGCATAACCCCGAAGACCGACCAAATTTCGCCACCATCCTTGAGAGGATCGACTTCTGTTTGCAGGTACGGGGTCTAGTGAATTATTTAGAGCAGACAACCTTTCTTGGAAAGAAATCCTTTCGTACTGTCTGTGTGTGATGTGAGTTTGTCCTTGAAATGTTTATAAGGCCTTTTCTGTTGGAGATGCATGCTGCATTATGTATGTGAAGTGTGTGTAGAGTTTTAAAAAGAGTTTGGTTGTGGTGGCGTTTAGTTTGTTGCTCATTACATCTCTATGGAGGGAAAAGATGGCGCTGAAGTGCAGACTCTGGCTCCCTCTCCGCAGGACCCGGAGGTGGTGACCGCTCCTCTGGCGGTGGAGTACGGCCCCGTCTCTGAGGAGGAGGAGCGCGTGGCCCTGCACCCAGACGACCCGTCCACCCCCTCCCTGCTGGTGGCCACCCAGGGCCCGCCGGAGGGAGCCGAGACCCTGGCCGCCCACTGTGAGGAGGCCAGGAAGATGGGCGAGGCGCTGCTGCTGCCCGGACACCACCTGTCCGAGCCCAAGCCGGCCTCGGTGCTGCCCTCTGCTGGCCAGCCTCAGGCCAAGCAGCACCTCCCGCTCTCCCACATGGGCCTGTGCTCCAGCGCCGCCGCCGCCTCCGCCTCCTCCGTCGGCCCGTCCGCCATCACGTCCACCCCAGACGGGGGCCACGTCAACCCGGCCTTCACCCAGATGCACACCGCCGAGAAGGACAGTCGCAACGGGAAGCCCACCAACCTGTGGAACCCCACCTACGGCTCCTGGTTCCTGCAGCAGCAGCAGAAGCAGCGACAACAGCAGCAGCAGCAACAACAACAACAACAACAACAACAACAACAGCAGCAGCTGCAGAGGCAGCAGCAGCAGGCCAGCAGCGGCCGGGTCCCTGGAGAGGGTCAGGAGCACACGAGCAGGACAGTGGCCGACCCGCTGGGCCTGCAGCATCAGCACAAGCAGCAGCAGATCCAGTTCCTTCAGCAGCAGCAGCAGCAACAACAGCAGCAGCAACAGCAGCAGCAGCAGCTCCAGTTCCACCATCAGCAGCAGCATCAGCAGCAGATGCAGCAGGGTGTGTGCCGGCCCTTACTGCCCCCTCCCCCGCCCCCTGGCATGAGCCACGCCCCCCTGCTCCTGGATTCGGCCGCTCTGCCCCCGGTGCCGCTGTACAGACTGCGCCGCTTCCCCTGTGGCAACATCGGCTACGGGTACCAGGAGCAGGGCCTGCCCATGGAGTCGCCCATGCCCATGCCCCTCATGCCCCTGGCAGTGCCCACGCCGCAGCCCCCGCCGCCTCTCCCCGGAGCGCAGAGACCCCTCTCTCTCGGCCGCACGGGGAACCCCGAGGAGAGCCGCCCGCTCCTGGTCACCAAGGGGACGGTGCAGGACTCCAGGCTGCCCACCATGGAGGGGCACAATGCCACTGTACTTTAACAGCCTACACCCCAACCCCCCCAAAATCACAGTCCGAGGTCAAAGGTCAATCATCCTGTGCCAACACTGTGCCGTCGCACCAAAACCGTCTTGCTGAGAGGGTGGTTGTGCTCGCCCATCTCAACCCCCCTGCTGCCCCCGCCCTGCTCCCCCCGCCCTGAGACCCTGAGACCTGCCCATGTGGATCTCAACTCCCCTGCGCCCCCCGCCCTGAGACCTGCCCATGTGGAGCCGTGATCAGCCCTCTTGCTCCCCACTTCACAAGAGGCTCTGGATCAGACTGCTCACTGGTAAGGGATGAGGGCGACGCCGATGGCTATGTGGAATTTTCTTCTTCTTTTCTATTTTAATCCGTGTGGTTATTTTATGATTAATAATCAGGTCTGATGATAACACACAGCTGGGGGCTCTCTGTGGCCCTCCCTTATGGGGGGGGGGGGGGGGGGGTGCCTGTTAGATTGAGAGTCGGGGGGGGGGGGGGGACATTTTGATTTCCAAGAAGGACCAATCACATGCGCTCACGTTCACTGGGATGCGACCTGCTCATCTCTAGACTGCAGGATGCCAGAGGCACTTTGATCTTTGAGAAAAAGATGTGTTTGTTTGTTTGTTTGTTGATATTTGCTTGCCTGCTTGTTTATTTATTCATTTGTTTATTTATTATTTTGGAAGCTCTGTAAATTATTAATGGTAGCATTCCATGATTATTATTATTTTATTTTTTTTAGCTCCGTTGGGTTAAAAAATGTAAGTCCAACATGAAATTGAATTAAAACACTTGTAATGGGGCACTGCTGAATGGACAGGTTGAGTGGAGTGTGGAGTGGAAAAGCACAGTGAGCTTTTTCCTGTGTGTTGAACACGTATCTTGATACGAAGACAGGGTCCACGTCGACCATGTTTCTAAAGAGTGTATTTTTGTGTACAAGTGATCGTTGAAAATGGATGGATATCAAAAAAAAAGTCTAGTCATATTTTCATGAAATTCAACTTATGTAAATAGGAAGCATTGAAAAGATGTCAGTTACTTTTGCTTGGATCTTGGTTGTTCTGTCTCAAGCAGTTGAGTACGCACTCTTGCCAGAGGCACACTTTATGAATCCATTATCTGTACTAATGTCTAAAATATCTGTCTTTTCCAACAGCCTAATTTTGACATTGTTGTGTAGTTACCCTTTAAGTGTGTTTTAATATATCAGATATTGAGCTTACATATTTTTCATAATTTCTATCGAAGAGAAACTATTGAATAATAGAATGTTTTCCTTAAAATGGAAATAATATATATATAAATAAGATTTGTAACTGTCTGTTGAAAAGCTATGTCCCAATGCAGTAATTCACCTGTATCTGTTGAACATAACAAAAACACCATTCCAGGAAGTGGTATCAGCCATGAATCAAGAGATAAGGCCTCAGCAAATTTTTCAATGTACTATTAAACTGGATGGTCTGTATCGCTAATTCAGCCTTTCAGATTCTCATCTCCCTGACCAACTGCACCTGATATAAATAGTTCCAGCACATTCTCAATATTTATTCCTCAATCTCACTGACAATTATGTCGCCTGTGTGTGATTGACACATTATACATTTTGTTCCGTTGCGTCAGTGGGAATGAAGGTCTTGCCCGTCGGCCCGCAGCAGATGTAATAAAGAGGGAGGAAAACGTGCGGCTCCGCCAGGACATTCAGTTTCTTACACGGACACACCTGTGTGAGATCACCTGCTGTGATAATGGTTCATTAAAGGCTTTGAGAGAAAATCATAGATGGATTTTAAATACAGGTGGTGCAAGCAGCCATGCCATCATTTACTTTACTTATTGGTTTATTCATTCATTCTCCAGATGATTGGAGAGTGTGTTTGCATTTTCAAGTTTATTTTAAGCCATCTCCTATCGGGACAAAGCTGCCCTTGTAAAATTTGTATAGTAATTAAACTATTGTACTATGTCTCTGGTAAAACCATGTAAGTTGACCCTCATTGGTGAGAAAACTAATAAATTGCTCTATAAAATCTACTGCTTGGTTAAAAAAAATAAAATTACCACAAACTGTGAAATTATAACTAAGTTCTACAAGCCGTAACAAACACTGTGTCCAGACATAACAGGGAAATGCAGACGGTGTGCTGGGAAAAGATAGTTTATTTATTTGTGATATTTCTTACAAACAGCCTTTTTACAGTAGGAGGACTAACACCTCCAAACTATACACTGTCTTGGACTTTCTTGCAACTGATGATGACGTACAGCGACAAACAAGACAAATATAAAAATTAACAGACCAACTTCTTTACAATATTACTGAATTGTAAAAACCACAACACACACACATTCCAGCTTTACCCTGCAAAATACTCTAAACGTATGGACGCAAAGATACCAAACATTCAACACTGATACAAATGAAACCATACCCTCCCCCACACCCACACCCCCAGAGGAGGCGGCAGGATATTAATCAAGACCATTCAAACCACTTTAACTGTAACGTTCCAAGTTATGACGTCTTCACAAGCCATTCTACATAAAGCAAGCCAATGAGCTCATTCGATGACTGTGGTTAATGCCACAGTAGCCACACTCACCCACATTTTCTGACTTTTCTGAAGCATCGCCTGCTTGTTGGAGAAGAGCAAAGAAGATGATCAGCGATGTGGCTGAAAGCTCATGTTCAGGAATGTTCTAGCAATGTTAAAGTGCTACGCAATGACCTACCCTATGGGCCAACATTGTCCTCGTCACAAGTGCAAGAAATTGGTAAACCCACATAAAATATACTGTCATGGACACTGGTGCATCACCTCAATTGAAGGCAATGCTACTGTTAATGCATTTCAAGACTGTCCAACTCCACTCAGTGTAAAAATATACCATTTTACTGTGCAGAAACCCCCGTACATTCATGTGTTGCCTCCCAATTACAATGTAGTGTTCAACTCATCAACATTCAAAACCATCGTCTTGGACTCGGAGGTTTCTGCTCTCTTCAATAAAGTGCTTAGCTTCATCCTCATATGCGCTAAACCGTCGACCTCATTTAACTCTGAAATGAGAGAAAAATCAAGCCAACTCAATTTGATCAGTTCATTTTCAAGAATTGTCATGCGATCTTTGAAAAAGTAAAGTTAAATTCCTAGTGTAAATACTAAATTAGGAATCCCAAGGGCATTATTGCACAGGCCCATCCCTGGAGCTAGGGGAGCCGTTTAATCTTTAAAGAGCCGTCATCTCCACTGCTGTCCATTAATAGGTAGTGCTGGGTTTCCTTAGTGCTATTCTATCAGGAATGTCTCGCCATGTTAGTCAGCAACGGCACAGAAAGACAAAGATGAAGGGCACAGGCAGACATTCACATCAAAACAAAAGGAGAGCAGAGACCAGCGCGAGCCGAGGCCTTGCTCTAGTGGACGGAGGGTGGACCAGGACGGGCTCAACTGGACTCAGCTGGACTCGTCCACCAGCTTGGCGCCGCTGATGCCGCGGTAGGTGATCCGGCCGGGCCGCACCAGAACTCCGTAGCCCTGCCTGCAGCTGAAGTAGCGTCGGCCGTCCACCGAGCCGTTGTTCTTGCCCCGGGCACTGCGCAGCTCCAGCCCCAGCCACACGCCCGGGGCAAAGTGGGCCGTGCCCAGGTAGCGAATGGTGCCCATCTCGCTGGCACTGCTCAGCAGGACCTGCATGCCCACGTGGAGTTTGACCATCTTGTCCGAGTTGGAGGAGCCGGTGGTGTTGCTGGTGGTGGTGGCACCTCCCGTGATGCTGGCCCGCCGGGCGGAGGTCTCGGCACCGTAGCCAGCGCTCGCTGAGCTCCAGCGACGTCTCACACTGCTCGAGCGGTTCCTGTGAAACGGACAAACACAGCAGAACAACACAAACAGAAGCCGAGAGACAGGGACGGGTCATTAAAATAGACCAAGACCCTTGAATTTCCCCTTGGGGATCAATAAAGTATCTATCTATCTATCTATCTATCTATCTATTAAAACAGCTTGCAGTTCATTTTCATAATAAACAGCTGATCCAATAGGCCTTCAGATACAAAACACCACAAAAAAACAACCATTTTCACAGCACACTGTAAACTCACAGTAGTAATGCCATCATGGCTATGTTTGCATGGACAGTAATGTTCTGATATCAACCCCGATCAAGACAACACCCCTATTTAAACACCATTGAGTAAACAGTGTTCTCATTAGCTTACCCCCAATACGGTCATAATGGGAATGGGCAATAGTATTCCAATCACATTATCTGGATACGAGTCTGACTATGATGGCCTATTGTTGTTTTAGCACAATTCTGTGACACGTACCTATGGACCGGTAAGTCCTATAATGTGAATTTGTTATTCAAAGGACTACAATCTGTAAGAAATACGAATGGAATATTTTATCAGCAACTAATGTAAACAGTAATGTAATCTAAATATTGTCCTCCTTAGAATAAGATCAGCGGTCAGATTATTTCTGTCCTGTGTAAACACAGCCAGCGATGTAAAGCGGAATACCTGCTGACTGGACTTTTGCGATTTGGCTCCTTGGGCGTGGAGATGGCTGTTGAGGTGCTGAAACTGCGGCGTATTGCTGTGTGGAGGCAGCAGAAATGAACACCAGAACAGAGGGACCTCATCATCATAGATTCTGACACAACTTTAAAGCCTGTTAACATGTGGAGAGAGCAGCTCACCTGCCGACGGGTGGCTCAGTCTGGAGGTGGACAGCTCAGACAGGCAGTCGACGGAGCCGTGAATCCTGAGTGAGAGGGGAGGAGAGGCGCTCAGACACAGTGCTATTTCCACCAACAGGAAGTTGTTGTTGTTAGAACCACTACACGTGTAGAAGGCTCACGCTCAGTTGTGGTGTCACATATGCAACAAACCTGAGTGAATGATCTGTCTTGTTTACAAATGAAGAGAACGGAAATCTGAGCACTTTTGAGAGCACTTAGTCAAAGTAGGTTGACAAAGTCAAAAACTAGAAAGGCTTAAGGAGAGAAGGAGAGAGAGAGAGAGAGAGAGAGAGAGAGAGAGAGAAGAGAGAGACAGACTGATAAACTACTGGACTTAATCTATCCCATTTTCTTTTCAGTTTCAGACAAAAACACTCTTCCTACTTTTCTTAAGAGCCCCCTCTACTTACTGATAATTGTGAAAAAAGCGTGTGAGTGACAAGAGACGGAACTAAGGGCAACACCTCAAGTGAGCCCAGGTGACCACGCTGGACCTCAAAAGACGTAGGGAGAGCATGAGTGACGAGAGACGAGAGACAGGACTAAGGGCCACAGGTGACGGGACGCTGGAGCGCATCAGTGACGAGAGACGGAACCAAGGGCAACACCTCAGGTGAGCCCAGGTGACCACGCTGGACCTCAAAAGACGTTGGGAGAGCATGAGTGACGAGAGACGAGAGACGTGACTAAGGGCCACAGGCGGCGGGACGCTGGAGCGCATCAGTGACGAGAGACGTGACTCAGGGGCCACACCTCAGAGTGAAGCACATCAACATAAACAGACTGGAGGAGAATAGGAGGTTAAAAAACTGGCGTGAATGAGGAGAACATGCTGATGACTAAGCGACAGAATAAGGAGAGATTACTGGCTTAGGAAACACACAACGATGGGGCCTAAGTTTACAGTGAGTTGGTGATTAGTGTGCTCTTAGTGTACTCTCCTCCAGGGCTTGAGAAATGATTTGTGAATGCAACGCTGAAACTTCCATATCTCATAATCATACAGAGAACAATGACACCATTGTTTACTACTGACATTTAATCACAGGCTTTCATTCACTCTTTAAATGTGTCAATTATTTAAGCCTTGCAATACAGCCCAATATTCTTTTCTTCCCCACCCAATTACCATGCAATACACAGATGGCAAACTAAAAACATTTACTATTTACAATTTTCAAAGACCACCAAAACAGCTTTGGTCTGAGTAAGAGTTGAAGTTGGTTGACTGGACAGAAGACACATACCTCTGCACGCGTGACGGAGGAGCGAAGACCCCGTGCTTGGAGGGACACTTGAAGTACCTCACACCTCCAACAGACCCGTCGTTCTTTCCGCTTGGTTTGTCCAATTCAATGCCCAACCAAAACCCTGACAACACAAACATTCAATCAAACTCAGACTTGTGAAACTCTCCGTTGAATCTTGCAGAGATACAGGCACATGGCCATGCACAAAAGGGCTATGATCAAATGAGCTCTTCAGGGAAAGTAATGAGCTCAAAGACAGGAATGATTGCAGAGTATTTCAACAGCACGGCGCACTCGACTCAAACGCCAGCGTGGCTACAGCAATCAGCGACAGCAGAGCCAGGGACCGCATAAGTGGGCATGAACCTTCAGAGAGAGAGCCCGAGAGGCTAAGGCCTCAACTACAGTAACGTTTGAAAAGAAGAGGCTGGACACATTTCGTCTCCTGCCTGCAGTCTCTTGACGAGAACTACCTATTTAAACTGTCTCCTGTTACGAAACATTGATGTAAATCAAAGCTTGTTGGATAGCAACAACAGATCAGGAGACTTTATTTCAAGCTGGTAGTCAGGGATCTGGGATATAGAAGCGAGATGCAATGACAAAAAGAGTGATGCTTAAGCAGAGATCACACAGTCCTCAAGGCTCTTCACTGTACACCATCCTCAAGGCTAGTCACTGTACACTGACAACTTTGGTGAGACACCAAGCCCCCAGCTCTACTTTAACCTAGAGCCTAGAACGCTATTTAAGAAATGCACAAACATGGATGCTTTGATTCCACACACGCACACACGCGCAAACACACAGACACACAGACATACAGACACACAGACACACAGACACACACACACAGACACACACAGACACACACAGACACACACAGACACACACAGACACACACACACACACACACACACACACACAAACACACACACAGACAAACACACACACAGACAAACACACACACACACACACACACACACACACACACACACACGATTGTCTACATTTACTGCATTCCCTGCGGGACCTTTGAAAGTTCAGTGGAAATCTGTTCAGCACAAGAAACGCACGCATCAGCACCCTCCTGGTATCTCTCTAAGGTGATAAGGCTTGTGTGCCCAAGCACATTTCTAGCTCATAGACATACTTAGAGCCTCTCAGACAGGCCAAATTCAAAGGGAAAAATGGCAAAAAAGAAGGCAACATCCCATGCTCTGAACCCAGCAGTTTTACTGTGCGGTTTACATCAGGCCCAATGAGAGGATCTGATGAGAAGCAGGTTTTATTTGCGCAAGGGATATTTTTGTCTGTTTTCACTCACCTAAATTAGACATTTTCATTTTAAAAGCCTGTTGCCATTAATTAATTCTGGGCCACGTTGTAATGAACTGAAGGTCTTAAAGAGTAAAAACACTGCAATGGAGATTTGATGTGCTAGATAATACAACTGAAAACCCTTTTGGCTAAAACTCTGAAAAATACCAAACACAATGAGACGCTAAATGAAAGAAATGGATATTAATGTCTTCTTTTTGGTATGTGGCTTATTCCTTATTTCTTATCTGACCATTTTTTTTATTTATTCTGACAAACTAGACATTCATTAAAGTTATTGGCTCTCTGCGAATAGAAAATTGTGGCCATCAGTTGAGGGAAAATGTATTGCAGCATGAAATCTAAAAATCACTAAAACATGACTCTATTCTTGGCAGGATTTGAAGGTGACTGTGTAGGTCAGTGAGAATATCAATAAAACTGCTTTCTCTCCAAATGTTTTTCTCCGACTGCAGGCACTGCATTTCTGGCTTCATTGACTCAACCAATCTTGAGCTGATAGTGACTTTTTTTTTTACAGAAAGCCAGTGACCAGAAATAGTAAATTCTCTAATATGAAGGTAATCAGAGTGAGCAAATTAAAAACTTAACTTGATGTTTTGCCACAGTAATCAACATCGTGTTACCGTGATAGACACCATTTGAACAATGTTGCGCAGTGTCTGGGTGGGAATCACGAAACTAAGCGAAAGTGCTGAGATACTGCCATTTAAACATACTGTAGGAAGAGCCCCAAAGGCAGATCTGAGAGCAGAGAGACGGGTACAGTAGACGCTCCCTTGGCTAGAAAAACAGAGAGACAGGTAGATGCTACTTTGGCTAGAAAAACAGAGAGACGGGTAGGCGCTCCCTTAGCTAGAAAAACAGAGAGACGGGTACAGTAGACGCTCCCTTGGCTAGAAAAACAGAGAGACGGGTAGGCGCTCCCTTCGCTAGAAAAACAGAGAGACGGGTACAGTAGACGCTACCTTGGCTAGAAAAACAGAGAGACAGGTAGACGCTACCTTGGCTAGAAAAACAGAGAGACGGGTAGACACTACCTTGGCTAGAAAAACAGAGAGACGGGTAGACGCTACCTTGGCTGGAAAAACTTCCATTAGTTTTGTCCTGTTTGGTTAACACTAGCCCGGGTGCACGTGGCTTCACCATGTCTGTGTGCGTCAGTCCCCCTCCTTTCATTCGCTCTTGTTTTCATATCCAAGTGCTATCCATTGTGTTGATATGGTGCGTGGGGAGGGTAGTCACGTCTTCCACGGTTCTAGGTATGGAGTCTGAAGCCAAATGAGTGGAGTCTAGAGATGAATAGCTGGAAGAGCACCTGCTCTATTGAAAACCCCACGACAGGAGCGTAGGGAGGCTGTGCTCTACATATTGTTGTGTTCACTGCTGCTGTGAGCCATTTGGAGTCCAAGCAGAGTTCTGCACCTGACATTTGAGACTTTTGTTTGCTAATAATAACATGTTTTTAACCACCGCGTACATGCACTGCCACTCCTGCGTTCTGTTCCCCCTGACGAAGAGGCTTCGTATCAACACGCTGCGTCACATCCCCTTGACGATACTTAAACTAGACACTGTTTCCGCATTAAATTAGAGATATGGGTGGGTCTTCACATAAAACCTGTCGGCTCTCCCTTGATGCACATCGCTGTTAATAAATCCTCGCTCCTGATTTATCAAGCATTGCCTGACTGAGTCAGTCTCCATTTATCTGAGGAATTAGAAAATCACCATCAAGGGACATGCGTGTTCATATTTTACTTGAACTTCTAGATGAAAACACGATATGAAAAAGGGTATTTCATATATGTGATGTTTGTAATAAGTTGCTATCACCGCCCAAAGACCCGGCTGATGCAACTCTTGACGTCTACGCGGTAAGCACCAGCCAGGTTCTGCTGAGGAGAAGACACACAGCCTCCGTACACGTCCAATTCTCAGGACATGAATAGTGCAGCCCTTTGTGCGGGCACGGTGACTCACCGGGGGCAAAGCTGGTCTTGCCACAGAAGCGCACCACACCCGTCCTCTGGCCCACCACCAGCACCCGCTCCCCCAGGTGGAACTCCGCGCCCTCCCCCAGCAGGCCTCCGCTCAAGGGCATCCAGCTACTGGGTCCTGGGGGGGGAAAAGGGGGGGGGGGGGGGTAGAGAGAGAGAGAGAGAGGAGCCGGAGACAGGGGAATGAGCGAGAGAGATGCTGTGATCTGTCTGTTGCCATGCCAACACAGATGCTATGCCACTATATGCACCACCGAGCATTGTGTTAAATCATCATGGACTCTCTGCTGGAGCTTCTCCTGTGTAGACAGACGACGCTAAACAGCACTTGTGAAAAAGCCTCTGTGCTGCCTACTCACCGCCCATCACAGCACATGAGACGATGATGAGAGGGCAGATAGATTGGAGACTAGCTGGTGAGAGGTCTGTCTACCTCTTGCTCACAAAAACTTTTGGTGTTCTCAAAAACAAAACTTTTAATACTCTCAAATACTGAACACACAACAGTATCTAGAGTTTGGTAATGTGGTGTGTGTGTGTGTGTATGTGTGTGTGTGTGTGTGTGTGTGTGTGTGTTATTGAATAGAATAGAATATATACTTTTTTGATCCCGTGAGGGAAATTCAGTTCTCTGCATTTAACCCAATTTAACCGAATTAGTGAACACACAGCACACAGTGAACACACAGTGAGGTGAATCACACAACCCAGAGCAGTGAGCTGCCTGCCCAACCAGCGGCGCTCGGGGAGCAGTGAGGGGTTAGGTGCCTTGCTCAAGGGCACTTCAGCGGTGGTGGACTGGTCGGGGATCGAACCGGCAACCTTCCGGTTATAAGCCCGATGCGCTAACCAGTACACCACGGCTGCCCATTGTGGAGTGCGTGTGTGTGGTTGTGGTGAGTGTGTGTGTGTGGTATTGTGGAGTGTGTGTGTGTGTGGTTGTGGTGTGTGTGTGTGTGTGTGTGTGTGTGTGTGTGTGTGTGTGTGTGTGTGTGTGTGTGTGTGTGTGGTATTGTGGTGTGTGTGTGTGTGTGTGTGGTATTGTGGTGAGTGTGTGTGTGTTTGTGGTGTGTGTGTGGTATTGTGGTGTGTGTGTGTGTGTGTGTGTGTGTGTGTGTGTGTGTGTGGTATTGTGGTGTGTGTGTGTGTGTGTGTGTGTGTGTGTGTGGTATTGTGGTGAGTGTGTGTGTGGTTGTGGTGTGTGTGTGGTATTGTGGTGTGTGAGTGTGTGTGGTATTGTGGTGTGTGTGTGTGTGGTATTGTGGTGTGTGTGTGTGGCTGTGGTGAATCACCAGCGTGGGGTGTGGTGCTGAGGGACTGGCGAGGCTGCCGGTGTGAGGGCGGTTGAGGGCTTCTGCGCCCAACGGACTGCCGCTCCTGCCGAGGCCGCAGGGGTGGACGTTGCCATGGAAATGGCCGAGAGCGCACTGCTGAGCCATATCTGGAGTCCAGAGACGAGGAGGAAGAGGAGCAACTTCTGGACAGAGCACCTGGGGAACACGAGGAAGAGCGGGAGGAAATGAGGTCAAAGCACCACGCAGGTCGACAAAGTCATGAAAAATAACCAAGTCTAGACACAACAGCCAGGCAACACACTGCACTATGGAGGTCTAAAGAGCAAAACAAAACACTAATTCTACAACAGCTAGACAACACACTGCATCTAATTTGCACTACAGAGCCACCAATGTCCAGGAATAATTAGACAAGCAAAGCCAGACACAGACAGGTACGACTGCTAGTAGATTTATCTAAAACACTACTGAACACACGACAGCACCTTTTTCAATCCTATAGTAATGAGCTGGATATTTCCCTGGGCTCTGTACCCAGTTCCCCCGTCACAGATCTATTTACCGTAGAGTAGCGCCACTAAAGACACATTGCCACTTAGATTAAGTGGTTCCGAGTAGTAGGCCTATAGCAAGTCTGAGCATGTGTTTCGTATTGCTACAGTAAATAATTTGGAGAGGAATCCACCTAAACATTCACATTCACATTCACTGTTGCACATCAGCCAGAGGGTCAGTTTTGGAGAAGTACGTAGTAGTGTGACCTTCAGTGTAAGGTGACCAGATGTCCGAGACCAAAACCAGGGACATACTGTAATCCCAAAAATGTTCAGTTTGACTATCAATCTGATTGAAATACATACAAGTTTTATCTTCAAAAAACAGAAGTTTTTCTGTATTTTCCCGGGGACAGGCAACCAAAAACGGAGACTGTCCCCTGAAACTGGGGACATCTGGTCACCCTACTTCAGTGGTCCGATAGCCAGCACAGAGCCACGGCTACAGGGAGAGTTAGGCCAGAGACGGCCGCTCCGCTAGAGAGGATGTAAAGACAAAGAGTGGTGTAATAACGGGGGAACACTCATTAGGCTGGTCACAGGCCAGTCATGCCCCGCTGTAGCTAATGCATTCAGCTAGCTCATTCATTAGTTCCACAGTCTTATTTGTGCTAATTGAAGCAAAATAGCAGCGAGGAGATTCATTCTGTTGGATTTGGACTGCCTAAATACAGTTGACCATTACAAAGTACAATGATAAGAAAGGATTAAAGCTCTGTGTTTTCGCTACGCACCATTTGAACTTTCTTCTCCTCAACATCGCCTCCACAAAACATTAACATAACTAGCTACTGAAAATGACAGGAGTTTTACATTTGACAAACGGTTGGTAGCAGTACAGTATGTTCAGATCATTCAGGTCACTTCACAGCCCGCATTCCTTTCAGTACCTGTTTGAGATTCTGGAGACTCAACCTTGTCTTCATCAGTAGACGTGTCTTTTAGCTTAATAGCTGCTAATCCTTTTGCACACCCCACACACATAAACACACAAAACAAAGGCATGTGATGAGGCTCAACACAAAGAACGACAAGATGACAAAACATATCAAATGGAATAAAAGATGAAAAGGTTGACTAGGCTACCAGAGAGGGAAAACAAAAACTAAAAGCAGCCATGACAATTCTACCGACAAACAGGGAGTTGTCAGATGGAGCAAATAAAAAAGGAATCTGTTGAAAGCTACGACTGGAGCTGGAGTTCAGTGGTAGTAAAACATTTGCTAAACTTAGCTAAAGATATGTGCCATCTGCCCACCCACACGTTTGAGGATATTTCCTCTTACACTTGGAGCCCTAGTCTTAGCGCAGACACCAGCGGGCTGAGACAACAGCACATCGAGCCCTAGTCTTAGAGCCCTAGTCTTAGAGCCCTAGTCTTAGAGCCCTAGTCTTAGAGCCCTAGTCTTAGCGCAGACACCAGCGGGCTGAGACAACAGCACATCGAGCCCTAGTCTTAGAGCCCTAGTCTTAGCGCAGACACCAGCGGGCTGAGACAACAGCACATCGAGCCCTGGTCTTAGAGCCCTAGTCTTAGCGCAGACACCAGCGGGCTGAGACAACAGCACATCGAGCCCTGGTCTTAGAGCCCTAGTCTTAGAGCCCTGGTCTTAGAGCCCTAGTCTTAGCGCAGACACCAGCGGGCTGAGACAACAGCACATCGAGTAAACGCTTCAGTCAGAGAGAGGTGAATGTGTGGTCAAAAGCTTTAAAGGACCAAAGGCTAGAATGCTGAAAAAAAGCATTGCCAAGCAATATAAAGCTAAAAGGTAGGATGAGGTTACAACTTAAGAACATGGAAGCACAGTCACAGGTTTGCTAGAAGTGCTTTTAAGAGGAATAAACAGTGCTGCTGTTTTCCCGTCGTTCGACACAATTCAGTTCTTTGACATGTAACTGTGACTTGTCTGCCTGTTAATAGAACATGTGCTGGTAATGGACCAGCTTTTCTTTTTCTGCCTATTTTCTGCAGTCGAATTCACCCACAATATGTTGGCAGACATCACCAGACATGTAATTAAATCAAAGATTACATTGATTTCTAGGTGTTTAACCTTTTGAAACAAATGGCTGCTTGCCAGGATGTATATCCAACATATATTAATTGCATCAACCCTTAACATAGGTTTGCTCTGGCTTCCTTGCTCGTACAGAAATACATAATGTTATGTACCAGTTCCAAATAAGGGAATGAGATATTTTTCTGCTGGTGTGATGAGTGTGACGTGGGCAGTAATTGTTTGTGATAGCACATTTGCATGTTCCCTTTCAGGAGAGGATGTGTCACAACTCATCAGTCCAGAACAGCCTGCTTTCAGCCAAGTCTCCTGTGTGTGAACCAAACCCATTAGGGCACTTGCTCCTCAAATTACTTCAGAGACAAAAAAACAGCAATGGCTATTTCAGGGGAGTAATGTTCAATTAACTAAATCACTGACACAAGAGAAACCAGGCTAGGACTGAGCAGTTGCTTGGACATTTTGGTTTGGCAACATTTGGTTGTCTTAAAAAGAATTCACAAAACCCCCTTTATCACATAAAATAGTTTAACTCCACATATAAAAAGTACATCAACGCCAATTTTATGATGCAACTCAAAGCAACTGTAATGCTCTTTAGACCATGGGCTAATGAAAGAGTAGAACAAATCCTGTGGAAAGCTTTTATGATTATATTCATAAGCTTCACTGCAACGGTTACCCAATTTACATCTCTCTCTTGTCTAAAACACAAGTCACAATCCCTCACATTCCTTACCCCATAGGTTATTCACTTTAAGACAAAATTAAATATGTTAAACAGCTGAATTATCACCTCACACTGGGAAAATCAGGCCTGGAGGTCTTATATTAGTCTACAGTTATAATGAGTTTAGAATGAGAAGTAATGGAATGTCCTTCTCTAGAGATTATCTTCCAGCTGTGCTAGGGGACTGGTCCAACCCAGAAGCCAAACAGCAGGTACATGCTACAGGTAGCACAATCATCTACACACATACAGATGTGCTCTCTCTCTATTTGAGTCTCTTTCTCTCACACACATACACACACACACACACACACACACACATACAAGCGCACAGCCCCCTCGCCACACGCACACTCGCAGAACTCACACAAACATGCACTGATACACCACCCATCCACACACACACACACACACACACACACACTCTTTCTCTCCCTCCCTCCCCCTCTCCCTGGTCTCTCCTGATAAATTGCTACCTGGCTATAAGACGTTGTTATTAAACCCATTTAATTAGACAATCAATCAATGGGACTCAAGGAATACTTCAGCTCCCTCTTGGCTTCTCTGCACCCATCACATCGGACACTAGGAACACACCCAAGGGCATGGAACAGACTAGACTGGAGGACCAGCCACTCAGTCTGCGCTCCCCAACCAGCAGACACACACACACTCACACACACACACACACACACACACACACACACACACACACACACACACACGCACACACACACAGTGGCATCAAACATCCAACAAGGTCCGCAGGGTGCAGAATGATTCACAAAAGGTGCGTCTGAGCTGTTTGTCGTCGCTCCCAGGCAAATCCAACGGTTCTGAGCATGACTCACGTCACGAACACCCTTCAGCTACCTGCTATCTCCCCTTTCTCTCCCAGAGAGCGGGAGCGGGAGCGTGAGGGAGCTCGTATCTGAACCGGTCTTGGAGTCATTAGGACTCGCTTTGCCAAACTCTTTTTTACAGGCTGACAGACAGCATAAAGTGTGGCGGCATCAGCTGCCAGGAGCATAAAAATGATGAGAAAGGTGCGTCGTAAAGAAGAAGGAGACGAGGCCCCGAGCCGCAGGGCTGCTAGAGAAAGGCAGAGCTATCATGTGTAACATTTAAAAGCCATAAGTCTGAGTTTAGAGGGGAGCAGGCCGTCAAGCACAGGAGTGCTGAAAGCTCCCAAATCAAATGCTGCACCCTTGTTCTCAGACACATCGAAATAAATAAATAAATAAATATAAATAAATAAATGTCAAAATGGTGCCAGTCCTATATTACAGGCTCCAGGCGTGTGCCAGACAAACCTCTGCCAGGACATTCCAAAATAACCGAGACGGGAATATTTCCTTCTCCTCCGTGCGTGCCAACCACCCTAACCCTCCTCCCCTGGGGCATCATAAACACCTGTAGCTCCGCCCCTGGTGCATCATAAACACCTGTAGCTCCGCCCCTGGGGCATCATCAACACCCGTCAGAGAAGAAGGGCTCAGCCATGCGCTCCAGGGTAGAGGACTGATGAGAGATCAGACAGTAAAGGTGTGTGTGTGCCAGGTGTGTGCTGCTCACCTGTGTTGACCTTAGAGGTGACGTGAGCCACGTCCAGGAGACGCGGGGGCCGGACAGGGGTGGAGCTGAGGCGTGGTCGAGGCCTGGGCCGCTCGGAGGGCTTGCTGATCTTGGAGAGCGGAGCGAAGATGCCTGAGGGGGCAGCAGAGCGGTCATGAGACAAGCAGGAAGTGAAGAGAATGACAAGACAGGAGAAATGGGGTGCCTCTCAATATCTCTCCTCGACTCTCGACGCTCGATCCTCCAGGGGCGTTCCCACTGATCTATAACTAACACTGGATAGACTATCCCTCGTCGTGTTTGAGAGCATGAAGGGTTTGGGGGGGGTGGTTCTCGTCGTGTTAGAGAGCATGAAGGGGGGGGGGGGGGTGGTTCTCACCGTGTTTCTGGGGGCAGGTGAAGGGTTTGGGGGGGGGGGTACTCACCGTGTTTCTGGGGGCAGGTGAAGGGTTTGGGGGGGGTTTCTCACCGTGTTTCTGTGGGCAGGTGAAGGGTTTGGGGGGGGGGGGTACTCACCGTGTTTTTGGGGGCAGGTGAAGGGTTTGGGGGGGGTTTCTCACCGTGTTTCTGTGGGCAGGTGAAGGGTTTGGGGGGGGTGGTTCTCACCGTGTTTCTGGGGGCAGGTGAAGGGTTTGGGGGGTGGTTCTCACCGTGTTTCTGTGGGCAGGTGAAGGGTTTGGGGGGGGTGGTTCTCACCGTGTTTCTGGGGGCAGGTGAAGGGTTTGGGGGGTGGTTCTCACCGTGTTTCTGTGGGCAAGTGAAGGGTTTGGGGGGGGGGGGGGGGGGGGGGGTCCTCACCGTGTTTCTGGGGGCAGGTGAAGTACTGCACGCCGGCAACAGAGCCGTCATTCTTCCCCTCAGGCTGCTGCAGCTCCACGCCGGCCCACAGGCCTCCAGCAAACTCTGTACTACCACAGAAACGCAGTGTGCCAATCTACACACACACACGCACACGCACATACACACAGACACAAACACACACAAACACACACACACACACACAGACGCACACGCAGACACACACACACACAACACCAATACACAAATAAAACCCAAGAGTTTAAATCAATGACTCATTCACATACCAAGCAGTTGGAAAAACTACAAACACAGCAAATATAGAAGTGCCCGCATAAGTGGTGATCAGCAGGGGAGAGAGCCACAGAGAGGGAGACAGACAGACACACACACAAACACGCACACACGCACACACACACACACATACACACACACACACACACACACACGCACACACACACGCAGGGCGAGAGAGAGAGAGTGAAATGTGATTCGGTGCAAGCGGCTTTGAAATGCAGATAATACATGTTCAATGAACCTATTTCATGCTCTCCTTATCACCTCCTCTGCCTCACCCTCAGGAGAGCCCTGAGAAGTGATTACTTGTTCGTTCCTTCCCTAAACACAGCGCATGTTTATATTTGTCCCCCCCCCCATACCCTCGACCCCCCCCCCCACCCCCCCCGCCCAGCTCATTCCCCCTCCATCCCACTTCCACCCCCAGCCTGCCCAGTAGCAGCAGAGAGGCGCATGGGACAAGTGTCTTGTGTGTCTACATGCATAAGCAAGCACATGCGTGAGGGGGAGCACATGAAATGTATACTGTAGGCCAGATCAAAGCGCCCGAGGGGGGGGGGGGGCACTGGGGGGGGGGGGGGGGGTCTGAGCCGCAGTGCAGATAATAGGGTTTTGATTAGCCAATCTCCACATACTCCACTGCTATGGCTCGGCCTTGGCTCCCAGTGCGCCATGAGATTTCATTACCACCTCATTCCCTAAGACCCTGTCTGGCTGGGGACTGTGTGTGTGTGTGTGTGTGTGTGTGTGTGTGTGTGTGAGAGAGAGAAAATCCATCTGTGTCTGAGTGCATGTGTGAGCGTGTGTGTGACAAAGAGAGAATGTGTGCATGCATGTGTGTGTGTGTGTGTTTGATAAAAGTGAGAGTGTGTGAATGTGTGTATGTGTGATAAAGAGAGAGTATGTGTTTGTGTATGTGTGTCTGCGATAAAGATAGAGTGTGTGTGTGTGTGTGTGTGTTTGTGTTCCAGAAAAGGACACAAAAGTCACAGAAAGCAATCATCTGCTAACTATTCATTCTTTCTCCGGAGTCTCAGATCTCCATCCACTACCGTCTGCAGCAGTAATGTAGCCAACTAGGGAATAGATTACCCCTGCAGACACTGCAGCATACATCACACACGCTGATGTGGAGGACCAGCTCTGTACTGTAATGAATAGGGTTGGGTATCGTTTGGGTTTTATCCGATACCGGTGCCAAATCGATACTTTTAAAACGGTGCCGGTGCCAAAACGGTGCCTGAACCGGTACTTTTTTTCTTTTTTTTTACAATGAAATGGTCTAGCATGAATAGGCTATATGCACGGCTGTTCAAGTACATCATTTGTTTCCAGCATTAGCTGGGTTGTATCTGCATCTTATCTTATATTTAGCTCCTTATATGTTCACTCCAACAAGATATGGTTAGGCCTACCCCGTAACCCCATTATAAAAATGTTGTTATAATTAATTATAAATTAATTACATTATATAATTAATAAATTGTTATACTCAATTTACTATCAATATCTCATTGCTTCTATGCATAATATATCTAAATGTTAAAACAGCTTGCCATGGGTGCACAGTGCACACACAATGGTAAGCTCTGCTTTCATGTTCATCCAATATAGGCCTGTAGGTGGCTTGCTTTAAGGTAGGCTAAGTTAAAATGGCTTGCCATAGAACTGCCAGGTCAAACGCATTTCTAAGTAACGTTGAGGGACTTTCAAATTCGTTCAGTGTGTTCCCAAATGCTTCTCGAAATATGTCTTCCCTCATAACACGGAATTGTTTTAAACATGTTACATGTGCTGATGTTGAAGTGTTTTGATACCCAGCACAGGGATTTAAAAAAAAAGAGCAACTATAGTAGCCAATGCGCTAACATTGGCTACCCCTGTATGAGCAGCTTAATTAGCGATACCTACGCCGGAGATGGTTAGCCTGTTTGACAGCTCAGGGATATCAACGCAGAGTAATTTGTAACCTGCATAACATTTAGCGTGATCTTCATATTCATTGTGATACTAGGCCTACATTGGCCTCATGCATATGAAAAAATAACGTAGCCTAATGTAATTATGTTGTAAAAGGAACACACGTGAAACAACGTTTTCACATTAGAGTTTGCTGATAACATTTCAAATGGATCCCAGTTAGCTCATTAGCAAGGTTACTGAGTAAAGTAGGCTATACTGTTGATGTTGTTTCATAGCCTTTTGTGTACTGCGAGATTTTGACAAGAGCTACCTGACATGGGCTCACGTGAGCTCTCAAACACTGTCCACTAATCTACGGTTGTGTTGCATCCCTCTGCTTTAAGCATCTAGTGTTTATGTTGGCTAGCTGTATCTGGATGTGGTGCTATCAGAGCAAGAAGTTAGATATGGCGCATGACGTGCAGTGATGCATCGTATAAAAAAAAAAAAAAAAAAACGCCATTTAAATGAAGCACCGAAATGAGGCACCGAAATTCACGTTGTCATTCGGTATGGTTACTACCGTTTGCGTCGGCACCGGTTCCATACTAGACCCGTGTTTCGGTACCCAATAGTAATGAACACCATTTTACACTCTCAACTAGAAAAACAACAGTCTGGCAATCTGACACTTCTCCACTGAGTGCAACGTGTACAAAATCTAGTGAACAATGACTCAGCGCACTTTACTGAAAGAGTGCTGTGTGTGTGTGTGTGTGTGTGTGTGTCTGTCTGTCTGTCTGTCTGTCTGTCTGTCTGTCTGTCTGTCTGTCTGTCTGTCTGTCTGTCTGTCTGTGTGTGTGTGTGTGTGTGTGTGTTGTGTGTGTGTGTGTACTGTAGTTTACTGAACAGCTATTTACTGTGCAGCTGCAGTCCATCTGCTGTGTAAGATGGAGTCACTGGAGGAGCAATCGAAGACCATTCAGTTGAAGTGGCCATTCAGTTGAGCACTAGCCAAGTGCACCTTCTGTTCGGCCACCACCACGCCATCCCCACTAGTCCTCCATTGTACCTCCACTGACTCCATCTTGCACAGTAGATGGACTAGTCTGGCTTTCACCATACTAAGCTCAGTCTTTTAAGATTGAACATTAGTCTGGGGAGGCTGCGCTATGTTTCTACTGCACTTCGCGTCGCTTAAGTTTCGTTATTCGTTATCGTCACGTCACCGGCCAATAGCTTGCCAGGACTAGAGTATGTCCGTTTCTGATTGGAGCCAAAGGTTCTGGCAGTAAACAGAGGAAAAAGATCTGATGGTTTCCAGCCTGAGCTGCAGGAGCGAAATTCAAATTCCCCGGAAGTTCAGGCAGGGGTCACCCAGCCTATAGACGGACTGCAGCTGCACATTAAAGAGCCGTTCAGTAGCTAAAGCTGGCCACACACTACACGATTTTTAAATCTTATAAGATTGTCGGATCGGGACAACACCACACACATAAAGAGAATCTTCACCGATATTTCCCCTCTCCGATCGTCAACATGATCGCATAAGATTCGAACGCACAATAAGCGTACCTTCTGTCCGGCCACCACCACGCGGTCGCCCAGGCACACGTCCATGGAGACCAGCTGGAGGCGGGCCTTGTCGGTGAGCGCGGCGGCGGGGTGGGGGGGCAGGGGGGGCAGCAGGGGGGTGCAGGGGCGCGGCAGGGCCTCCCTCAGCAGCGTCCGCAGCTCCTTGGCCTGGGCAGCCGCGTCCGCCATCTCCAGAGGCATGTCCACCGGCTCAGGGACCACGTCCGCCGGACACTGGCCTCGCTCGTTCTGCAGCCGTGGAGGAGGGGAGGAGAGACAGTTAGAGAGACTTGGGGTGCCTCTCATGCAGCATTTATACGTCCTCCCTCGCTCCTCGGGCCTCGATCCTCACTGATCTACATAAAGAAAGATAGACGAAGGGATAGACTATCGTTGTTGCCGCCCCATCATTCTTTATGTAGATCAGTGAGGATCGAGGCCCGAGGAGCGAGGGAGGATGTATACATGAGAGGCACCTATAGTCTCTTATTTTTCTGCAAACTGTGTGCACTTTTAAGGAGATACTCTTTAAATCTCATTGTACTGTGTGTAATGACAATAAAGGCTTTCAATTTCAATTTCAGACGCAAAGAAATAATACAATGAGGAACCCACAGCTAATGAACAAGACAAGAGGGGGTTGGTTTTTTTCCCAATTAGAGTAATCACTGTAACACTAGGTTTCCACACAGCAAAACACCTTACGAATATCGCAGACTTTTTTGAATTTCACCTTAGCGTAACAGCAGGCTATTTGGCAAGCAGTGGCAAGCGACCTAACAACAGCAAACACATACTGTACACACAGACACTTACAGCCTCTCTCTCTCTCACTCTCACACACACGCACGCACGCACGCACACACACACACACACACACACACACACGCACGCACGCGCGCACACAGGTACCGCACATAAATGAGCTCTAGCACATTCCCTCATGACTACAGATGACTGTATTCTCACATCCCTGGGTCAGCTATTTGAGTCCCTTGGGTCTCTACGTGCGCCTCCTTATCGGCGGCCATGAGCCGGGCATGCAGGGCTGCACATATTGGAGAAACGAGGCGAGACTTCAAACACAAACGACGTTCCAAAAGAACATTTCACAGCTTGAACTGACCATACTGGCGCACAAACCATTCTAACACCTTGTGGAGCGGGAGCCTGTTTGGGGAGAGGACATTTGCACACGACTAAGGCTCTCTTTGACTCCAGGAGGAGCTGAGGGAGGGTGTCGGCGTCAAGGCTGCAGACTCAGCAGGCTCATCCTGACCTCAGCCCACCTACACCTCTCCCAAACTCAACTGAAGCTTATTCCTATTCTCCACCTTCTCCAAACTGCCGGGGAAGAAGAAACTTGAACTGCAGCTAAACTCACAAATCAATGTAACGGCACACAGATGCGCGTTAAGCATGCAGATCTGCTTCCTTTCTTCACTTCCTGGACAAATTAGTCCGCTGAGCACTCGCGAACGACTGAAATCTCATAACAGCCAGGTAGGCAGTGGAGCGAAGTGGCGTGACACCACTGATTAGGGCTTAATGCTTAATGATGAGCTACAGCCACACACGGAAGAGCAGCGACTGGGCTTGTGTGCACCTGTGTGAACGAGGCTGTGTGTGTGTGTGTGTGTGTGTGTGTGTGTGTGTGTGTGTGTGTGTGTGTGTGTGTGTGTGTGTGTGTGTGTGTGTGTGTGTGTGTGTGTGTATGTGCGCTCGCTCATTTGGGGTGAGATGAACAAAGCCTTGTTAAGGCTGACCTTTGGTACCCCACTCATTAGATCTGCACCTTACGCCGGGCTAAAAGGCGTCTGTGCCATCGACCAGGAGCCCCTCAAGCTCTCCTTTAAGGGCTTGGCACTTGAAAGCGTGTCACTCAGAATCAGTGATCTGGGTGTTCCACACATGGAGGGGTTCCTAAAGAACAATGCTGCCCTCTCATGGTGAAAGGAGGGACTGCGGGCTAATGAACAGGTACGTGAGAAGAAAGCAAATTGGAACATAGATAGTGAATATATTCTTGTTGTTTGATAACTAGAAAAGGTCAATCCAGCCAGGGCATAGAAACACAGCTCTGGCCGATCAAAGTGCTCTCCACTTCGGTGTTAACATGGCAGCCATTGTCTGAGAGGCGTGCCACGGAGTGGCTTCTCTGGACTGAGAGTAACGGTCCTTCATCTCATCGTGAAGCTGTAATTACAGCAACAAATCACAGATCCAGATCCTATATCACACAGCGCCCCATCAATCAGACAAGAGGCAGTCATTCAGCAAAGGTCAGAGGTCAAAAGCAGCCATTTTCTCCACGCTCATCACACAATAAATAATGTGCCACTGAGCCAACAAGCTATTTAGCTGAGTGGTCCGACTGCTTTAAGAGGGGGACTCAGTCAGACAGACGGAGATAACTCCCCCAGGCAGTGAAAAGCATTTATTAAGTATTTATTAAGTGCTGTGGGAACAGCACCCATGGGGGCACATCCCTAAATGTCCAAATGCTTATTGATCCCCTCGTGACCAAGAGTCATAAACGGTGAAGCCTCCTGTGGGAACAGTAAGCAGTCGATTAACGTGTTTGACCAGGGCAATGTGGGGGGGCTTCACCCCTTCGTCCACTACACTGATGACAGAGTAATATCTAGTCTCATTTAGGCCCATAACTTCTCTCAGTGTGGGGGGGCTTCACCCCTTCATCCACTACACTGATGACAGAGTAATATCTAGTCTCATTTAGGCCCATAACTTCTCTCAGTGTGGGGGGGCTTCACCCCTTCATCCACTACACTGATGACAGAGTAAGATCTCGTCTCATTTAGGCCCATAACTTCTCTCAGTGTGGGGGGGCTTCACCCCTTCATCCACTATAGTACACTGATGCCAGCGTAGGATCTCGTCTCATTTAGGCCCATCACTTCTCTCAGGGTGGGGGGGCTTCACCCCATCGCCCACTACACTGATGCCAGCGTAGGATCTCGTCTCATTTAGGCCCATCACTTCTCTCAGGGTGGGGGGGCTTCACCCCATCGCCCACTACACTGATGCCAGCGTAGGATCTCGTCTCATTTAGGCCCATCACTTCTCTCAGGGTGGGGGGGCTTCACCCCATCGCCCACTACACTGATGC
This sequence comes from Sardina pilchardus, assembly GCF_963854185.1. Taxonomy (NCBI): domain Eukaryota; kingdom Metazoa; phylum Chordata; class Actinopteri; order Clupeiformes; family Clupeidae; genus Sardina; species Sardina pilchardus. Next base: position 17,875,958 of record NC_085013.1, on the reverse strand, counting down.
CAGCGTAGGATCTCGTCTCATTTAGGCCCATCACTTCTCTCAGGGTGGTACTGTACGTATGTGTAGCCATTACACACGGAGGATCCACTACTGTAGCTCTGGTTTGGGTCAGCAGATCATTTCAGCACACCCTTAGAGAGTGAGAACTCACTGGGACTTTACCTGATGCATCGCAGGGTTTAGCATGTGAGAGGGCTGACCAGGTCAACATCAAAGCATCGTCCATATTTATCCTTCACCTGCCCGTATACTACAGTAGGTAATCAATATAAAGGTCATCTGCCCGTATTCTAGGTAATCAATATAAGGGGCGAGAGGCATTTGGTGTTACACGTTCAGTTGTGTTAAGCTTATGATCCACTTGGTTAATCATGATCTGTTGGGCAAATGAACAACATCCCATTTGTGTCAACATGAGCACATAAACACTGACAGCAGGGCAGTCCTTGATTGAGCTTGATTGCATATTTGATGGCTAAATATTGTTGTCGCACAATGTCACCATTGCGGTTGCCTGCTACTCTCCTGCACTGACAGAAAACACATACTGTACTGTATACCATAATTTCTCAACTATTAGCCACGGTGTACACATTGATTTTGCAAAATGTCTTTAGCTATGAGGTTAATACACGGGGGGCAGTTAATATGGTATTAACATGGTTTTGTTTCTTTTAACTTCCATAAAACATAAATCCTGTGGCTTATACATAATTTGGCTAATACACAGAATTACCGTAGACATGATCCCAAAACTCCATAACTAAAGCGCCATTTGTACTGTAGATGAATTCCAACACTAACTAGAGATAAAGGGTGGCAGGGACAACGCAGCCAGAGTAAATAAATAACACGACAGTTGTTGTTGTTGTTGTTGTTGTTGCCCTATGGGCCTGACAGTTCCACAGGCCTGGGACGAGAGTTTGCGAGAGTAAACAGAGCTGCAGGGGAGCGGGGGACTCGTCTCAGACATCTGCTGTGCTGCAGCCCGCGGCCCCTGGGTGCTGCACTACACGGACGCCCACAGAAATTAGTGCAGGAAATAAATTAGCTAAATTATCTTTTTTTTTCAAGTGGCTGTGGGGAGAATTGGAAAATTGGGAATAGATGGTGATGACATAAATGTGTGTGTGTGAGTGTGAGTGTCAGAGTGTGTGTGTGTGTGTGTGTGTGTGTGTGTGTGTGTGTGTGTGTGTGTGTGTGTGTGTGTGTGCCCAAAACACACTGTTTTCATTTTATTTGCTTGGACAGTGGCAAGCAAATCAAATCTGATCAAAGATAATTATAAGAGCGATTATGCATCTTCTAAAGCCCATCTTACTGCACTGTTTCATATGCTTTATTTCATGCCACTCACCCACGTCCAACCTCCTGGATATAAATGATCAATTCACCCAACACCTAGCACTCCAAAATGACAGCGATCACCCCCTCAATCCACATCTCACACTCCCACCATCTGGCCACAGACAGACAGACAGACAGACAGACAGACACACACACACACACACACAGCTCACCCTGTACTAATCAAACGTGGTGTGGCTATGAATGTAATGCATTATTAGGAATTTCTGTGTGAAACAAACGGCATATTGTGTGTGTTCTGTCTTCTGTGTCTGCATGCTTCAGTCGTACAGACTGTGAGGCGGACTTCCTGCAGGACAATTAATACTCCATCCACACACCCATCATTTGTGGACATCCTTAACACACATAAAACTCTTGAAACTCCACTACATGGATTTGCCATACTGTACTGGCACATATACTGCACTTTTTACCCCCTTATCTGTCAATCTATTTATTAAATTCCTCTAAACCTTTTCTTTATCCTTTAAAATGGACACCTACGCATACGAAAGTTGAGAAGCTAAATGCTATTTTACTACATGTTTCACAACAGAGTCTCTATGAATGTGACCAATACAAATCCTCAAAGACTTGACTTCAGCTTAGAGGGTTCAGCTTTAACACCAGAACACTGCCTGCAATAATGACTATAGCAGAAAAGTCAAAGACTCTAATTTCAAATTAACATTCATCTCCGGGTTGCCCGTGGTGTGATCAACACACATTTTATACCTAGATAGCCTACATAATAGATGATTTATTCACAAAAATGATTTTACCCCATAATCTAAAAACATTTCCCTTGCCTCTCCAAATCAGTAATGACTCATCAAGCACTCCGGAAACTAGCTGTGCAACTGATTTTAGAATCTAAATGAGGTTCAATCGACAGCATCTGATAAATGTGGTCCGGGTTTAGAGAAGTAATCAAAAGCCTGAAATATCCCACTGAATCTATTTGGTTATCATTGTAGACTTGTAGTACCATGTCAGTGTAGGGTCCAGTATTTTGAGTTGGTGAATATTTGATTAGCAGAATGTCATACACCTAGACCTGACAAACTCACGTTGTACACAGAATCATACACACATTTACCCTTTTTTCTCATTTAAAGGAGAAATCTGACGAGTTTTCACATAGATCTCCATTTCTCAAGGTCACAGAGTACTGTTGGTTTTTCTGGGGCCATTTCTGTGAGCACTGTAGCTGCCTGGCTGTGGTAACGGCTGGCTGTAGCAACTTGAACTCCGTAAAACTGATAGTTCTCTTTTTATCCGCAGCAACATTACTCGGTAACCTCCAGAAACTGAGAATTATGTGAAAACTCTCCAGATTTCTCCTTTAAGTAGTCCAGAAACTTCCACTTAAAGTTGGTTGTACAGCTGTATAGAATGCAAACTGAATGTGAATGTGTACATTTCTCCGAACATGCTATCTAGGTTATCTCGCGATTAAAAGTTCCCTGCTTTTCATTTAAGGAGTTCCAAAAACTCCTTAATACTCCAAAACTCCAAAAACAGTAGCTGTATCAAACCATTTCTGCACGTCATCTCATTTGCTAACGAGAGCTGATGCCATGCATCCATCTTGTCTTCCAAAAGCTGATTGGGACGTTTTAGGAGATGAGAAGCAGACAGCACTACAAAGCAGGAAGACGTACCCGAAAGGCAGGGTTGGCTCCCAGCTCCAGTAGACACTTGACAGCAGATGTGCACAGGTTGGAGGCAGCGATGTGCAAAGCGGTGCCAAAATCAAAGTCGCTGCAGGTGGCATCCACCTCTAGAGACACAAAACAATCAGCGTGTGGGTGTGAGAGTTTCCCAGAACATAAAGAAATCCTGTTCAAACCAGAACACACCAAATGTGCACCATCTCTCTCTCCCTCTCTCTCTCTCTCCGTCCCATTCCCTTCATCCATCCCTCGCTCCCTCTCCCTTGTTTACTGTTTCCTGTTTCCTGTTTCCTGTGCGGTCATCTCACCTCCAGGCTGCGAGGCCTCCAGAACCACGCGGATGAGCTGCGGGACGTCAAAGTAGGCGGCGTAGTGCAGGGCGCTCATGTGCGTCCAGCGGCTGCGGAGCGACGGCTCGGCGCCCAGCAAGAGCAGCTGCTTAGCGAAGAGTGCCGCCCGCTCAGCATCACCTGCGATGGGCAACATCATAAAATGTCTCTTAGGAAACTGTAAACGTCCGTTCTGAAAGCCAGCAAGGGTTCATGAGGAGAGGAAACGTTAGTGGCCCATAAAACGTTTACAGTTGTGTTGCTCTTCTAAAGAGATCAAGAGTGCTCAAGGATGGGCATCCCTCTTGTTATGATCTGAGAGCACTTGAAGGGATCTAAAAGAATTACATCAAGCTGGGTGAAACTATATCATTCTGTGATTACGCAGGGAGACTCTTAGAGGAGTTTACAGAAGCAGACTACATTTTGGTAAAGAATTCAAATAAAAGTTATCATGTCATGGTTTTAGACATAACGTCGCGAGTAACAACGTCAACCATAGCAACGGAGCTCTTAGGAGTTGTTCTTTTTCCTTACTATCAAAAAGTTGATCTCAGCATCTTTGACAATAGGTTTTAAGAGAAAACTAGCTAAAAACTTTTAGTGCGATTCAGGAATACTTTTAACAGTAAAGATAACACACTTTGTGAATATGGGCCCAGACGTACTAGTCAAAGTGTGCAGTCAAAAGAGAGAGTGATAGAAGAAAAAGACGAAGTGCATAGTTAATGAGAGGACACAGGAGGCTTTTAAGATTGGCATATGAGCTAGACACCCACCGATGCCAGGAGCTCCAGCCTTGCAGCAGTAGTGCAGAAGACTCATGTCAGTCAAGCCATCCCTGTCATTCACACCACAGCCTCTCTTCAGGATCTGCAAACAAGAGACAGGAGCTTGGGTGAAGCCCAGGAATCACTGGAGAACAATATGACAGAATTGGTTCATATTTTGCTTTTCTAAAACAAGCCCAATAGTGCGCTTATCAGCTCATATATCATATCAACTTGGACACATAGTATCGCACCAGCTTGGCACCATATTTGAGGAACAGCTTTTCTGAAAACAAATCCCAAGAGGAAAACATGGCTCGCTACACTGCAAACAAATCAATCAGGAACAAACAGTGACATTCAGGCTTATGTAATCTTGCCTCTGTGTGGATTGTCACACAAACCAGGTTTTAATCTAAAAATGTTCACTTCATCATCTTGCTTTTGGCTCAGACAAAACTCTCTGAAGCCCCCCCCGCCAACCCCCAACCCCCAACCAAGAGTGATCACAGTAATATCATATCAACAGCTTTACTCCTGTGAAAGTCCAATCTGTTAGAAGTTGAATTTCCTGCATGTCTCCTGTTTGATGAGGTCTGTACTAATTAATTACAACACAAAGCGATCTGAGAAAATGACAACAGCAGCACAGCAGCCTGTGAGCGCAGACGCAGACCTCACTGCCGATAAGACTGATGTTCTTCTGGACCTGGGGAACCCACTGCCTCAGCACCGCAAAGAGCTCAGGCACGCTGGTCTGGGGGTCCTGCAGGACCTCCCTGCACATCGGATCATTGGGGTCGAAGAAAGAGAACTCTGGACACAGAGAGAGAGAGAGAGAGAGAGAGAGAGAGAGAGAGAGAGAGAGAGAGAGAGAGAGAGAGAGAGAGAGAGAGAGAGGTTTCAACCATACAGTGACATGGAAATGTTATGACACCGCTCATCAAAACATCCGGAACACACATACTGTACTATAACTGAGTCATTCTTAAAGGCTATTCACACCAAGAATGAAAATATGAATGACAACATTCACACATAAACTATAACGATAAAGACATGAAGAACGATATCGTTGGGGATCACATTCAGAGCGATTTTGAGAATGATTAAAAGCTAACCAATCAGAACCCATCACATTTTAGCCCTCACACATCACAAGGAGAGACTGTGCTTATTGTCGGTCAGTGTGGACGCTTTTATCGTTATGGTTACAGTTATCTTTATAGTTATCATTCTTAGTGTGAACAGCCCTTTACACAGTACACAGTACACAGTATTCTTCTGTTCAATTTTATTTTGTCTACTACTAGTACAATATTTGTATTTTGTATTTAGACTATATGACTTCACTTTAAAATTAGCGCTTACTAGTCGACTATTAAAATCATTAGTCGGTGCAGTCAACTAGTCTTGGACAAAAAGGCTAAAGGAAGCATGTAAGACTTCACAGAAAATAAGGCCATTAAGACAGACCATTATTAAAAGTACAATAAAAACACATCTGCTTTGGATAACTAACCATTTAGCGCTAGCAGTAATGTTCGCACCCACACTGTACTGGAACATGTCGACTAATCGACAAATTGACAACTTTTATGAAAAACGTGTCAACTAGTACAAATCTGTGGTCGTAAACCCCCGATCACACATACTGTACAGCACACTCAAGCTAAAACCCAGAGCTAAGTGCCCTACCCCCGTCTGAGGGCAGAGGAGCGGAGGCCACTTGATGGATGATGGGCGGCTCCACGCAGGGCAAAGAGCTGCTGTACCTCCCCTGGCCCTCCGAGGGCTCCAGCACCACATCCTCCCTGGTCATGTCCCGCTCACCACCTGCAAAATGTCAACATGTCAAAACAGGTTTAGCTCATGGAAATGTCACTGGTAAAAGCAAGCTATCATGCGAGGTCAAGTGTTAGCAGGAATAAAGTGCTTTTGTAGTCTAACGACAGTAGCAACTCTACAAAGTGTAGCATAGCCAAACAGCAGATGAACCTGACTCCAGCGTTTGTTGAAAGACTGTACAGCTGTACAACGGGTCAACAAAATATTTATATGTGGATATATACAGTACATTACATCATTCATCATTACAGTTGGTTAATATATTGTGGAAATAGACTTGTCCAATATCTGTCTGTAGGAGTGCACAGCCTGTTTTGTTTGTTTGTTTTCCCTTAATCTGCTGTCACATGAACATTGTTGTCTAATCTGGGTTCTTTTAGCCATGACATGCTATAGACGAGAAGCCCCTCGGGCCCAAATGGCAGCGGTCCACAATAGGGCCCTATGGCCGTTCAAAGTACCGTTGAAGTAAGGAGGCTTCATACACCTTAGCTAAATACACTCCAGTTCAGTTTTTAAGCATTCGGAACATTTCATTTCAATATCCTTTTAGTTAGTTTGCTTTATTTTGATGGAGGTCTAGTAGATATGCTCAGCCATCCACAAGCGTTGTACATCACTGCAGAAATTACTCTCATTCCCTCCAGCAGCTCTTTGCGTGACCCTCATTTTCAGTTCAGACCCCATACAGTATTTTCAATTGGAAAGAAATCTATTCTATTGTAAAGGAAGGCTTTGTAATGGCCACTCCTAGACTGTATTGTCCATTAGCCATTTTGATACTATTTTGAAGGTATGTGTATGACCAGCTGAAACGTCCATTTGCCTCTTGCCTGAGGATGAGATTTCAAAATATCCACATAATTCTACACATATATCCACACATCTATATACACGTTAAGTATACCAACTGCTCAGCATGTTTCCCACCCCTGTGTTTTATAGTTGGTAACAGTGTTCTTTGGATCACAATCCTCAGCCTGCATCTCCCAAACATAATGTTGTCCATTGTGAGAACCGGTTCTATTTCTGTCTCATCTGACCACAGAACACTCCCCCAAAGGTTTAAAGAGTTTGGACACAGTGCGATAAGTAAGTAAGGAACAAGTAACCTACGCTTTAGTTAGGGACCGATATTTGGCAAAGGTTGCATTTGAACTGGATATAATGGAAAAAAGTCTTGAAAAAAACTACTGTGTATTTGACAGAGGAGTGTATTTTCCTCCACTTCATCCATATTTTAATAAAGGGACACAAAAAGGACTTTAACTTCTCTTCCAGTCATGAACCTTCACATTCATAACATTATGTACTGTAGGCACAGTCTCATCAATATTTCACTATAGTGTGTAACTTAACTCTCCACTGGCACCCCGTGGTACTGTGGCCATAGCTGAGGCAAACTGCACCTGAATATCTGTGCATAACACTGAAGCTCAATCAATTAAATCATAAGACAAGTTCACAAGATAAGCCAAGAAGCAAATAATCCTGAACTCGGCTGTAAAAGTAACTTACCACGACTGAGGTAAGTGGACTCGGACCTGTTATATTCCATTACAAAATAATTCATAAGAGCTAAGCCAACAGGTCCCAGAATAGCCTCTGGTGGGGCATCACCACTCTGGCCCTGATATCCAAGTTCAACTGTCTGCCGCTGCACCTTCCCAACTCCACCCCCTGTTTCTATGCCATGACTTAGGAACTATTTTTAGAAATGCCATTTCTCAGAATCAAAGTTTCAAAGCTCTCTCTCTCTCTCTCTGTCTTTGGTGGGACACTCCCAAATGATCCAAAACAGGTTTTTTTTTTTTAACTAATTGATTTACTATGCTCATCAAGTCAACAACATCATACTTCATTCAGCAAGTTGCTTCATAAAAAAAGATAGAGACAAAATATTGCATGCAATGGAGACAACTAAAGGGAATTATATCTAAGCAGGTTATCCTAAGGGTTTACTGCAGGTGGATTGTGAACAGATATTTGGGGAGCATTGCCTTAGGAGACATCGGAGGGACTCTTTGAAAGGTGTCCAAAACTCAGTTTCTGTTCAATGCCAAGTAGAGGCTGCTGAACTGGCCTTTAAGTACCACTAAGCTTGTATGACAGCTGCTCTAAACTTTGTTTCTGCATTCACTGATGTCATCAATAAAAATAAGGTAGGCCTAGTGGTGCGTTCACACGTCTCGGAAGTGGAAGGTTCCCACTTTCAAACTCCCCACTTCCAAAGTGGGAACATTCACTTTGTTGAGTGACATCAACACATTATCCTCGGAGCTCACCCAAAGCCCCCACTTCAAACTGGGAAGTTCCAAGTTCAGGTGCGACGTAACACCCCCTAAACTCTAGAATTCTCCCACTTCCCAGTTGCTCATGAACGCACCATACAGTAGGTCTGATCCTTCATGCATTTCATTGCTGGTCTAAAAAGCAAAACAGGGCAAGAGGGTAGATCTTCTCATCTGTACAAATATGAACCCTTTTCCATATTGCAGCTCATTGGCCCTCATGTATTTTGCGTTTACTAGTGAACGCCATCTAGCGTCGGACCTAACCCGGAAGTATCAAGTTGAAGTGAACTACACATTCCATTAATTAATTGAACAGAGATGCTTTGAAAGATATGGGAACGAATGACCAACAAGGGTCCTTGCAGGTCCAATTTTTCCAAACCTAATGTTGTTAGAAAAAAACACATTGAATGCTTTAAACGCAGCATAAATATCATAAAGTTTCTGAATCCAAACAGAATAGTTAGACCACAAAAGAGTGCACGTTCAATTTCCCACTCCATACCCAACAGATTAAAATGTTTTGTGCTATTTTCAGTCTATGGTTGTTTTACGTTACTCCGCTCTCAGCAACCAAGCTAGATAAGATTACCATGATAAATCAGTAGAAGCCTGTCACGTTAGCTCACATTAGACCAGGTATGAGCAGGCTAGTCTCTTCTTCACATTTACCTTACATAATCATCATAAGGGCATAAACCATTGCAGTAGCAGACAGTAACGTGTCATAGTCATAGCCTACCTGTCTTCTTCTTACGGTGATTGTGCTCCTTGGTGCTTGGTGTGCTTGCTCAATGGATGCTTTTAACATTAGGCCAACATGTTAACTTCTTCCCAAATCTTCCACTGAGGGAAAGCCATCTAACTAATCGATAGCAAGGCAAGTTAACAGAAGAGGATGATGGTACTGGCAGAGCCAGAGCCCGTTAACAGAGAATGTCTAATAAGGGGAGAAGGACCACTAGCGAAATACTTCCGCATGGTACTGCAACTAGAGGGCGATCGCGAGCAAGTGATGAATTAATGGGTAGCAATGGAGCTGAACCCCCCAGTACCACATTTCTCGTTATATAATTTTTTCTCCTGAAATTGCATTAATGCATGCGATGCAGGATAACTTGACTTGACAATCAGCTGACCAATACAATTTTCAATATGTGTTGTTATTCCTAAAAACCCTTTCAAAGTTTTCATGTCACGTGACACAAGCGAACCACTTTACGGCCATACACCTAAAAGAAGGTTCAGCTTCACGACGGTCGTAATCGGTCGCGATTGTCGCAAGCATCCATGAGCTAAATGCTAGCATGTTACAGGGAAAACGGCCCATCCTATGAAAAGCAGAAAGGACGTGAGTGACTTTTTATTTCATTTCCAGTGGAAAACCTATACTCAGGTAGCTACTACGACAATGTACATTAGGAAATGAAGTTGTCAACTGTGAAAAAAACGAGTTCTAGCCGCTTAGCCCCATAGACCACAATTCATGTATCACTTGCTCGGCAACGCCCCTAGCGGAATTTCAACAGATTGCATGAACAATCCGGTACAATGGAGTTAATAGGAAGTGGACCGGCTCTCCCTAAAGGGGCTCTGCCGTTAATCTCCTCCTGCTACCATCGAAGGAGGCTCTTCTTCTTCTGGCGTAAAGCAGTGTTGGCCAATAATAACAAATTGTCATAAAATCGCATTTTATCGCCACCAGCTGGGTTGGAGTAGGTGCATGCATGCCGCAGTGTTGCATGAGTGCCACTAGACATTCTCTGGTGCCACGCCACCCTCAGAGCCCTTACGAATTAGAAAATACATTCTCTGCTACAACCAAGCATTGATTATCCACACTATTTCTCGGTCGTCCGCCAGAGTGCGTTATATCTAATTAGTTTGCAGAACTTGCATCGTTAATTTTTTCAAAGTGGGCCTATATTCAGGACCTGGATTGGAATGCTTATTTCTACTAGACGGCTTTGACTAAACTAGCCTTCTGGGCTCAACTGACAGATAATGTGGAACATTATCAACTCACAGATAATGTGTTTTTAGCCTATGATGTGGAGCCATACTCTCAAAATTTAATTTCTGTCTAAAATTCCGCCGGGTGGTAGTGTTTTCTCCATTGTTAACCTGCGTTTATGTGGTAATATGGATGTCGATGTGTGATTTGTGAAATTATCATGTTTTCACCTGAGCACCTGATGATAGTCAGACGCCTTGAATGTCTGTCTTTAGGCCTACTTTTTCTATGAAAATGAAGCCACCAGGATGATTTTCCCTGGGAAGGAGCCCCTGCTGCCCCCTGGACCCACTGTGGCCCTGAGTTGTGGGTGTAGTATTATTAGTATTGATATAGGAAAAACATAGGCCTAATCAATCTGAAAAAAACCAATGGGTCTTTATATTTCCACATTATTTATTATTAATTATTTCCACAATTATTTTTTCTTATTTTACAGAGTTATTGATTTTTACAGAGTTATTGCTTTTTATTTATGGTTTAACACAAATAGGCTTGTTGACATTCAGTGTCCTATAATTTCCTAGTAATTATTTTGCAATTGTATGTAGGCTATTAGCCTACTAAATCATAGGTCAGCTGTTTTTTTACATGTTGATTAGGCTACATTGTCCAATCATGCTGACAAATCTGGATGTGTTCTTTGTTTCACTGTTTTGGTATTAAAAACAACATTAACACAAATCCCTGATTAGCGAGTATAGGCTATAGCTATACTGTATCTGCCCGATGATGATGTGCAAGATAGCTAGCATACTGTACTGTACATAATTTCGTCTCTAACTAGAGAGAGACTCCCCTCTCAGATCCCAGCAGATCCGTTTGTATTGTAACTACTTCCTCCTCTAGGCTAATGGCCTAGTGTGCAGTCCCTCTGTGTATGACGTCAAATACCTCCTGTAAACACAACAAGGGTTACTGTCATGTCACTGTGTCACGGGGCATGTGTTACACAGTCCTTTATACGTCATTCGGCTTCAATTGCATATTGTTTTCATAATTTATATACATTTAATTCAAAGAACTTTGATAGTTGTGTATTTAAATCTAATTTTGAAATGATGTTGAAACTTTTTAAAATGTGTCTCTGATACAAATGTGGATAGATAAAATATGCTCAAACATTTACTGTCCTTCCTTTAAAAAGGAAATTTATTGTAAAACAAATCTAAAATTCTATTGTTCAAGCAGATGCAACAGTTGTTGTGAGTACCGTGCAAGCTATAAACAGCTACCTGCGAGGAGCCCTGATTACCTTAATAAGCTTAAGATCTTAGGAGCATGTGAGTTTTATTTGTTTTAACATGGCATATGCGCATACTGAGCGCGGCACTCAAAGCCTCCCTAATCCTTTCAGCTGCTCGTCCACCACACGGTAGAGGTGGCGCTCCAACAAGTTCTCTTCAGAGCTGAAATGAAGGGAAAAAATTACACAACAACTTTCGAGGGACTGACCGGCTAATTATGGGATACTTACTCTGTGGATTTATTTCAGGTTTGTCTAACACGGATACTTTTCACTTGTTCTTCTATGGGGACAAAAGCGAGCTGTCAGATGCATCAGTGGATTCGACCATCTGACAATGACAGGTGCAGCTGGTGGATAAAGCCCTAAACCGGACTCTCTTCATGTGAAGAATTCCAAGTCACCTCGCTGTGTTTTCGCATCGCTCGATCGTAGAAGAGTCCTCAGGATTCTGAGATGGGCTGTTCCCCATCCAAAGGAAGCCATTTTGCTGGAGCGCACAGTCCTTTCCGGAGAGGAAGGACTCTTTTGCCCGCCAGCCAAGAGAATGCAGGTGAGTCTGACGATGGGGCAAGTGGAGGCTCCTCCACTGCCGGAGAAACAGATGGAGAGAGACATTCTTGGACCAGTGGGGAGAGGCAGGCAAAGGGTCAGCAGGATGTCAACATAGCATGCCCGGCAAAGAAGCCTGTAAACGAGGGGGGGAGTTGCTCCAACAAACCTGAACCTCAGGAAATCACAGTAAATGTTTTATCTCAAGCAAAGGATAAGCCAGGGGAAAATCAAGAGTCAGGGGAGAAAAAGGCTGTTAAGAAAGCAAAAAAGCCCATCAAAGGAGTTAAGCTTGCCAAGAAGAAAGAGAAAGACAAGAAAGCTCCAGCTGCGGAGGCGAAAGTGGACTTTCCTGAGTTACTGGTGAAAGCCCACCAGGCCGCCTATGGCTACCTTAACCCCAGCATAACCAAATACGACGTCCTGCTCGGACTGTTGGACCACGCTGCTCAGACTCAGATTTCGTTGCAGCCCATGGTGGCGTTCATGCTCATGCGCTACGAGGAGATCAACCGAGGGCTGGAGGAGATCGTGGAGGAAGGCGAGAGACTTCTCAAAGAAAATGGAGAACATCTGGCTTGGCCTTGTCAAATGAAAAATCTCTCAGGCACTCCTGCCAGAACAAGCACGTCCCCCTCCAGCCCCGCGGACCCCCCACCTGATCTACTGCAGCAGCTTCTTCAGTACACCATACAAAGAATGCATCTTGTTAGCCAATCAGTGGGTGCCGTGGGGGACTCAGCGCTGGAAGAGGCCGTGGATTACTTTACCTCCGTGTCTGACGTGCTGGAAGAGAAGCTCAAGGTCAAGCGTGCATCCGAGGCTCGGCTCAAGCGACTGCTGGCACGCGTGGAAGCCGCCACGCTCCGCAAACCCGGCCCGGAGGACTCGGCGCTGTTCAGCGAGGACAGCGGGATCGGCGCGGAGAACGAGTCGTTGGCCGGATCAGACCGACACAGGCGCCGCCGAGAGAGCTGTGGGTCCAGTGGGACCAATTACACGTCAGGAAGCAGCCCCATGGGGGGCCACTTTACTCCAGCCTACAAGGGAACTCCAACGTGCAAACTCACACGTAAAACTAGCTCAAATCTCTCTCTCAACTCCTTAGACTCTTTTTGTAATTTTGCCAAGGAGCAAAGAGACTCTGAGTTTCTCTGCAGCTCTGCCTCGATAGACGATGATGAGAGAGAGGATGGGAAGGAAGTAGATCATCATGAAGGAGGAGAATGTAGTAAGAAGTGCCCGAGCGCCTCCCAATTGCACGCTTGCCAACACCCACGCCGTTTACCCTCTAAACGTATAGAAAATCCACAAAATATAGAGATGACGCTGAAGATGAGGGAAGCCATTAGTGGTCGCATCAAATTTGTACCATCCTCACCGAAGACCAGTCCAAAGGTGAAGCAGGCAGACAGTCCAAAGATTAGTCGGCGACAGTGGAATGAGGAGGAGTCCATGCCCAAACGGCCCCAAACCCCCACACTGAGGACGCCGAAGAAGAAGTCAGCAGTGGCCAAAAATCGGCGGACCCATTCTGCGGATTCGCTTCGTAGTAAAGCTGAGGACCCCACACTGCTGGAGCTGGAGAGGACTCAGAAGGACCTGACTCAGAGACTTGACCGGATGAGTAAGGCTGAGGGGAACCTCAGAAACACTGCTGCTAAACAAGGAAAGGGGAAGACCCAGCCAAGCTCACCGTCAGCACCTGTCCGTTTACGCCCTTTGCAGAAGACCCCACAGAGTCCGTCAAAATCCCCTAAAAAAACAGGCCATGGAAACAGTTCAACTAAAGAAAGGGTGATGAAAAAGGACCATGGAAACTGTTCAACTGAAGACAGGGAAATGGAAAAAGACCACGGGGACAGTTCAACTCAGGAAACAGAGAAACAAGTGGAGATACAAAAGGAATCAGATGTCTGTCTGGATAGATATAATGAAACAGAAGACAAGGCCCTCCCAAAGCCACCTCCTTCAAGCCCAACACCACAGAAGCCCACAGGGCTGTACAGGGGCAGAAATTCTGTGAAAAGATTAATAGACACATTCAGCCATGGAGTTGAGGAGATTAAAGATACACCAGAAAATGTCAAAATCCTCGGCCCTCTGAAGGGCGTGATGAAGTGTGGCATTCCCATCATACCCGGATTAGGGGGCACAGCCACAATGCTCACGATCGGGAATGATAACTTCCGAGTGGACTCGAGAGCCTCTGACAGAGCGGACGATGTTGACCTTGATGACCTCCCTCCCCCTCCCCCCGAGGTACTGATGGACAACTCTTTTGAAAACGTCCAGAAATCAGAACCCGAGGAAGGAGGGGCCGGCAGAGGTCATTCTCCTCTCCTCCGTAGAAGTATGTCCCAGAAGCTGCGTGCGTCCATGCAGCTAGTGACCGTGCTGCCCAGTAGAGGTGGCGTGCGCCCCGGCTCTCTCGGCACGCCGCAGGACACGAGCTCAGCATCTGCAGCACCTCAGCAGGAGCCTCAGCAGAGAGACAGTCACACTTGTGACGTAGTGCCTTCAACGTCCGCAAGTCACAGCCAGTCAGCCGCAACGTCGACGTCCAAAACGCGAATATTGCCCACCACTCCTGTAACGTCCGGCCTTCAACGGAGACTCCCCAGCCCCCCCGTCTTTAAAAGGCAACCCACCCCTCCATCTTCTGCTAGCCCTCCTGTCACACGCAAACTCCCCCAAACGCCACCGTCAGTGAGCCAAAGGAGGCATCCCAGCCCCAGTGCCCCGAGGCAAGATGGCACAGTGACATCTACCTCCATATATCCTCTCAAGGCCCCGTCCCCACCAGCATCCCCGAAAGTGCAGCGATGGTTACGGGAGAACAGCAGTGCTATTAGACAAGATGGCAGCCCTGTGTCCACCTCCGTGTACCCCGTCAAGGCTCCGTCTCCGCCAGCTTCCCCAAAGGTGCAGCGGTGGTCGCGGGAGAACAGCAGCGAAGACTCGTCCTCGTCGCGCATATTCAGCAACGCCCGGTCAGTGTTCTGTCCAGCTTCGCCCTCTCTGTTTGAGGCGAAGCCATGCCCGTTACCCCGACCCCCGCAAGCATGGACTTCCACAAGAGAGGCTGCTATATCTTCTCTTTGGGGGGAGCGAGGGAGGCACCCTGTGCCCGCAAATGGACCAAAGCCTTTCGTCAGACGAAGCCAGTCGGACCGCAGGCCCAGTCTGAATCATCCACCCAGAGGACAAGCGGTCTCCTATGCGGAGAGCTGCGGGAGTGAGCCAAGCATTGCCAGCCAGGGGTGAGTGTGGCATTTAATCTTAATCAAGTTATGTTAAGCACCACCACCATTCGCTTCAAATTTGTCCGAATTTAAAGGGGAAGTTTGCATTCTTTCTTGACAGATTTCCTAATCAGCCTATTTCTAACCTACTCCAAATAGCCATTGTTCCATTTGTTAATGAAATCCAGTTGTTGTCTAAATTCTGTACACTTTGTCATCGGTTGGGGATATGAACAGAATTGGGGTGTAGTAAGGGTGTTTTTTTGTGATTCACCATATCGGCCTCCTTGTGAAAATCTTCAAGTGGAATGGAAATCCTGCTCAGGCTTGAAACTGCTAATTTTCTTTTTGATCATGTGTGAGTCAGTGAGGGTTGTTTGGGAATGTGACTCTTATTATGATGGTGATAATAAGGCAAAGCTCTGAGCTTGAGCTTTCTGAAAAGCAACTGGCTCATGGTGTTATACATAGTGCTCATTGGGTTAGTATTAGCATTATTAAGACCACTGTTTCTTATGCATGGAGATTTTTTATATTGTGTGTATTGATTTTGTATGCAGCAGATGTGAGAATAGATATACCCTTTATTTGAAATAATTGCATAATTATTATACATAATAATTCAGCACTCACTATCATGGTTTATGTCTGTATGTACGGTATGAAATGTTCAACATGGTGTCACATGGTTCTAACATGAAAATGCAGGGCTGAACAACCACACAACCACACACAACATTTGCTAATTTATTGACATACTGTATCACCACACTAAATCAAGCATAAACTGTTTAGCATTTTATTTCATTTATTTTTACGTTGGTACAGTTCAACAACAGTTGTTGTTGTCTCTAGGAAATTCTGAAACTTTAAAGGAACTAAATTACTGAAAACTTCTTTGTGCACTGACCCATGTTTGCCTGTAAGGTCAGGCACATGATGGTAAATCATGAAAATGATGTTAAATCAGGAAATGTGTGACGCCTGGTGGATTGTGTCATACATACAGGTTTAGCACCCATACAAGATCACAGTCTACACTACGTAAACCTCAATATGATATACTTGTGTTTAGTGTTGAAAGAGGTTTTAGAATTGGTAGCCTTACTTATATTGTCATGCAGAGATGAAATGTAATCGTTGTGGGAGAGCTCACTGTGTACTGTGTGATGCTGTTGAAGCAACTTTAGCAGTCTTACTATTTTGAGACATTTCACATCTTCTCTGTATCCCTGGTCAGTAAAAAGTATATATTGTATTTTACAATTTCGGCTAATTTCCCATACAGGTGCAATAACAGCAAAAACAAGGGTACAGTAGCTGGTTAATCCTACAATGATAAACTAGCTATGAGTCAGAGCGTGTGCTTGTGTAGTGTGCGCACACCAGGTATGAGTAACCTGGCCTACTTCCCTAATCCACTTCCTCATGGAGACGCCACTCATGTGTCCTGTGTGCGTCTCTCCTATAGGCTGGAAGATGGACCAATCAAAGACTCTGACAGATGGGACCACCACTCGGACTTCGGCGGGGCGACCCGGTCCTCCTCCCATCCAGATCTGTGCATCATAGGGCAGTCCCTGCACCAGCACCGCGACTGAGTGGGCCGGCGGAGCGGAGGACCCGCGTGGATTATGGATTAGCAACCTCCTCTGAGATTAAGACTTTTTCCACTGGGAAGAGGAGAACGACTAATTCTGCGAAAGCCTCTTAAGTGGTGGTACCTCTTCTTCCCACCTCAGTGTCACTCTTCAACTGCCATTTACTTCAAGATATCTCTCTCTCTCTCTCTCTCTCCTTCTCCCTTGCTTGCTTGCTCTCTCTTCGGAAATCATTTTCAGCAACAAAAGAAATTATACTTTAAGTGATTCAAATATGTCAGATTTTTTATTTGACGCTAAACATTTTCAGTTTTCTTCTGCAATATTTTAAACACCATGACATTTTTTTCTGTACAGTGTTGATCTGATTGTAATTATTTGACATTTTTACTCTGTTTCTTAATAAAACAGTATATTGACACAGCCTTGGTTTTGGGGTTTGTCATATGACCACACCAATATACAGTATTCCCCTTTGCACTGATCCATCCAAATTCAAACAAAAACAAAACAGTAACCTTTTCCACAAGTGGTGTTTCTAATGGTCATAGGGTTCTCTTATAAAAACACACCCACATCTATGTGAGCTTATGAGATGATGTCATGGTAAAGTCCAGATCATTACAGAACCCAATAATTTAAGAGTTCTGTGGACTGGCCTTTTGTTTTTGGCCACCAGCGACTTGATGCCTTTTGAATGGTAGTGTGTTGTAGAGTAGTGATTGTATTTTTTAAGCAAAATGATTCAGGACCTTCCTAGTACTGGGCTGGTGTGAACCAACCACTGTGTGCAGTATCTTGTTAGGTCAAAGGTCAAACTGAACCTGCAGATAAAAATTACACTTTAAATTCAGCTTTAAATAACTGATTTTAAACTGTTGTGTTCAGTCCCAATTCAAGTTGTTTTCAGACCTGATCATATTGCCAAATTCAAATAAAATAAATGAGATGTGAGATGCTATTGGAAAATATTGTTTTTAATTATCTGCAAAATAAATGTTATCTAAATACATTTTATATAGAAAAGTTATTGTATATAGACAACTTGTATGGCAATTTTTCACAGCAAACAAAAATGAATAAGACTGGAATGCAGAGGTACTAAGTCTAACAGGAGTCATCCAAACATGCAGTCAATTCTTGTGAAATATCTTTAAGAGTTGTCAACATTGCGTAAGATACATATTGAGCTTGTCCCAAAGCTATGAAAAAATACTGTATAAACATTTGAGACCGTAATACAAAAGGTATCACATCTAGTGATAGCACATGGTAAATTTAATATACATGTACATGTAGTATAAAAAGAGTGTATATAATTGTATGTAACAAAGATGTAAACTTCATATATGCATAAATGACGCCTGCGCCAGAAAAAAAAAATATATATATAAAAACTGAAACTACGGCCAAGAACAGATCTAAATCAATACCACAATCATATTTGAATGCATTCTGGATGAGCACACCCAATGAAATCACATCAAAAGAACCCAAGACCTGGAGTAATGTTGAGGCGTGTAAGAACCTGCTGGATGCTGTGAGTAATGCAAAAGGTGTAAACGACAACGAGGGTAATGAAGGAGTCTTGGCATCAGTAACAAACATCGGGCCCCATCTTTCTGTTTCTCATTTTCGCATCATCAAGGGCTCAACCTCCACGCTGCCAGGCAGGAGTGCTCCTCCAGGCCACTGGGCGGCGCTCCAGAGGGTTGAGCTAAGTGCTTCTAGCTGGCGTTGCTGGCTAGCTAGCTAGGCCTTCTTATCTGAGGCTTTTGCAGTAAACATGAACCACAGTGATGGCGCAGGGCTCCAGCTCAAGCTCATAACTTGGCCTCGGCCTCGGCCTGCAGCTGCTCCAAGAGGGGGTTGGCCTCGCTGCTCGGGGTCTCCACGCTGTCCCGCCGCACGATGCACGTGGGCCGGTGTCGGTTGAGCATCAGAATCAGCTGCTGACGCTCGTGCTTCAGCTCTTCGATCTGGGCCTTGAGGTCAGAATTCATCATCTCTAGCCTTTCGGATTCCTGTGACAGCCAAGGAAAAGAGGCAAAGGAATCAGTTATTCTACAAAAAACAATGAATCGTTGCAGATATGACGTGCCAAAAGGTTTACTTGATACGTAACAGGGTTCAAAACTGCCAGTGGTTTAAAGCACTGAGAGCCCGGATGAGTTCAAGAAGGACAAAAGTGAGGAGGAACTTGTAAAGTGAACGCAAACAAGACATCAGAAAATGACGACGGTCTTTTGATGGTAACGCACCTGTTGTAAATATTCTGTTCTCTCTTTCTTTTTGTTTCGACATCGCGCTGCTGCCACTTTGTTCTTCTCTCTTCTCCTTTTCCTCCTGTCCTCCTCCTCGTCTCTCTGAGCAACACCAAGAGTAAACAATACATAAACAATAAATAAGGCTGTTGACATCCATGGACATCAAAGCTCATTTGACCTCTGATATCAGATATGGGGATTTACACAACATTTTCAGATATTGCATTGACACCATTTTAAGTGTTTTGGGGACAAAACATATAAAAGTCAATATATTCCATATGTTGAAATATATTCAAACTATATTTAACTTTGTACATTCAAAGTCATATAGACAAAATGCTACCAATGAGCCACAGAGCTAATTAAGCATTCTGCTTCACAGCACTAGTGGTGACTTCACTAGCTGCCGAACACTGAGGTGTTCTGCCCGGTACTGTGTGGTCCTTACCTCAGTCTTCATGGGCCTCTTGGACCTCTTGCCCAGCAGATGCAGTGGGGACAGCATGGCACCCAGGCTGCACAGGTCAGCATACTTGAGCTGATCGGTGAGCGTCGTGGCAGAGATGCCCGCCAGTAGCCCCAGGCCGGGCAAGGAGCCGGCTGCCACGGAGGGATCAGGGATCGGCCCGGGCATCATGGTGCTCCCTCCTACGACCACAGCTGACACACACACACACACACACACAATTGGACAAACAAAAAATAAAATCAATTTAATTTTTTGTTCAACCAAAATCGGCATCAGGCGCAAAATGCGATTTATTTTTATAAATAAGAAATTTCATAGATAAGTAATCTTGAGCTTTCCTCAAAAGATTCCTCAGCATTTCATCAGATACAATTTTTTTTATTACTATTGAAATCATTTTCATTGATTTTCCGCATTAAGCCACCACAACCTCTTATCAAATATGGGGTAGCCTTTGCAGTCACAGACAGAGAAGAGGACCACTCTCAAAGGATTTTTTACAATCACTGGCTGCTCTGAGTATCAGTTAGACAAGTAACCTCCTCAGCTCAGTATGCCCTATGACCCCTACTGTTACTGTACACTGCCTTCAAAACTGAATCAGAACACTTTTAATCTTGAAACTTTCAGATAAACAATACCGTATATATAAAAAAAAAATAACTGTTGCTTATATCAACACAAAACAATGCACTTTAAGGAAACCATTACGCCACAGTGTGAGAATTTGAGATAGACGATCTCACTGATACAGGATGTCATGAGATGGGCTGTCCTGCACCTGTGTAGTAATTCGTCACTAGAGGGCGATAGAAACAAGATGGCTTCACTTCGGAGGCCAGCTGCTAACATCCACTTCCTCAGCTTAGTTATTGGCCCTTTCCGAAACCAGTCCCTACTCACTTCGACTCGGTTAGCGAGTGAACTTCCTTTTCAAGTCCACTCGTGGGTGCGGAGAACACTCGCATTTGAAGTTTTAGGGGGTTAAAACAGCGCTACATTTCGGATGCGCTTGAAGGGAGAAGGAAGTTGACGTCATATTCGTTTTCATAGAAATTATGAAGCCAATATATATTAAATCGCCAATTAAGATGTTCTGGACACCCCTATGTATTAGGATATACATCCCTCTTCTCTCCTTTCATTACTATGAGTGAGGAGTTGCATTTTATGCTTTATTTAACATCAAATTATAAAAGTGCTGTAAATGCGACCTGCACATGTAGGCTATTCAAATATTACAGCCTACTTCTGTACGATCTTGCACATTTTACTGAGTATCAAACTGAACATGAGTTGTTACAATGTAGCTTAAATCACGCTTTTGTCTGTAAATGCCGTCATACGGACCAAAAAACAACTGGCAGGGAGATACACGAGCTGCACGAACACTTGAAAACGGTTGCACCTGCGTTTCAAGTCAGCATCGATGCTGACTTGCTCCTGGAGGCGTGGTAGCCCCTCTCCCTAGGCACTTCACTCGACTCAAAATTCGTTTCGGATGATACTTAATGTGGCGGACCCTCGCGTGAACGCGCAAACGAAGTGGAAGTGTGTAGTGTTAGGATTTAGGGGCTGGTTTCGGAAAGGGCCATTATCTACAATGTGGCTGTAGGCTACTTGCTCAACTTTGTCTTAATATGCCATATGTCCCTGTCTGAAACACTTAGGGGTGTTTGAACACTTATTAAAAGTTGGCCATGTAATTCAACAGGAGCTAAACCTGGTATTACACAGTTTCTACACCAACATGGCACAATAGTTAATAACATAATTATCAATAAACAGAAATGATCAAATCAAATTCCCCTTTCACAAGCCAGGGGTCATGCAGGGGTCGCACAGGGGTCAGGGGTCCCGCCGGGTTTCTAAAGTGTGTGTAGTTGGCATGTGGTACCCTATCAGACAACACTAGCACCCCTACAACTACGCAGACTATGGAAAGGGGTGATCAGAAAATAATGAATGGATTAACAAACAAACAAACAAACAAACAAACACACACACTGACGAATGATTAGAGAAATGGCAGCCACATAGAGGCATCTTTCACACCCCTCTGATCCCACTGCACCATCACCAGTCCAGAGCATGTCCTGTCTTGTTCAGCCCTCGTCTTTACATGGCATACTGCCTCAGTTCAAACTACACATGGGCCAGACAGGACAATTACATGGACATCAATTATGACAGTGTGACCATGTGTTGACTGTCACTGTGAAAACAACATTGCTTTTGACCTTTGTATGATGTTGCCTTTGAGACATTGTGAATCCCAGAGATTGGTAGGCCTACTAATACTACAAATCCCCCCACAAAATCATCCCAGGAAATGCAACATAATCAAAACATGCTATAGTACAATCTATTGAAAAATAAGTTGCTAATTGTTTTGCCTTTTTTATGGTAGTGGGGGGGAGGGGGTCCTCTGGCCAAAATAACATGTGGTTGGTCCATTTTGCACTGCCAATCAGCAAACAGAGGGAAGTGATTTTAGTAGTTGACAAAGAAGACACATTTAAGAGTCATTGCATGAGAAAACCAGGCAGAGGTGGGAAGATGGGGGTCGGCCAAATCGGCTCATACTTTGTATATGTGATAAGTATGTGGAACTATGAACAGCCATATACTTAAAACCCTCCAGCTGTTTTTTGTTATGGAGTTCTGGGACCCCTCTCAGAGACCCTCAAAAATCCAACAATTCATGGCTGAAAATTACTGAAATTGCCATTTCTACCCTGATTATCCTGATAAAGATATGAACATAAGCTTTATATTTCCATAGAGCCTAGGTAGCATAGTTTTAAAGACCAAAAGGTGCACCGAGGGGTTATCTACACCACTGAAAGCAGAATTTTCCTCCCTCTAAATTTCGGTCATTTTTAAGAAGCATTATCTCGTATTCGCAGTGGCTTTGGTGGATGGTTTTACTGTTGCTGGAGAAAGGAACATCTACTGATTCAAAAACAATTGTCGTCTAATTGGGCCACACATAATGTGTGCCGTGCCAGGAGGGTCTTTAGCAGGATTTCTCGTGTTTTGGCCTATGATAAACCATATTCAGATCGCCATCACATGGCCATACCATGGCATTACATCACAAACAGATGTAATGCCAGATGTTTGCGATGTAATGGCATGGTATGGCCACTCGGTGGCGATCTGAATAGTCTAGTTTCACATGTATGACAACCAAGAACAACAATGCATGCAGAGGTCTGCACTCTTTGAGTGCTTTTCTAGTTAATTAAAGCTTTCTTTAACAATTTGTCATACAGTGACACAAAAATTTACCATAAATTACCCTATAGTGAGATATTATTGGTTTATTATACTCCAAAACCCGAAAAAAAACCCGTAAAGACCCTCCTGGCACGGCGCACATTATGTGTGGCCCAATTAGACGACAATTGTTTTTGAATCAGTAGATGTTCCTTTCTCCAGCAACAGTAAAACCATCCACCAAAGCCACTGCGAATACGAGATAATGCTTCTTAAAAATGACCAAAATTTAGAGGGAGGAAAATTCTGCTTTCAGTGGTGTAGATAACCCCTCGGTGCACCTTTTGGTCTTTAAAACTATGCTACCTAGGCTCTATGGAAATATAAAGCTTATGTTCATATCTTTATCAGGATAATCAGGGTAGAAATGGCAATTTCAGTCATTTTCAGCCATGAATTGTTGGATTTTTGAGGTTCTCTGAGAGGGGTCCCAGAACTCCACAACAAAAAAGAGTTCGAGGGTTTTAAGTATATGGCTGTTCATAGTTCCACATACTTATCATACAAAGTATGAGCCCATTTGGCCGACCCCCATCTTCCTACCTCCTGCTGGTTTTGCCTGGTTTTCTCGTGCAAAGACTCTTAAATGCGGCAACATTAAGGTGATAAGGATGGTGATAAGGATGGTGTTGAGCATCATGAAGAGTGCTGTATTTGAGCCATCACATCTCCATTACAGATGTGCTGCTAAGGAAAACAGAATAGGGGTTCAGAAAAGACTTTGATTATGTAAGGCCTCCCAAAGCATGTCCAATCCTGTTCTAATCCGCATCTTTAAAGTGCTACTTCCTGATTTCCCTCAACTAAAGGACCAGACAGGACACTTATTTATAAATGATGACCGTGTGAAACATGAACAGATCACTGTTCTCTTTTTTTAGGGGTGGCAGAATGATTCACAGAAAACTCCCCATTCACATGCACAGCGATACTCTTGTCGCCTCACACTTTTAAAGTATTCTAACTTTTCAAAACGCTTTGTGTCGCTATTGGTTACATCACCTGAAATCGCTGAATTACAGTAGCATCACAAGGTATCTTGTCACTAGTCGTCGTATTCTTAAATGGGGCTTTAATAGGTTGTTGTGAAACAGACTATAAAATTCAAATACCACAGTGAAATGCTCCGCTCCATAACACCAACACGTTTTCATATTGAGAGAACTGAATTGTGAATTTTATATTTATCAGTTATGTCCTGATGTCCCTATTTTTTGTTTCTTATGTGCACTCATGCTCATATCTGTGTGAAGCACTTTGAATTGCACCTATGTATGAATTGTGCTATAGGCCTATAAATAAACTGCCTTGCCTTGCCTTGCCTTACTGTATAACTGTGTTTAGAAATACAGAGGAACATTCCAGATTGCCGGGTTGGCATCAATCATGGTCTGATTCATGGTGTGGTTCATGTGAGGTGGGATGACCAACGCCATGTCCCGTTGGCCTGGAAGGATACTTAACTCCTGACTATTTTCCTGTTAGGGTTAAGCAGCTGGTGGATCTTTAGGGGGTTTCTTCCTTACTGCGCATCACTGTAAATAAACTCAGCTACTGCTTTTTCCTACCATTACCTAACTGAATCTCCATTCATCTTTGGTACCAAAATGACCAACAAAACTCTGAAAAGACCTTTGATCACCTTTTAAAAATTACTTTTATTAACTTTATACTACTCTCTACCTATAACTGATACATGTTAAGGCTTTTCTACACCAGAATGTAGTTTTTAACAGATTACAAGGACTCAATCTATCTAGCAGAGGTCTGGTAAAAATACAATAGTAAATGTATCGTAGTTCAGACAGGTTTGTTCACAAAGCTAAATGGAAACCGGCCGCCTATTCCCCGGACAACAGGGGAAAAGGGAGGGAGAGAAAGAGATTATTCATTCAGTCTTAATCACAAAAATAAGACTTGTGAACTGGCATGGACCAGGGGCCCACAAAAGGCATACTTGTGGTTTAGGTACATTCATCGCATTGCATTCAATCCATGTACGGTGTAAGCAGTCCAGTACTCAACACCATTATTCTCTCTCTCCCTCCCTCCCTCTCTCTCCCTCCCTCTCTCTCTCTATCTCTCTCTCTAAAATACATGCATTCTGTCATTTAAAAAACAACTGTGTGTGTTCCATTATTTTGAGGTTGGTGTATACCTTTTATACAAACAAACAAACAAACAAACAAACAAACAAACAAACAGACAAACAAATGTTTCCTAAACAAGAGGAGCAGACAAAGAAATCTGGAAACAATCTGGAACATGATGAAATCTCATTGCACAACACTACCATTTTGACATGGGTCTAACTAACCACCATGGGTCACGGCTCTGACCTGTACAGTATGCCATTTTGGGGACATTGAGCAAGGCCCCACATGACCACCTCATATTCCATTTCCAGTTTCATTTCTCTCATACTGATGAGGAAAATCATGGGAGAATGTCATTTACGGAACTTTTAACACTATTGCAAGATGCAATACAAAAAGCCATCTCAGCCGCCCCATCCCCACCCCCCATGAACACATCAAATATATCTGAAATGACTATGACATGTTGTAAAATACTCCCATTTACAAATAAAGATATCAGTGAATGTTTTGAACATTTGAGTTAAGGTGCCATCTCACATGACTGTTTCAAATGATGAAGGTCAAATGTCTATGGTCTGCTGGCAACTCTCATACTTTCTCTTAACAACTAAGATCTCAACATAAAGAATAAGATGTCATCTTCAAGTGTACTTAGATTCTTATTCTTGCAACCCTGATGTTAATGATGAATTCAACTTGACCATAAATTGGAGGCATGTAGCTGATTGTTTATTTTTAGCATCTGTAAAGCTATTATATATAATTTAACAGAATATAACAATAACCACAAACACATACCAACCACAACTCTGTAATATATAAGGTAAACAGATTAAGAGACTTTTGAAGATCCCAAAGCTATCGCTAAAACAAAGAATAGTTGGTAAATCCTTCCACCAACGAAGAACAGAAGAAAAGAGTCTTGACTGAGACCTCTTAAGCTGGTGATGATACAGTACGTCGGGCCACTTTTTGAGCTTTTGAGCCACACGTGGGCTGAGCAACATGTGTTCTGATTGGATGATCAAGACAATTGCCTGCCTACTGACGATTAAAGCACTCAAGAAGAGAAATTGATGCACAATATCAATGGGAATGAGCCTGTACAACAACCCTAAAGAAAATGATCAGAAACACTGCTCAGAAAGTTGCCCAAGTATATCATCAGCTTTAGTGCTGATCAATGACAGCACAGCGGACGTCTACAACAACAGTTGTTGTACTCTACTGATACTATATCTGGCACAAGCCCTGTGCATCTTAGAGCAGTAAGCCACTCCAAATCTGAATGCAAGCAACATCACCCTGTATTGTTTATTTCACACATGAATTGAATAATCTATGTGTTATAATTACTCTATAACTAAGTGTAATCAAATATACATTTGATTGTATGATATTCATGCTCTTAAGATTTAAAATATGCTTCTTCTAACTGGACGAACGATTTGTGGACTATGAAAACAAGATTATGTATTTATTATATCTCTGTAAGAACATTGGTGAATCCCAGAAATCAATGGGTAGGTCTACAGCAAGTCTAAAAGATCATTCAAGGGAATGTAAGATAACCAAAACACACTATAACAGAAAACAAGAAAATTGTTAAATCAGTTGTTAATTATTCAGGTTTTGTCCTCTGGCCAAAATAAGGTTGTTGCTGCACCGTCTCAGATTTTGTTCAAACCTTGTCTATATCAAGAATGGGTCCAAAAACCAAGCCCTGGTATTTCTGTTCAAAGCTTACTGTATGTCTTCATAGTAGCCTATACTTTATGGGATTCCTAAGGATGCTGCATTACCTCCATACAGTGGTTCTCAACTTTTCACAGTGAGTTCCACCACCTCAAAAAAACATATGGCTATGTGAGACACAGTAGCCTATAGGCCCATTTCACATCGTACGCTACATACTGTGTACTGTTAGTGTTTTGCATCTGGAGTTTTTTCGAAGAAAGACAAAACATAGTTTACATTTAACTTCAGCGATCACGTGGTTAAGGATGTATATTTTTGATGTAATATAATATCCAATACAAATGTGATACTGAGGAAAAACAGAAAATTAATTCCTAAAGGACTTTGATGATGTAAAAGTATACAGTCTGTCAACTGGTAGTGGACTGTGATGGAAGAAACTTATGAAATGGTAGAGAGTCTACAGGTTAGCTCAATCTGAACATGCCAATTGGGCCTACACAGTATGGGCATGTAGAGGATACAAATGAACTGAATGTTCCAGTAACTGTTTCAGCATAATAAATTCTGAGCACTGTAAAATCAAATGCATGCATGCCCGGTGTTGAGGTAGATGCAGATGTTTTTGAAGGCCTATGAATAACAGTTATTTATCCAGTGATGTTGAATTGGCCTATGCAATGTGTTGTTTGTAAAAGTAGGCCTGATACAAAAAGTTATTTTATGTAATTCAGTTTACAATACAGAAGGGCAGCGTCCAGTGGATAGAGTTTGGTTTTAAGGCCTTCACGTTTTCTCCACAGCGCTATGACAGTCCAGTGACATGACTTGAAGCGGAAGTTAATAGTCAGAAAGGCATGTAGTCTGCCCTTACATAACAACACCACCAGAAGCAAGGTGACTAGACTCTCAATTGTCTCTTCTCGAAAAATCCCAAGTTCAACGTTAAACGATTCGTGAGCGCAATTTACTGCAACATAGACGGTTGTGAATAGAATAAAAACGAATGAAGTTAAACGTTAAAGAATTTGCCATTTTTTCCTACCCATGTTGGAAATTTCAGGAAATAGTAGGCTAATGTTGCAAGTTTAACTGCAACGTGAGCATGGCGCTCAGCACTATCCACCACACTAAAAGTTAGTAAAACTTTTTTGGATTACCTGGGTTGGTTTCCGTGTTCAGCAAATGTCCTTTTTTGGGATCAGAAGATGGTCTAGAGTATATTTTAAAAAGTGGATATCGTTGCATCAGCCCGTTTCTTTACCGATCCCTATTTTGAAGATTTGGGAATGCGGAAGTCAGTCGCTGTGCCAGCCAGACGAGCGCAGGGATGGACAGACGCAACATGACAAAACCAAAGGGCCAGTGAAGTGAACGAAGAACCGCTCGCTCCTCCCCTTGGAAACCAGAAAACAAACACATCATTGAAGCTTTTCTGCTGAAAAGACCCCTTGGCATTCCTATTTCCCCCCTAGACCACATGGCTTTTCTGTTCCTTATGTGCAACATTTTGGAGAAGAATTGGGCCTATAGAATTTGTGGATGTGGAAATTAGTTGTTAAAACTCCTGCAGACCTGTAGGCCTATGTAATAATTAAGTCTGGCTGTATTTTCAGTCATCGGAAATGCTGGTCTGAATCCTCCTGGATCGGAAAGAAATTAATTATTTAAACATACATAGGGCGTGCTCTCTCTTTTATATGAGCCTACAAGGCACAGCCCAGGCCATGGGCCAGACAAATCTGAGCATTGCATTAGAATGTTCTCTAACATTTTTTGGTGTCAGACAGAATAGTTTACATGATTCAATCTAGCAAATAAAACCCAGCATATCTGTATAGTCTGCCTACCACTATCAGTAAGACCAAGTCTATAGCGGCATAAACAGAAATCAACCAAGAATTTGATGTGGATATTTATTCATAAGCAATCAATGCTCATTTAACTTTTTTTGACGAACAAGTCAAAATTCAAATGGTAGAAAAATAAATTATAGTAGAGTACATCTCAATAGATATAGCACGGGATGTTTTCATGGAAAACTCTAAACATTTTTTAACAAATGAATCAAAACACAGTCTGAATGATGACACCGAGGTATGACCCATGAAGGATATGTACATAAGCACAACATTCAGAGTTATTAATATACAATTGCCATCAAAAACACAAACTCAGTCCATTCCACAATACAGTAAACCCAGAACAAGAATAAACATAGATGAAACTAACTCTGATATTATATATAGCATCTCTGCATGCTTTTCAAACCAGAACATGGTTCATACCCATCCATAAAATGAATAGCCATGCTTTTAGCTACATTAGCTACCTGGAAGAGGGTTAATACAAGTTCTTTCACACTTAACATTTTCTTTGATGCAGCCATTCAACCAGTGGCGTTACACCAACAGCACATCAAGTCAAAATCTGGACAGCACAACATGACATTTAGTCTAGTGATCTCCAATCAGTAAATCCAGCCAGTTCTCTGCCATCTTGTCACAATTTCACTCATAGAGCCAAAAGGGTGGGAGAGTTGAGGATGTCCACTCTGGAGTCGCTTTTACAAAACTCAGCGCCGTCGGGGACCGAGTCCTGCTCAGGGCAGGTGAACGTGAAGACCGACAGGTAGCTGCTGCAGCTGGGCGTGGACATGCTGACCACTGGTGTGCTGAGAGGCTGCTCCAGGTCGCTGGCCACGGACTTGTAGAGCGTCTCCCAGTCGGCCAGGCCCAGCGGCCCGCTCAGGTCAATGTCGGGCACCGAGCGAGCCGTCTCCACGTGCATGCGCTCCTCGGCGCCCACCAGCAGGTTGTCCAGCAGCTCTTCCCGGACGTCCAAGCTGGGCTCAAGGTCACAGAGGTCGCTGTCCTCCGCCGTGGCACACAGCAGGATGTTAGAGTTGCCCGAGATGGCCGAGTAGGGCACGACAGGGTCGTCCAGCTCCGGCAGCACCGGCGCCTCCTGGGGCCCCTCCTCGGACAGCAGCTTGCCCAAGGCGTCGGGGCTGGAGGGGGTCTGTGGAGACGGGCTGGATTCCTGGAGCACGCCCTCCAGATCTGTGAGCATCTGACAGGTGGGTCTGTGTGTGGCGAGGACGTACTCGAGCCTCTTCTTCTCCTTCAGCAGACTGTTGATCTCTGCCTGCAGCGTGGCTTTGTCGTCTTCAAGCTGGTCTGTCTCCTTTGAAAGAAATCAGAGTTATTTCTTTGAATGAACATTTCGGAAGGAGCAGTGGTTTTGGTTTAGGCCTACTTCAGTTTTTAGAAAACATGACATTTCTCAGGCAAAGGTATAGGCACAGGTAGCTTTATAGGTTTACTTACAGCTTGCAAGGTGTCAGTGAGTTCCCTTCTTCGATTGCGACATTTTGCAGCAGCCATCTTATTCCTCTCTCTCCTCACCTTCATCTTCTCCTCTTCCTCTGGAGAAAGCTGCGAAGAGTCATAGCAGGCAACAGGAAACTGTCACTATGCTGTCCCCTATGAAAGCTGGTGCATATGTTTCCCCCCCTCTGCTTCCTATGTCTATGTCTGTGTAAACGCAT
Source organism: Sardina pilchardus (assembly GCF_963854185.1). NCBI lineage: Eukaryota > Metazoa > Chordata > Actinopteri > Clupeiformes > Clupeidae > Sardina > Sardina pilchardus. The sequence continues at coordinate 17,845,665 of NC_085013.1, read as the reverse complement.
CGAGCAGGCGCACAGACTACGCATGACTCCTGATTCGTGATAGGCTGCCAATATGTTCCATAGCCTATACTCTAGATGCCTATTGCTGCATTGTTTGCAAGACGGCGAGATCGATCTAGAGTCGCTGCTACAAAGAGACAGGCTACAATATTATTGCGCACATGTAGCGCGGAAAACGCAACATACCAGTTCGTTTTTCCCCTTCCTGGAGGAATGTTTGCCCTTGTTACTGCCAGCTTTGGGGGGTGCAGGGACGGAGTTCTGCGTTTCACTGGTCTGCGCTTTGCCCAGAGATGGTGAGACCGACGTAATGATGGTCGGCTGGACCATCCACTGCAAATCTGGGGTAGTTGAGATCGCAGTAACCGTGGGAGCAAACGGAACCTCAGACACGTCCATCTGCCAAGCAATACAAATAAAAATATTAACCAATATCGTTGCACAGTTTATTTTTGTATGCAACCTACTGTAAAATTAGTTCGCCTCCGCAATAAAATCTAAGTAGAAAATAATCCCTTCACTCTTGCGTGCAGCCTGGCCTACAATTCAAAAGACTGACATGTAGCCTACTTTAGGGATCTTAACAACATAGCATAATTATGTTATATAATCCATGCAATAATTGGTTAAAATATATTTAGACGTCCAAAAATAGACTCCTCCAGATCAATATTCGACATTTCATTGTTGCTGACGTCAACACTGACGCAAGGCTGCTGTGGAGTCTCCTCAATGGGTTGATTTTTCTCAATGAACCACAGTATAGGCACTCCCAGTGTTAGATTAACATGCATGATGTGCCATCTGATAGATCAATTAAACATTCCTATTATGGAAAATCTAAGCATATTTGAAATTCCTAATTAATTCACCCCCGAAAAGATTAATATAGAACAGAGCAAATACACTGTTTAGTCAGTGTTATCATGGCCAAATCGATTCTGGCCATATTGGCTGGATGATCAACAGCTGTCAGCTATTATTTTGCAACATGTCACATCTGTAAACAAGTACTCGCTTCTTCATCAAGTGGCAGTCATAATAAAGTAACCTAAGCCCACATCAAATCGATGGCTTTTGTGTCGAACCCAAGCTCCTATATAGGACAGAATAAAATGCACCATCGATAAAGCTATAATTTCCCTTTCTCTTGTGATGACTGTTGAGTTCTACCTGGGTGGTCTCTGTCGGAGAGGCAGAAGATGTGGACAATAACGCGTCCGCTTGCGACTGAGGGTAGTAGGCGAGGGTTTCCCCCGCCGGAGAGCCTGAGCTGCAGCGTGACGAGGAGTCAGAGTCGGTATTCGCGTTGCTCGAGAACATTTTCCTCTTTTAATTCCACAGCCAGGCGGAAAACAAACAAAAACAATAGCCTATGCTACTTCGCAGTTAATTTTAAATCCTTTCCAGATGTGTGTTTTCTTCTCCAGGTTCGTATACCTGGTAACTGATAGACCACTGTGCTAGCTCCTCCTATTTATAGTCTGACAGAATTTTATGAATGAACTGAGGTTGTACCATTTGAGCAAATGGGAGCCGCGTGACATTTTAAGACAAAGAGTTTATCCCTCTTCGACAGAAAACTGCATATTTTCTACATTAAGATTCCGTTATCCACCACCAGAATAAGCAACTGATAAGGGAGTTTCAAAAACCAAGGATATGGTCCATGATGAAACCCCCCATGAAAAGGAGATGGGCCTATGGCACGTGTAACACGTTCATTCATAAATTTATGCGTGGAGGTCGATCCGACCTGACACTTCGCTGCTGTGAGCAAGACTGCAGTATGGGTTTACGTTATTTTTTTTCTCCAAATTAAGCAACGCTTAGGCCAGATTGTATTGCATTCCAGTTAAAGAATGATAAGAATAGCCTATCATATTTAAATTCTTCTCATGAAATATTAAAATATCATCAGTGTGACAATGAAGACATGCAGGATGTTGGACTTAAAGAGAAATTCCCACCCTACTTGGATGATATTTATGGAGAAAGCTATGGTTATGCTTTTAAAAAGGGTAGACTGTCATATACTGTAGGACCATGTTTTGTATGTTTGACACTTGTATGTTTTGTGTACGTAGACCAGACCTTACATTCATAATGCAACAGTAATTTCTTTATTAGAGGCAAGCCAGATAATAATAATGATAAATAGACAAAGAAAGAAAGAAAGAAAGAAAGAAACCCTCTTGGCCCAGACATCAGGGTTTACTTCATGCCTGCTTGTCTGTCTGTACATTGGCCCTTGAGGGACTGAAACTGATAACCCAGGCAAAATATGGAATCATCACTTGTGGAAGAAGTTCATTCAGCTGTTTTATTTTTTGGAAAAACGACAAACCACAGATGTGCCTCAAAATTGTAACAGAGGAACATTCTGACTATGTGAAAAATGTATGGTAATCTTAATTTATTTTGCAGATAATGTAGAGGAAAACATATGGAATGACAAGTTTTTGCACATTCTCTGACCTTTTCACAGTAAATTCCCTACACATTAAAATATAGCACCTCTATAGTAAATCCACAAGTCCCTATTAAAATATATAGTACCTCAAATGCACAAGTATAGCCTACATCAAAATATAGTGCCTCTACGGTAAATGCACATAAAAGATATTTATTACCTCTACAATGCACAGGTAAAATAGTGGATTATTTTTCCATCAATCAAACCACAGAGTAAAGAATGTTAAAATTCTTCATGAATTAACATATCAAGTCAATGGCATAGCCAGCAAACAGTCTGGATCTCAATCCCAGTGAAAATGTATGGCGCAAACTGAAGAAAAGGCACCATAAGCTGATCTGTCAACTGCTGTTTGACAAGTTAAAACCTGATTGATGAAGAATACTGTTCTACATAGTAGAAGTCTTTGCCTCAGAGAAATAAAGTGGTAAGAAGCCAGAAGAGGTGCAATAAAGTAATTATAATAATGTAACATTACATCATGTAATATAAACTAATATTTTAGGCTTCTTATTCCATATTTTTGTCCTCAGGATTTAATTATTTTATATTTTTCCCTCTACATGATCAAAAAATTAAATGCCCTTAAATTATATGGTAGGCTATATTGTTCAAAAGGTTTTACATCTCAAAGACACTCGTGTCTTTATAAAGGAGACTGATGCATGCTCTTATCACGGCAAAAGATCCACAATGCACGGACAGCCTAAATAATTTAATGTGGAGGGACAGAACATCCGACAGCCGTGCATGAGTGATCACCCATAATGCTGTATGTGTGTTATAGTTAATAGTTAATAATGTCCCATTCAGCCCAGCACCTGGCATGAGCACCATGCCTTCCCTCTGGTGCCTTCCCTCTGGTGTCCAATAGAGCGTATAACTTCTAATCCATGTTTCATTGACGCATTGTTTTTTGTTTGTTTGTTTTTTGTTTGCATAGATAATGGAAAATATCATTAATATTGGGGGGGGGGCGGGGCATGGATCATATGACCAATATCATTATTGGGTGCTATTATACTTATTTCAAGGTCTCAAAATTGTACCCTGATATTGCACTGTATATGTCTGTGTCTGTATCATGCTAGCGACAGAGGCTAGTACCCATCAATGTCATGTCCTCCATGCTATCAGGCCCAGCTGGGAAGACACCAAGCCTGCAAGACCAAGTCTGTCAAGCAGAACGTTACACGAGATCAAGACCTGCCTGCTCTGTCTTGTTCTCCGAGTTCTTGAACACTTGGGGAATTGTGCAGTATGGGGCACTGGGGCCACGTTAAAGTGGGTCATATTCTGGAAGGAAGGAGTTGCATTTAAACCTCAAATCTGTGTCTGTCTTCATTCTTCAGGGATAGCTCGCCACAAACAAATTGCTGTGATAAAAACAAACAATAGAACATCAAAAGAGAATAGCCAATCTCTCATGAACAACAATACTGTGTGGCAGTTAAGTGTTAGGTTTTTTTTGGTGTTGTTGTTGTATTATTTCATATTGCTCCAAAATCAGAGCAAAGTGCAGAACAAAACACATTAATTTTCACTCCCACTCACTGATGTAAAAAGTATAAGAAAAGGCTTATTAGAAGGCTTACAGCATCTAGGGCAACAGCTCTGGTGGACATTCCTGTATTCAGAATGCCAGTCGCATGCTCCTTCAACCTTGTGACATCAATATCATTGTGCTGAGTGATAAAACTACATTTTAGAGTGGCTTTTTATTGTGACCAATCCAAAGCATAAAGTGCCTCTATGCAATTGTGATTATAATTAGTAGTATGTGTAGTTGTCCTACATTTGCATACCTCTCCTGATATTTTTGAGCAAACCATTGTAGATTTATTTCATCTTCAGTACAACTTTGTGATCAAGTCATATGCATCACTTGTCCTTTGCTAAATGTATACCCTCCTTATGTGTTTACCTACATCTTCATCTACTGATTACAGATGAATCAACTATGTTCGATGAGAATCACAAGATTTCAAACAGGCATAAATTGCCTTTTCCCACAAAGTCTAGTCTGGTGTAAAAAAACCAACAAATCTACCATTGAAGGTGTACAATTACAAACTTCTCTTCTCTTCATCCTGTCCTACAAAGCAATGTTAAATCAATGGATACAATGATGGCAAATTTTATATTAAAAAAAAAAAAAAAAAAAAAACATGATTGTGGGAGAAGCAGAGCATGAAGCCACTACCTACTGACTGATACAAACTTTTCCTATGAACTTACCCAATAATCAACAGCAGGGGGCAATATTGTACTATCTAAACCTGACACATGTGCCATTCCTGTAAAGCCTATGAACTTACCAATAATCAACAGTAGGGGGCAATATTGCACTATCTAGGCCTGCCACTTACAGCGCCCTCCACAATTATTGGCAACCCTGGTTAAGATGTGCTCTTTAGCTTCTAATAAATTATTTTTTTCCCCAAATGATATAGGACCACAATGAAAAAAAGCGTAAAATCCAACCTTTAATACAAGTGCATTTATTTAGAAGGAAAAAAATCTAACATTGAGAAATAATTATTTTACATCAAATCATGTGTGCCACAATTATTGGCACCTGGGTTCTCTCCTCTTCAGCTCACCCCACAGGTTTTCAATGGGGTTGAGGTCTGGGAACTGAGATGGCCATGGTAGGAGCTTGATACGGTGTCTGGTGAACCATTTCTGTGTAGACTTGGCCATATGTTTAGGGTCATTATCTTGCTGAAAGACCCAGTGACGACCCATCTTCAGCTTTCGGGCAGAGGCCACCAGATTTTGATTTAAAATGTCCTGGTATTTCAAAGCATTCATGATGCCATGCACCCTAACAAGGTTCCCAGGCCCTTTGGAAGAGAAACAGGCCCACAGCATCACTGATCCTCCCCCATACTTCACAGTGGGCATGAGGTGCTGTTCTGCATACTCATCTTTTTGTTACGCCAGACCCACTTAGAGTGTTTGTTGCCAAAAAGCTCTAACTATGTCTTATCTGACCAAAGCACACGGCCCCAGTTGAAGGCCCAGTACCGCTCCAGACGTTTGTGCTTATGATTTTGAGTGAGAAAGGTTTTTTTCCGTGCATGCCTCCCAAACAACTTGTTGGCATGTAGATAGGGCATGATGGTTGTTTTGGAGACTTTGTGACCCCAAGATGCAACCATTTGATGGAATTCTGTAACAGTGAGCTTTGGAGATTTTTTTATTTCTCTTACCATCCTCCTCACTGTGCGTGGTGGCAAAATAAACATGCGTCCTCTTCCAGGCTTGTTTACCACTGTTCCAGTTGTTTTAAACCTCTTAACGATTCCTCTGACCATAGATATGGGCAGGTATGCGAGTGGCTATTTTCTTGTAGCCATTGCCTTACTTGTGAAGGTCGACACACATCTGCCTTACTTGAACAGTGTGTTCCTTTGTCTTTGTCTGTCTCATGTTGAAGAGAAATGGCCTCTGTGTGACGTCATATTTACAGCCCAGGGAAACAGGATGTTAAGAATTACTAATTAGATGTTCCTACATACTCTGATCGACTTTGTAAACTACTGTAGAAATGACAGAAATTACAGAAATACTTTAACTACATTTATTTCCTAGGAATTGTTAGGGGTGCCAATAATTGTGGAACAGGTGATTTTATGAAGAATAATTATTTCTCAGTCAGGGATTTTTTTTCCCACCCTAAAATTCACTTGAGTTGAAGGTTACATTTTTCTACAATTTCAGTGTGAGAGTATGCTTCTACAATAAATATTGTATTTATTTGAAGGCTTTTAACGCATCTTAACCAGGGGTGCCAATAATTGTGGAGGGCGCTGTATGTCATTCCTGTAAAGCTCTATACTCTGGAGAAAAAACGACCTTATTGGCTACTGAGAAATGTGGAGTTTCCCTTTCATTAGGAAGAAAATGAAGTCAGCAATGAGTCATACTGGATAAAAACTGAAGATTAAGGTGTTCGAGAAGAGGGAGCAAATAATACCACTGTGCCACACAGCATTGCACTCATTAACATTTGACGAAGCATACACTATACACTTTTTGGTGCTGGGTTTTAAAAGGCAAACAGAATTATGTGTGTTCTGTCAGTCAGTTTTTTGTTTTGTTTGTTTGCTTTGTTTTGTCTTGTTCTTGTGTATATGGTCTTCTTTGTTTGTCTGCTGTACATGTGTAATAGTGCCCTGCCAGGGGGACTATGGATGTAAATTAGCCTAAGGCTAACTCTGGTACAATGCATCAAATGCAAACATTTATGTTAAAAACTGTACATGGTCCCTTACAAATAAAATGACAAAAAATAATAATAAATAGTTTTAGGTATGGAGGTGACTTTTAGCGGAATGTAAGGATGGTCAGTGCAAGAAGTAGTGCAGTGAAGTAGTGAGGCGGTGGTAGTGTAGTGGTTGAGGAGCAGGGCTAGCTTGTAGTAGCCTGAAAGTTGTCAGTTCAATATCCTGTATTCCACTGCTGTGCCCTTGAGCGAGGCACTTAACCCCAAGTTGCTTCTGAGACAGAGTAGTCCCTTGTAATATAGTTGACATGTGTACTGTAAAACACTTTGGACAAAACGTGTCTGCTAAATGTAATGTAATGTAATGTAAGAAGTGGAGGACGCTGCCTTTTTCACTAGGCATTACAAGAGCTGTTCCCTTCTACCTTCCACATCACATTTAAAAGCCAGATCCAGATGGACCAGTGATCAGACATGGCCACAGAAATGTAGATCCAGATAGACCAGTGATAAGACATGCCACAGAAATGTAGATTCATCCTCTTCAGAGTCATCTCCAGAGAGTGGTTTATTGCCACCGCAAAACATTCACACAACTCAATTCCAATCACACCAATTCATGTCAAAAATAAATAATAATAGTAATGAAGGCTATTCATTTTAACGAATAACTTTAAAGTCTTTGTGATCTAAAGTTTCAACCTTCTTCTCGTTCTTGAACTCAGCTTTGTCGATTCGCGATCGAGGGCTTCCTGTCGTCTTCAGCCATTCCTGCATCTGCTTCACCTTGTCCGCTGGTCCTTGAAGCTGCCCTTGAACAGTGCCTGCCTCCGTGTTCTGCACCCAGCCAACTAGGCCCAACTGCTGCCCCTCTTTCTGAAAAACATGGATGGAATGGATGTTTTGGCTTTTGGAGAACAACACGAGGTGTCTTTAAGACAAGCTTTTAACCCTTTTAACTCATCGATTAGGTATCTTTTAGGTGGCAACACCTACCATGAGCAAAACAGTAATCATCATGGTTATGGATTTCTGGTTATTTGATGTCTCATATAACTAAAATTGTGGGACATGAAAGTCCACATAGACTGTTACTGAACTACAAAATGACAAAGCCAACAATTGGACAGCTGTTGCAAACTCTTCCCCCAGTTTCCCACTAGTTATTCCACATGATATGATGTTAACAATGACATTTTCACAGGGAAAATGCTTTTACCATGTGTGTGAACATAAGAATTTACTACTTGACACTGCAATCAGAAATCATTGTCAGCCTTCATCCTTCCTGGGTTAATAAATCCCAAATCCAAGGTTTGGTTCAGACCTCAATTTATGGTCTTTCCCTTTTTAAAGGTTATTGGAGCAGCGTAAGCATAACTACACCCAACTATTGTAGCCTAATTCAAGGTGTAAACAAGCATCCTTTTCTAAACCAAGGTACTGAATAGATAAGTCATATGCCTATATAGATATGAAAAAAAAATCAAAGAAAATTGAAAAGCGGCCAAATAATTGCACTTCCTACTTTCTTTCATCACACCTCAAACTCTTTCCTTTAGACTTATTGTGATATCAAGCTGAATTCAGGTCCCATCATTGGTTGTTTTTCACAATATTCTGGCAACTTGATACGTGATTTTTTGTGTGTTTGCATTCATATTATGATATTATTCAACAACATGGGTTGAAGAAATAGCGTAATATGAGGACAGCCAGTGTGTATCAGCCCAGGTTCTAACACTCCAAAGAAATTAGCATACCAAGCTTAGTTCTGATTTTACAAACAGCTGCACACTTCGTTTGTGGGACAGCTATGACCTTTATTAATGGATTTATTTGGGAAAACTAGCATATGCTAGCCTAAGACACAGTGAAATGGTGTGAACATAGACAGTAAAAGGGTGTGAAGCAGCTTTGCTTGTTGTGTTGATGATGGACCAAAATAGAATGTTCGGGTGAGTTGCAGCGTTTCTGAGCGTGTGTGTAGATGTGTTTGACATGCTGAGTGTGTGTTTGTGTCTGTGTGTGTGTGTGTGTGTGTGTGTGTGTGTGTGTGTGTGTGTGTGTGTGTGTTTACACCAAATGTTACTGTTTACATCCCACACGAGTGTGTGCACAGCCATCATCACGATGTCATCAACTGCTAACTACACACACCAGGCTGCGACACCATCGCCAGACGTCTTTTCCTTTGAGTGACATTTGTCCCTAGGACATCAAACCTATCATCAGAGAATGTCTATAAGGGCTCGGTCGTCACATATTTTAGCTTAGTTAATGCTACACATTACAAATCAAGGTCTTTCTGGGGTTTACGTTACCATAGCAATTAACAGGATGAGATACACTACCTGAGTGTGCTTTCGAAAAAATACCCCTTGAACTTTACCGAAGACTTCATAATCCACCGAGAGAAGGTCAGTGGCCATAGTTGAGGTCAGCTAGCCTAACTTTACTCCAGCTTCTGATGAGAATTTCTCCTAGCGTTTCACCGGTGGCTCTGAGCTCTGTGAAAGTCACTGGCTGCTGCTTCTACGTCGTTTCATTCATTTTAGCAACATCAGTTCAACTTCCGGCCAAACATGGACTACCTTCACATAAAAGTCCTCTTATAATGTTGTAGTACAGATCTTGTCAGAGTTGTTGAGAATTACAACAAACCAGTCTGTCGAATTGAAATTAAAAATAATCTGTCGAATAACATTTGGAATAGCCTTTGCTGTTTAATGGGTTTCTAAATTCTAAATAAACAAAAATTGAAAACCAATCCAAGAATAGGCCTATGTTTGCACAATTTATTACTTTCTGACAGAAACTGTTCAATCAACGTAAGATGAAATGCACAATTTTTTTTCAATTTGAAAAAATCTGATAAAAAGAGAGAGGCCCTAGGCTTATGTTTGTGCCTTTCAAACAGGTCTGGAACCTTTACAGGTTCTGTGAAAGACTGAAGACATATGCTAATTCATGGCAGAATAAAATCCATTTTCAATGATAAAACTGCAACCATGATGGGCTACAACAACTCTCTAAAATGAGTGCAAATTCTTACGTAGGTTGCATTTTAATTCTAGAAAGACAACACACCACATACATGTATTAAAATATCGACCATTATAATGGGAGCATTAGAGAGGTCCAACCTTTATTAGTGTGTTAACATACAACATATGATAAAACAATGTCTCATTTGCATTGGCCAGAGGATCACATAGTTTGGCACATTACATGAAGCTTGAAAGGAGAACTCAGTTTTTTTTTTTATCCTGCTAGGTGAGGTAACCAGGGGTGTTGATATCTCAGTTGGGATCGTCTCTATGTTACCAAGGCACTTTTAAGAGCATTTTGAGCCTCTCAGTGGCACAAACGGTTCAACTGTGATTGATTCCCCGCCTGTAAGATTATACTGTATAGACGCTTAACCCAGTTGATATGTTTTTGGTGTTATTGTATCTCAATACTGCACGGTGTCTCATTATTTTTTGTTACTAGTGAAAGTAGTTTCTAGTGAAAGCTGTGGTGTGAAAATGATTTTCACACAAAACCGTATGTGTATGTATACGTGTTATTTATTAATATCCATAACTTTCTTTGGTTTCACTGTTAAAATAAGTACATGTAACAAGTCATTCTAAAACCATAATTCATCCACTTGCCAGTCTAGAGTCTAGCACACAGACATTATACAACAAACTGTAATACGCCTCCCTCTCAATACCACATTCAGAGTCTTTGACTGTGTAAAATAGCGTGGCCAAGTCTGTCTACCACATCAGTAGTTGCTCTGGGCCTTACTCCAGGCATTCAAACATACCTGTGACAAAATACATCATTAAACTGGAAAAAAAAGAAGGCACATGGAAGTAAACAAAAGTAAACAAAAATAAACGAAAATAAACATACTGTACTTGCTCTCTCTTACGGTAAGTTGGTTCTGTGAAAAGTGAGTAAATCTAGTCGCTGCACTGTGAAATGCAAACAACTTGAAAACATAATTTTAAACTGGGACACAATCTGTGGCTGGCAAACCCCTCCCGTAGGCTTACAATCAGTCTAGACAACCGTTACACCATCAAAAGGTGAACCGGGTTTTAAAACAGTCGCGATCTGACACCTTTACGCCCTTTTCAGCATAGTCAACTCCAGATACATAATTTTACAATTCAAATATGCTCATGACATCTGTAAGATAAATATCACTTAATATCTTAATAAGGCACATTTTACATTTCAACAGAGATTAAAAGCTATTGAGGACAATAATCCTTAATTCTTTGGTGCATTCCTATCCACATCTTATTCAGTAACTATATAACCAGTTACTAATTTGGTAAATAACCGACTCCAAAGTCCCCTATACTCCGATGAAGGGTAATTTCTGCAATGTCCCATATTTTCCACTTGGTAAACTAACACCTGAGTGAACAAAAACAAGCCCATAGTGTCATAATGTGTTACTGCAGCATGTGACGTATAACTGTGTATATCATGACACGATGGACGGTGAATGTAAGTTGTGGACAACGATACTCAAATTGAATTACCACTTAAAACATCTGAGGTGTAACGAAGTGTCCAAAATGCTCTTTTTTCCCCTTTTTTTTTACTGCAAACTATTCTTTTATCTTTTCAACAAAACTGCAGCATCTCCGTTACAGTCTGTCACTATGGCAACATTTTACAAGAGGGTAACACTGTGGCTGGTGAAAAAAACAATATTTCATAGAACAAAGAAGTCTACGAACCACCCAACCTATTAGGATGAAGTTCCAAATGCATTCCTTTAAAACTGTAATTTCAAAAGTTGTATTGTTCGCTTAAGATAAGCAATAAGCAGTATTGCTGCAAGTATATTCAAACAGCTGTGCTGTTATGAAGATGCACTGAAAGTGTTGCACAAATGATGCAAATTTTCATGAAAGGAAAAAAAAATACAAGCAATATTATCTATATATAGTGGAAATGGAATGAAAACAACCCTCCGAATGAAATGAAAAGGCCAAAAAAAAAAATCCGATCAGATTCTAGACCTTACTGGTAGGTGGTGGACATTTTCCGCCGTCACAACTACGAGGAAAAGCAACACTCCTTCCCTACCGCTTACTGAGACCTTTGCCAACCAAGGCACAGAGGGAGCTGATTGGCCAGAGTCTAAATCCCCCCATAATAGGGTAGAACAGAACTTTCCTCACTGTTGGGCTCCCCTGCAGGCTCATCCCTCCTCCTCCTCCTCTTCGTCATCACATGGCTGAGGACTCGACAGATGATTTGTTCGTTCATCAACAGCATTGCTGACTGTCATATTTTGAATGGCTCTCCATAATTTTTCATTCTCTTTCAGCTGGTCATTGAACTGCAGTGTCAAAGGGGAGAGCATCAACTCAGATGATTCAAATTCATATTAAATCCATCAATCATTTTTTATGAAAATATTCAGTTGAAATAACGAGTTGAACAATAAATCCACTGATGGAGGAAGACCTTACCTGCTTCTGTAACAGCTGAATCATTGCGTCTTGCCTGTTAACAACTTCTTTCAGCTGTTAAAGAAGAGTGAGACAGCATGTTATTGACGAAACAAACACGTTTCTATAGTAGTCTGGCTACAGAGTCAGTGTGTGTGTGTGTGTGTGTGTGTGTGTGTGTGTGTGTGTGTGTGTGTCTTTTCCTTGCAACTGTTATTCAGCCATTTCTACTTAACAAAAGCACTGCTTAACAAAAATGGGATGAATATTTCAGGATTGTCAATATTGGTGTGTATTGGTTACACACATGCGCATGTCCTATCTGCATTGGCTTGTGGTAAAATTAGTCATTGGAAAGATAATGTTTAAAGAAAACGAAAGTGATTAGCAACTTTTTTTTATTCTTATCTTTATTCGTAATTTTTTTTTTTTTTTTAAAGATTATGTTTTTGGGCTTTATATGCCTTTATTTGGACAGGACAGTAGAGAGAATGACAGGAAGCGAGTGGGAGAGAGAGCTGGGGTGGGATCCGGAAAGGACCACGAGGCGGGAATCGAACCCGGGTCACCGGTGTACGGTGCAGGTGCCCCAGCCAGCCGCGCCACGGCTGGGGCCTTTATTCGTCATTTTTTTATTAGAAGTAGATTACTCACTCTTTGGTGAGCAAGAGTAGCGTGAAGTAGCTTACTCGCTGTCTTTGGTGAGCAAGAGTAGTGTGACAATGCTAGCTAGCACTGCTTTGTTTACGTTTTGCACATCTGCACATTGAACTAGCAGTGGAATGTGCTTGGCGGTGGGCAGTCCTTGCTGTGTGTGCAGTTCTTTTCACCGTGCAAAGGCAACACAAGGCGGCTAAGCAGTCAATCAACCTTATAGCTAGTGCTTTTAAAGTCTGCCCAGTTTGCAGTCCTTTAACTGCAGCAGAGATGATGCTAAACAGCAGGTTGACATTGCTGGACTTGACCCCCACATAAACCCCCAAGGAGCGCTTTACTTGGTGACCTTGACTGACCTCTGCAAGGTCACTGCTGGCTTGGCAGCAGGACATTCTGAGACCTGCCTCCACTCCAAAAGCCTTCTCGCACCCCAATGAGTCTGTCTGTTGAGCAACGACATCGTTCAAAAACAAACAACAACAACAACAAACAAAGCAAGGGAGAATAAAATGATGATGAAAATAAATGCTAAATAAGAAGACATTTAATGATCTTTTTTTCTGTGCGTTACCGAGCATCCTTTCACTGCAGCGGCTGCAGCCTTCAGCTCCTGCAGCTCGTCGTAAGGAAGCGTTGGGTGCGCGCTCTCAGAGTACGAGGCAGCCAGAGGGTTGGAGACGGAGCTGGAGCTCTCCGGCATTGGGATGAACTCTGCGTCCTTTAGTTCCTGCATTGCAAGAAAGTAAAGTACTATGAATATACACAGACGCAAGCAGCCATTTTGGAACACTATTAGGACTATTTTGTCCTCAATAAAAATGGCAACACCATTTGGATCTTTAGGGAATCTGATACCTGCCGCAGCCAGAAGGGACAGGAGCTATTGCCTGTTTGGCTGGCCATGGACATCATGGAGGTGTCCAGGTACCTCTCCTCCATGTCCGCCTCCACGGTCCCCCCCAAGGCGCCCTCTCGCAGCTCTGTGTCTGCTGAACGCTGGTCCACATCCAGGTCCACCGAGGCAGTGGACGCGTGACTCACACCTGGACAGGAAATGGACAAACTACATTTAAAAATCAACATATTTCTGGTGACAGAGTGGTGGTCATTGAACTGCTTACACAAACTTTAATCTGTCACACAACACTGCGAGGGCTGAGGACCAAAAGTAAGTGACATTTTGGTCAAAATTGAGTTACATATATCACCTGAAAGCTCTTGATGAGCTCTCTTAGCTGACAAAATTATAGAAGTAAAATATTTATAAATATATAGTTATTGAACAAAAACCAAAGGTATTTTACTGTGAACATACAGTATGGAAGCAGTTAGATTTGTTTTGGCTCTCCTGTAAAGTTGGTGAAATGTCACTTACGCCCCTTTGGTTCTCAGCCCTCGATTGATTAAACATCTTCCAACAATTTAGCATGTTGGTGTGTGTGGTGACGTACTTCAATGCTCCCACATTCCTGTGTTGTTTTTGGGAAAGGACATCTACAGTATTATACACAATCTGTTTCAAAAGTGTCTCACCACTGCCGATAGAAACTCCACTGCTGTTGGACCTGATGGTTTTGGAATTGAGGACCTTTTCTGGAAAAACGAAGTACAATATATTACTTACTGTACGCACAAGTGCATGCACACACACACACACACACACATATACTGTATATTACATGACAAATACCTACACAATATACTGTATTTAAAGTAGTCAAAAGTCATCCTTCCTGCCTGGTAGCCACACTAAAAAGTCACAACATTATCACTGTGGGAGAAGACATGCTCCTGTGTAGACATGAAGGTCTAAGCTAATGTAAGCAGGATGAGTGTGTCTGAATGTGGCGCTTAGTCACATGGTCCAGATTCTCTCACCCATGATCAGGATGGTGAGCCAGCCACGGCAGGTGTGCTATGGAGTGGTGTGTGTGTGTGTGTGTGTGTGTGTGTGTGTGTGTGTGTGTGTGTGTGTGTGTGTGTGTGTGTGTGTGTGTGTGTGTGTGTGTGTGTGCGCGCGTGTGTGTGTGTGCCCAGATTCTCTCACCCATGATCAGGATGGTGAGCCAGCCACGGCAGGTGTGCTATGGAGTGGTGTCTGTATGTGTGTGTGTGTGTGTGTGTGTGTGTGTGTGTGTGTGTGTGTGTGTGTGTGTGTGTGTGTGTGTGTGTGTGTGTGTGTGTGTGTGTGTGTGTGTGTGTGTGTGTGTGTGCGCGTGTGTGTGTGCGCGTGTGTGTGTGTGTGCCCAGATTCTCTCACCCATGATCAGGATGGTGTGCCAGCCACGGCAGGTATGGTGTGGAGTGGTGTCTGTGTGTGTGTGTGTCTGTGTGTGTGTGTGTGTGTGTGAGTGTGTGTGCGTGTGTGTGCGTCTGTGTGTGTGCCCAGACTCTCTCACCCATGATCAGGATGGTGTGCCAGCCGCGGCAGGACAGGTCGGGCACGTGATGGAGAGAGCCGAAGATGGGGCGGGGCAGAGCAGGACACACCTCCGAGCCGAAGCCGCGGTCCGGCGGAGGCATCCCGAGCCGGCCATTCCCAGCATTCCCCCAAGCAAAGATCTGATTGTCTGCAGGAAGGAAGACAACATGGCACGAGATTATACCATAAGAAACGGTCGAGATTTGATCACTCTCACGTCACTAATAATTGCCCTCATCTTCAATCTTTAACAAGAGAGAGTCAAAGAATCTAGTCTTATTATTATTATTATCATCATTATTATTATTATTATATTATATGTTATATATAATATATGTATATATATGTTATATATAACATCAACTCCTGTCCAGGGACTAGAGATGTAAATTAGCCTTGTGGCTAAAATCTGGCTCAATTATATATTGTGCATTGTCCTTGTCAAATAAACATAAATTAATAAATACATAAATAAATAAATAATAATAATAACAATAATGTTTTATTCTCATAGCGTCTTTCTCAAACTCAAGTCTTGCACCTACCCTCAGTTGCTGCAACAGTAAATCCATCTCCGCACGACACCTTGGTGACAATCTTTCCCCCAAAAGCCCCCATGAGCAGTTTGACATCCTGGTGCTTCTTGAAATCCTTCACTCCAAGCTGTCCGAACTTGTTGCAGCCAAAGGTCATCAGATGACCCCTCTCTACAGAGAAGCATACACAATGTGAAGTATTCATCAACACCAAAAAGATCAGTCAAGCATGTCCGACTGGATTTACCTGAAGGAACAAAGCAATTCAAAAGAACAATAACAGAGATTAAAACTAAAGAGAACAGTACCATCTATGGCTGCAGTATGGGTCTTTCCAGGAGAAATTATATGGATCTTGAAGCGAGCTAGCTGCTTCACAAGGGTGGGTGTGATCGTATATGGGACTCCTTGGTATCCCTAATGATATGTGGGAAGAGACAGGGGAATTATTTGGGATCACAATAAGGAAGTTTTGAATAAGGAAAGAAGCAGTGAGGAAGTAAAAAAGGCAACCAAATTCAACTTATTGTTTAAAAAGATATTATTATTTCATCTCAATTCATATCAAAAATAGCAGGAAGACCTATTTGCCACACATAGAGCTCTGGTAACCAGTAACATTGCATTATAAATACAGTTACAGTAACTCCACTCAGACAATATAAACATATCACACCTCCCAGGGTTTGTGCTTCAGCCCAGTGATGCCCTGGTTCAGGCCCAGCTTGTTGAACTCGTTGTTTCCACAGGCCAAAACCTTCCCAGACTCAGTGACGAAGAATGTCCCATCACTACCACAACACACAGTCTCAATGGTAGCACTCTTAGGGAGCTCCACCTGCAAAGGACACAGGTGTAGATGAGAGGTCACTGACACGGTAGCACATACTGTAGGACCCTGAGGCCTCTTACAGGTGTAGACAAGAGGTCACTGACATGTTAGTACAGTACATACTGTAGGACCCTGAGGCCTCTTAAAGGTGTAGACGAGAGGTCGCTGAAATGTTAGCACATCGGACCCTGAGGCCTCTTAGACGCGATGTCACTGATATGTTAGTACATACTGTAGGACCCTGAGGCCTCTTAAAGGTGTAGACGAGAGGTCGCTGATATGTTAGTACAGTACATCGGACCATTGAAATGAATAGGGGCGGGACTTGTTCACTTTCTCCAGTTCTTATAATACCTCCATGGTTAGTACAGTAAATCGGACCCTGAGGCCTCTTAAAGGAGACCACTGTGTGCACCAATATCGCTCGATCCCACTCACTTGCATTGGGGAGGAAAAGTCATCTTCACAGTCCAGGCCAAGCCGCCCTATAGCAGAAGAGATCATAAAAACAAAATAAAAAAAACCATCAATCATACACGAAAAAAATAGTTCTCCAAATAAATAAATGAAGTGATATAGAGCAGATAAAACAAACAAATAAATAAATAAAGTGATATTGAGCAGATAAAGAAAACAAATAAACAAATCAATAAATGAAAGTGATATAGAGCAGATAAAGAAAACAAATAAATAAATGAAGTGATATAGAGCAGATAAAGAAAACAAACAAATAAATCAATAAATGAAGTGATATAGAGCAGATAAAGAAAACAAATAAATAAATGAAGTGATATAGAGCAGATAAAGAAAACAAACAAATAAATAAATAAATGAAGTGATATAGAGCAGATAAAGAAAACAAATAAATAAATGAAGTGATATAGAGCAGATAAAGAAAACAAATAAATAAATAAATAAATGAAGTGATATAGAGCAGTCGTAGAGGAGTGAAAGCCGGGGCGGTGCCCACCGTACTCTCCGCAGCCCCAGGAGAACACCTCTCGGCTGTGGGTCAGCACCACCACGTGGTTGTCCCCGCAGGACACCTGCTGCACGGGCCGCTCCGTGAAGAACTCCAGCAGCACCGGCTCCAGCACCTCCACGCCCAGCTCGCTCTCCACGCCGATGCAGCCGTAGTAGTCCGACCCAAACAGGTACAGCTGCTCCTCATCTGCACTCAACCGCACAGGAACACAACGTCACCTTTACACTACTACGCTCTCCACAGCCGTAGTAGTCCGACCCAAACAGGTACAGCTGCTCCTCGTCTGCACTCAGACGCACAGTAACGTCACCTTTCTACTAGTACGCTCCCCACGCCCATGCAGCTGTAGTAGTCCGACCCAAAGCCATCGATATATCAAAGTTGCGACACAACCATTCACTCCCGTGTCCAAAAAATGGCGGCACATCCGGTATGTCATGGTCGTTCAATAGTTCCTCTCAACGGGGAAATGAATGAATATCTCAGGTGTTATGAATATCTCAGGTGTTATCATAAGACTTTTCTACATGACTTATGGTCGTGTGCATAATAATGCATTTTCAGTGAGTAATATATGTATGTGGCAATGCAGTTTATAGTAATTTTCATTGAGTATTTACCGTATATATTAATGCGATCGCTGCTGTCAGTACCGTAGTAAACCAGGGACCAAAGGAACTACTGAGACTACCACTAACCACGTGACTGCTCTAATCTGGCTCTAACAGCGAAGTCAACGGCTGACGCAATTTTGAGATATCGATGGCTTTGGTCCGACCCAAACAGGTACAGCTGCTCCTCATCTGCACTCAACCGCACAGTAAGGTTGATACACTGGAACAGTTAGTTACTGTAATGTGATATGGTAGTAATATGGTTTAGTTTTTTTTAACTAGCATAAAGCACTGTCCTGTGGCGTATACACAATACACAGGATATGACTGTACTATCACCAATCCCATGATGATACTATAGTAATAGGGTGCCTCTCATTTGGTCTTTTATACACCCTCCATTCCCTCCTCGATCCTCATCCTCACTGATTTAGATAAAGAATGATGGGGCGGCAACAATGGGATAGTCTATCCAGTGTCCAGTTATAGATCAGTGGGAACGCCTCTTGAGGATCGAGGAGAGATGTCGAGAGGCACCCTTAGTCATTTCTGTGCGGGCCTGATTCTCCACGCCCGACTTGACTCACCGGTGATGCAGGCAGTGAAGTCCGCCCCACAGGACACCTGGCGGATGGCCTTCCCCTGCAGGCGCTCCACGCGGCGCGGCTGCCGATACGACGCCTGGTCTCCGTGACCTAACTGACCCACCATCTTCGCCCCACTCTGCACACTCTGTTCGTAGACACAGGCACAGACAGAAACACAACAAAGACCACATCAATCCAGAGATTGGAACAGGCTTTCCTATCTCATGACAAAAAAAATAAATCAAAAGATTTATGTACAGTAAGAACTCAAATATTTAGCTCCTAGGGGAGCAAAATATTAGCCTGGTAGCATAGTGGCTAGTGGGCTAGCATGCAGTAGCCAGACAAGTTGTGGGTTCAAGTTCCGGCTGCCACCGTTGTGCTCTTAGGCCCTTAGGCACTCTGGGGAGACTGGCTCTCAATAATTGACATTTGCAAGTCGCTTTGGATAAAAGCATCTGCCAAAAGTATAAGAATATAAGAATAAAAACAGTAAGGCACTAAACAAGATGCCAACACAACATATAATGGATCAACACTATGCTCTACATTGTATCATTACACCAAATCTCACTTTTGGTTTGGAGCCAGCCATAAACTTTCAATTCTGAATTTCACGAAATGAATACCTGTATGTCAGGAATTTCTTAGTCAATCAAACATGTGTCAGTTTGTCTGCTCACCGCCCAAGTGTATAACTCCTTCTCAACGGTAACCACAGCAAAGTGTGTCTCCCCAGCACAGACATGCTGTGCACTGCTGCCGCCCTTGAACGTGTCCAGCTTTTGGGGGGTGAACTTGCCTCCACCCCAGAAGTACACTTCCCTGGAGCGTGTGGTAACCACAGCAACAGGGCTTTCCGTCACTGTGCTCAGCCTAGAACACACAGTTCACACAGAAGAGGAAATATTATGAGGGACACAAACACACAAGGCACACAAACTCATTTTTTGATGGAGCATGCAGAGATGTGAGATATCCTCTCACAGTGTTTTATGCAAGCCAAAAGAAACAAAACCACATTAATACCATGTTAACTGTCCCTGTGTGTTAACCTCATAGCTGAAGAAATGTAGCAAAATCAATATATAAGCCACGGCTAATGGTCAGGAAATTACGGTATTTACGCATGTTTTATGGTTAGCTGCTAAGGTTTGAGAATTAACCCAATACTTTTTGAATAAAGCAATGGATAGCGCTGCTTTTAATTAATAAATAATAAAAAATCAAAATAGTTTAAACAGGTTTCTGCCATGTTTACTGTTTGAACATATACTGAATATACTGAACATATACTTTGAACGAGACAAGTAATGAATACCTTGTCAATATGCAATGATGATAAAGCAAGGGGACTTACTTGGGCTTCTTTATAGCAGAGTTAAGTGCTGCTACTCTTTCCTCCAAACTCCTGTGAATGAACACACACAAAAGCACACATGGCATATGATCAATTAATTGCAAGTACACTCACAGTTAAAGCATGTTCCTCTCTTAAGTGACATTAATCTGTCATCTCCCCACCCTCCTCTTTCAGTCACTCACTGCCTGACGCACGAGATGATGGGTTCATCCATAATCTGGTTAGCAGTGGGCCTCTTTTCTGGATCCTGTTGTACAAAATGGAAACATTATGGGTTAGATATAACAGTGGCTGCAACATGAAGTATGGTGCCCTTAAGGATACAAATTCAATTGATCTTTCATAGCATTGCATGTGTGTGTGTGTGTGCGTGAGCGTGTATCTGTGTGTATTCTCTGTAACCCTGAGTAAGTCCTGACCTGATCGAGACATTTGTAGACCAGCTGAAGGAGATCGGAGGAGTACACGTCCGATCTGACCTCCATGGTCCAGTTGCCCTGGACGATCTTCACACACAGGTTGAGTGGGTTCTGAGGAGAGATGAATACTCAACAGTGACTCCAAATAGATCACGTCCATCACTTCCATAGGAAGTGTACTGCATACATTAAGTTATTTTACAACATACGGTAACTGAATGACTGGAATAATGTCTGTGGTGATTAGACGTAACAATCTTCAAAATGTCAATGTAAATGTCAATTTATTTGTATTACACATTTTAAAAAACAACAGTTGACCAAAGTGCTGTACTAAAAACAAAATAAAAATAATGAATAAAAATGAAATGAAAATGAAAATAATTAAACCATCTGAATGATGTCCTACCGTAGCATCAAAGGTTCTGGTGAGGGTTAGCAACTCATAGAGCACACAGCCCATGGCCCAGATATCAGACTTGAAGTTGTACTTTACTCCTTGGCACAGCTCGGGAGACATGTAGTATGGCGTCCCTACACACTGAAGACACGCACTTATTTAGAGGCCAATAGCTGTCTATGTACTACATACAGGAGACATGTAGTATGGTGTCCCTACACACACAAGGACATGCACTTATTTAGAGGTCAATATCAGTTTACAAATTAAGTAGTACCACATACAGAATGTTTGTCATAAACACTTTAACCTATAGGTCTCCCCACCAGCAGAAAATCTGTACAGAGTATGATGAAGTCTTTAACTGCACAATTTACTGACAATGTTTCAGTTTATAATGCAGTAGTCTATGAATAGAAATAACTAAACTAATAACTAAATGGCTTACATAACATTTTAATTAAACTCCTTGAAGCTAGAGTAAACATTAAAAAATGTGTCGTTGTTAAAATACTCATGAATAAAATGCGTTATTGTTCACTCAAATATCATAACATTGTAAAATAGTTTTTTAAACATTATAAAACACCTACTGTTTCAGCCATGGAAAACTCATTGTCTAATTTCTTAGCCAATCCATAATCGCCCAACTTAATAAGGTTTGTCTTGGTGAGGAAGATATTTAATGTTTTTATATCTCTGCAGGAACAAAATGGAGAATATCAGGGATTTCCTTATGGAATACAGACGCATACAGTCACAACATACAAAACTGTCTGATGAGTTGAGCTTTGGCGAACCTGAAATGCTTTACCTGTGCAGGATGCCAGCTTTATGTATGTGTGAAACTGCTGAGGCAATCTGGTACAGATACCAGATGACAACCTGAAAAGAAATAAAACATGAAAATCCATTATAGCCATACATGTATATACATACAGTACAAACATAATCAACAACATGGCAAAACAGCCTGATATGTGTGCTATACCTCCTCAGTGAAAAGCTGTCCCCTCTGCTGAATGATTTTGTCATACAGATTTCCTCCTGCACAAAAAACAAACAATTAATGTAAGCTTGGACTGGCTTAATTTAGTTCACAATGATCACAAGTGAGCTCCTCTTGTTGACAGAAAAATCTTTTCCCAACATTTCCAAATAAACTGTACATCCTCCAAACCCTGCATAATTTGTCAACCTAATGCTGAACGGAACATTTGGGGAAGTTCAAGTTAAATGCCCCATTACATTTTACTACAAGATTGGCTTACAACACTAAAGAAAAATTCAGTTAGATATGTGTGTGTGTGTGTGTGTGTGTGTGTGTGTGTGTGTGTGTGTGTGTGTGTGTGTGTGTGTGTGTTTGTGTGTGTGTGTGTGTGTGTGTGTGTGTGGTCTAGCAGGGGTTCCTACCATTACAGTACTCCAGCTCAATAAGCAGCGTGTTCTTGTCCATGAAGTGATTGAAATAAGCGATGATGTTGTGATGCTGCAGGATGGAGAGGATGCTGATCTCGTTCATCACATCCTGGCGCTTCTTGTCCGAGAGGCAGCTGAGCTCTACTTCCTTCCATACTACCAGAGAGTTATCCTACAAAGAGATTACAGGCAGTTCGCTAGTGAGGGAGCCATATATGTGAAATCTGAGGATATGATTATTGTTTATACACGTCAAATGAACAAATCTGACAAAATAAGGTATTCCCTTTGGAGATGCTTGCAACCCAGACAAGTAGCAATTGTTATATCCATGGCATGGCACATTTCTCCAACAATCAGCCTGACCAGCTTAAGGTGGTTTGCTGGTTGACCAGCTTGTCTGACCACCCTATGATGGTTGATCAGCTAGACCAGCAAAACTCTTGCAAAAAACATAACATACTACATTCA
Source organism: Sardina pilchardus (assembly GCF_963854185.1). NCBI lineage: Eukaryota > Metazoa > Chordata > Actinopteri > Clupeiformes > Clupeidae > Sardina > Sardina pilchardus. The sequence goes on along the minus strand of NC_085013.1, from coordinate 17,822,785 downwards.
ATGTAAGTTCCATTTCGTGCATTTTAAGATGCTGGGTCAAGAGTGGACAAATATACTTTTTTTCATATCTGGAAATATTCATATTGACTGAACTTGAACAATTAATTCGTCAATATCGAGTCTAGGGTACAGGCCAGAAGAAAATAGTCTACGTTTCAACTTTCCTTAGTTTTTAAAGACAAGAGACATGTTCACCTCCTCCAACCCAGTGAAACATACCATTATGATGACTTTGAATTTGAATGTTTGCGATAAATTGAATGGTTGATTGTTCCCCATGTTTAAATAAATAAAGTTAAAAACACTACTGTAAATGTTACTGTCGCACCTTCAGTTTCACACTTGCACATTAATATCCAAGATAACTCACCTCAGTTCGCCTGTACAGTGTCGCTTCACCGAACGCTCCCTTTCCCAAGATCCTGATGGGGATGTAATGTAATTTCTCCTCCTCTCCACTCAATACTCCACTAGCCGATCTCCCACTAACCACTGAGTCATTGCTAGTATCAGAAGCTAGGGACCCGTAGTGTCTCTCGCACCCGAGTGACATTTTTCATTGACAGCAAGTCCACACTCAATCGTCGACTGAGGACAAACGTGAAAATCGATTACAAAAAAGAGCAAAAACGTAGATTGTCCCCTTTAGCGCTATGGTGTTTTCAAATGAACGCTCTTCCAGGTACATAAGATGCAAGTACTTGCAGCTAAGTGATAAACATGTTGACAACGTTGAATAACGTCCAGGGCAAATGTCAGGACAATAACACCAAATGTAAGTTGATGATAATACGCAAATTCTAAGTCACGTTAGCCTACGATAAAGAAGCAAGCGGTAGAGATAACGTTGTAATCCACAGCACCGAGCGTGGTTTACTTTAGATGTTGATCAAGTCACGTCTCACCCAAACAAAAGTTGGCAAGCTGCTGTTAAGACAGCTAAAACTTCTTAGCTATTTAGCCTGACAGACATCGCCTTCTGAAATAAAGGTATTCGTCGGCAAACGTATGTCACATTAAGACTACAGTAATAGGCTAAAGCACTCCTGCTTTGTAATTGGTGAATACAGTATCCGTCTAGTTTTCCATGACTGTAAAGAGATGTTCTGAACTCCCAACACGAACAACTTTCTACTCTAACCTAAAATTATTCAGGACCCGGAAACAGTTTCAGAGGGGAATGAAACCGAGACGCGGAAGTGGATCAGATGAGAAGCGGCCGGACAGAATGGCTTGAATCAGGAGACCCATATGATTTCACTGTTGCACAAATGCATGCCCTTTGTACATTTCGACCTAGTTAAATGTACTGTTTAGGGCGACAGTAAAACTTTCATGAACTCAATAAAAACTTTGCATTTGAATTGTGACCTCTCAATCTAAGATTGCACTCATGGGCTCCTGTCATATTATCATATTGGATGATACATGATCACATCTGTCAAATGATCTGATGGGTTTTTTTTATTTTTTATTTTTAAATGTAATGATAGCCTTCCCAGACTTGTCAATATACATATTTATACTATGATCATGTTAATCATGTTGACTTGACCCTTGGTGTCAATCTCAGATTAGTTGTAATGAGATCTGATGGGGGCTGTCCACAGTCATGATAATTTTCAGCATGTTATTTGATGATATTATATGAGCATTTAGTAAGAATAATGTACTGCTGTCAGTTTAAACTGCTCCTTCTCTGGAAATATCATCCATTACAGTTTTTTTTAATGGTTTGTAGTAGTGGGCTTAATCAATTTATCAAATCATAGAGATATTGCCTATTACACATCATTGAAGAACACTGGATGTGAACATCCTTTTTTCTTTCTAATTTTCCCTCCCTACCCAAGACATGCTGGCAGGCCTGATCTGGCCCCCGGGCCTTGTGATTGACAGCCCTGCACTAATAGCTCAGGAGAGGGGTAGGCACCCTGTGGCCCTTTAGCTCCTCTCCAGTGGCTCTGGACACGGAAGTTATAAAGTATTTATAAACGATTTCATACAGGTCATTAAGCTTCAAGGTGCCCCACCACATTAACAGTTAGTGAAAATAGTATAGCCTACTGTACAGTGCAGCATGCATATGGCGAGTATGATATACCTGAGGCTCATAAAGATGGAGATGTTTAAACTGATTTCTAAATGGTTCTGATAACATAGAGATTTTTATTTCTGGCCCAAAAAATGGCCCTTTTAAAAGAAAAAAGTTGCTGCTTTTGACAAAGGCTGCCCAATTTTGGTCTGCATTCTGTCACATTCTACCAACTCAAAGACAGGTTGCAGTTCACTATCTGGCCACAGTTTAACATTGTTTTAGATGGGGCGATAGGGGCGCTATTGAGCTTCTATAAGCACAGATCTAGTCAGTTCTTTGAATATGATTTCACTATTCCTCAATATGTGTTGAACTTTAAATTTATGGAAACACGTTGAGTTGCATAAAAAAAAAATGGCTATGCTTTCCATTTAAATAGCTCTCCATTCCTGGAAAAAAGAGATTGTTCTGAAAAATGTCAGTTTGTCCCACAGGGGCATGTTGTGTTCTATATTAATTCATATTGATGTAAATAACTTTCCAAGACAAAGAATTGCTCCATATGCCTTTTTTGTTAAACATTTTTGATTGCTTCAAATACACCATATATTTCTCCTCCTTAAAACAGTAAATTGAGTCTACCTTTTTTTAGAATATTAACTATGCACAAATATGCAAAACATTTCAATTTAATGGTCCTAAAAACTGTCCTAAATGGACTTGAGCATTTAGTTTTGGCCAGCAGCCCTCCACCCCAAGGGTACACCACTATATTAGCAACCTAATCTGATCCCCGGCATGGATTTTCTCACTTGAGTTCTTGACCTGCTCATTTAGGAGATGGACGAAACTCGAGGGACTTTTGTGATTTTGAGCCTCTGATTGTCTTACTCAGATTTTATGACCAACATCAAGGACTAGAACTTAAAAAGACCCGTGCATTAGAATAGGTTGGGGTTGTTGCATTTGTGAAGAACAATCATATGATGTGCTGTGTGAGCACATTAATCGATTAAAACCTTGTGGCTAAAGATACAGAATTAATGCAAATGGTTCTCGAATCAATGAATGAACTTGAGATACTGAGGTGTATTGTATAGGCAATAACCAGTGGACAACAGGTATATATAATTATATATATTATCAAGCATCCCTTTTAATAACGGTCACCTGTTTTACAAAAAAAAAAAAAAAACCTTGAGTGTTAATGAAATTAGTAACAGTGAAGCAAGTGTTGCGTTACAGACTGACAATTCTCTCTCGCGCTCTCTCATCTTGTTAGATCAATTCAAGTCGATTTACACAGAGAAATCTAGTCCTTTCCCCATCTGACTCCCCAATCATTTAAGCTGCAATACATCACCAACAAAAACAACCATACGCAATTGACAATGTATTTCCCCACATAAGGATTACTGAATGACATCTGAAGGACAATGGATGATACACCATCGCTGAAAGGACTCAGGAGTCCTCTCAAGCCTGGTGAATGTGACACTTTATTATATTACTGTTTTAAAATAGTTTAAACTAAAATAAATGCTTTAAAAAACATTCTGGTAATCTCCTTGGCTCTATAATCAACAACTAAAAAAAAATTACAACTCTGAGTGAATGTATGAACATGTCAGTACAATTCCAAAGAGATCCCTACCAGTCAATTATTTTAGGGGTGGATTCCTAATGCGACTTTTGTGGAGGTAAATTAAAAACAGCCACAACTGCAGGCACAGGTAGATTGTGTCACCTGGATGTCTGCTTTTTCACGGTCTACTGTGGACAAGTTACACAACTGGATGAGTAGGAACTCCAAGGAATAGGACAGATCTGTTAATTCATATACGGTGACGATCAGTGCCCTCTGCTTCAGCTAGCAGCTGAAGGGTGTCTGTGTGTGTGTGTGTGTGTGTGTGTGTGTGTGTGTGTGTGTGTGTGTGTGTGTACGTGTGTGTGTGTGTGTGTGTGTATACGTGTGTGTGTGTGTGTGTGTGTGTGTGTGTGTGTGTGTGTGTGTGTGTGTGAAACAGAGTTAAATAGAATGAGGGTATCTGTTCTGCAACCACATGACCCAAGGAAAGAAAGTGCATGAGAAAAGAAAGAAATCTGGAGTGTGTAGTTTGTAATCCAGTGTGAGTACATCTTTTCTGAGCCAGTCCATAGACCCACGTTTATGAAGCCATAAACCCAGGGCATGGTATCTCTTGAAAGGAAAAAGGGACCGCTAACATCCAAATGCTTTTACATGTGTTGAAGTGCGTCTGGCTGCACTATAAACAAACCAAACATGAGAGTGACAGCAAAGGCGGAGACCGTGGAGAGGGGGAGTGGGTCTTATCCAAGTTTCAATGACAGGAGATGTAGAGAGAGTAGATGTTGCTCAGGGCTCGTCTACAGCTCCGCTTCCCGTCTCTAAATTACACCCCAGTTGAGTCTTTGTCCCCTGCTACCTGCAAGACACACACAAACAAAAACATGGCGGTTATACACTCAATGTTCAATGCAAAATGAAACCACAATAATCACCTGAAAAACAATGTCATTTCTATTTCCATGCTCTATACGAAAGCACTAAAGGATCACCCTTTCCAACACGCGCCCAATTCTATGACCTTTAGGTTATGGCTGCCCTGTTCAATCTTAATGCTAAACACATGTTGGATCGCCATTAAAGATACAGATGGAAAAGCGACGGTAGTAAAATTGATGACGGGGACATTGGAATGAGATCGAGAAAAGGCCAACGCCCCCTGGTGCCGTCTGACCGGCGTCATGTTTAGAGTCTAGAACTCCATTACTTTCAACGGAACAAAGTCCACAGGGGCCGTCTGAGGCCAACGTGTAGAGAACGGTTCTATCTGTTGAGCATTAAATCCAGAGACACCGATGACTCATTGAGGAGTGATTTGTAGTTGTGATAAGTAGTTGTTTTGTAATGATTACGTGGTATTGAAAAAGACTGAACTGAATATGGTAATATTGAATACTGAAAACTCAATTTAAAATTTTTGGTTTTCTTTTTTGAAAAATCATTTTTCAGATTGACAATCATGTGTAATTCATGCCATAATCCAAATGAGATCAGACTAAACGTCCATGGGATGGAGACAGAGGTCTCTCTTTTCTCTGCCATATTTTGTCTTAAATGATTTTATCTTAAATATGAAAAATGATTGCTGAAAAGAAAAGGAAGGCAGATGGATTTATAGATCCACTCCAACCGCTGATTAACCCCTAAAAGCTGATCTTAGTTTCTCAAACATGCGTGAGGGATAATGTAATGTCTGCCAGTCATTATTGGAAAAGAAGTCCCTTCGGAACGAGAGCCGTCCGTGAAGTTTCACTGCGACAAGTGAAATGGTGGAGAGACGAGAATCAGAAGCATAAAACCTGTTGCCATTGACGGCGGCCACTACTTTCTTGCACTGGTTAAATACAGTATAAGAAATATCAGACATCCAAATGTTAGGAACTTTCTGTAGCATTCTGAAGAGCTTTATCTTAAGTGAGGGGGAAAAAAACTTACACTAACATCATACAACTACCAGCCAACATGGAGTGGTAGTCCGCTAAGGCCGGTATAATAAGTAAATGGCCAAAATGTAAAAGTATACGGCAGAGTAACACAATGTTCTTGAAAATGGCTGAGCCTGGGTGAGAGATGTTTTGCGTTGCTTACCCCTACTTGGGCCTTAGTGAGCTGTTTCTTAACCGACTGCAGATGCAGCTGGAGCTCCTTAACCGTTTGTTTCATGCCGGCCAACATCTTCTCTTTGGAGTCCGTGTCCTCCTGCCAAACACATGCAGAAGGAGCAGTTAAAGCAGCACTAAAGAGAAGACTGGCTCTCTGGGGCCCCCTACAGTTAAGAAGTGCAATAATAAGTGTGTGTCTGCAACAAACTATCAACATCACTCCAATACAATACAGAGAGGAGGCTCAATGTTACTGCCTGAACGCCTACTGCCTTATTTATTTATTTGTTTGTTTATTTAAAAGGGACCATGCACATTGCACATCAATTGACATTCTTTGTTTACACTCACAATGTAAATGTGACAGAGTTAGCGAAAAAAGCTCATTTTTATCTGTAGTCCCTTGGCAGGTCAACACATCATCACATTACATTAATAAAAGAAAATAGGAAAGCTAGAGAGCAAATTAGGAGAGAAGTGAATGAGCTAAGCCAGATAACCTATAAGGGATCAATAAAGTATCTATCTATCTATCTATCTATCTACAGCTATTTTACACGAGACAAGACCTGCTCAAAGTGCAGCTGGAGTGAAATTCTTTTTCTATTAAAAGGTGAAACAACTCTGTCTTAAGGGCTTTCTAAAGAGATTGACTGGAATATCAACACAAGTTGGGAAGGCACACACGCTCAGAGGAGATGATTGTGTCGGCAAATGAAGATACTACAATATTATTTCTCACGTATTTCAATTTGTGAAATTGGTCACAGAGCATTGGTTTACGGAAGTTGTCAGTGTACTGTACAGGCCTACTCAGAGGTTATGACTGAACTGATCACCATATACCATATGCCATATACAGCTGTACAGCATATACATGAGTTGACGGGTCATATTCAAATTTGTAGTGGTCTTTCATTGAGAAACTTGAAGTCTATACCACCGTCTTCAAATAATTCTCTATTGTTTCTAGCACAAATCAATGGATAAGAAATTATAAAAAGGTGCAGAAATACTAGAGATTTTGGACAAAATGGTTGAGGACATGCTGTTGATTAAAACACTCAGCTACTAGATTAAATTTTTTTTTTTTTTTTAAAGAGCTTTCATTTTGGTGTTACACAATGTTGTCAATGTCAACCGGTTACATCATGCATATTAAGATAGTCATCGCTTCCCCCCTGTCTAATGTAATGGCCCGCATGACTGGAATATCATTGTAGGAAAAGAATAGATAAAACAAATACATTTTCACAGTACTCAAATGTTATGAGTTACAAACATACAATAATGTGCATGCCAATGAACCATATTGTACTGCTGAAAGTATAGAATCACAAGTGAATGTACACCATGTTTATGTTGCATTGTTCCTTATGTTCGTCTCACCGTGGGTGTGGTCAGGCTGCTATTCTCCAGCAGATTATCTTGCCCCGCCTCCTTGATGATCTCCTGGATGTGTTCCAGTGACTGCTGGGCCTGAAGGAAGACAGACAAAGCCACATGCTACCAGGACTAGAAAGACAGACAAAGCCACATGCTACCAGGACTAGAAAGACAGGTGAAGAAGTAAACACAATCGATCAACCAGTGCTGCGTTCATTCAGCCCTCCACACCTTAGAGATGCCCAGCGACTAAAAGAATCATACACTCTGTGCTGCCTTCATAAATTCCTCCTCACCTTACAGATATCCTGAGAGACTAAAAGAATCATACACTCTGTGCTGCCTTCATTGAGCCCTCCTCACCTTAGAGATATCCCCAGTGACTTCTTGTCGTTCGCTTTCTTCTGTCGCCAGCTTGCGAATGGCTTCGGCAAATTGAGTCTTCAACTGTAATGGAAACCCAGATGAGTCATTCAAAACATTAAATGAGAACTTCATTACCACAGTTTTAAATTAGCATTAAATGCACAGTCCTTGACAGCCGAACAATATAAAGCAATATAAATCACCCCCTAAGTACTATTCCTTAGTATAGAGCATTATGATGGAAGTTTCCACACAGACAATGTTGAATATTGAATCTAATCTACTCTACTAGACGAGTAAACCCAGCCTGATCTGCCAGCAACTGGAAATGTATCTCTCCTGCTTCCTTTCCACGTTTGCTGGAACCAATCACAAACTGGCTTATCCACCTGGTGCACTCAGATCGTTGGTCTGATTGGCTGAAGGGCCGTCCAAATGCATAGTCATTTGAATAATGTCCACTGATCATGCCTCTTGTGCGGTAAACACAGTGCAGCCTCCCCACACTGGTCTAGTGATAGTCAAGATAATAATCTAATCTACTGTCTTTCAAATTCGGCTTGAGGTTGTTTAGGCATGTAATGACTATGACAATTGAAAGACATATTTTTAGCAACAATTAAATGATTTGGCACCTCTAGACTGAAAATGTTACAATGCAGCAGGAGGTTTGCATTACTAGCACCACATCCGAGGATTGTGCAAGATTCTGTTATACTCTTAAACCGACAAAACAGAACAGAGAGGTTGAGACCATTCAAAATGCTCAAAGGGCAAAGATCATTTGTGGTCTTTGCCAAAAGGACGTGTTATTTTTCCTACAGCCTCACCTCTTGGATTTCCGATTGATAGGTGGAACTCTCGCGCCCAGCTTGCTCAAGTTCTTCCCCCAAATGCTCATTTTCTCTCCTCAGCTGAACAGAGACAGACATTATTATTTTAGTGGGTTTAAACATTTATTACTGATGTAAAAGAACAAACGCCGAAGAATGAATAATAATAAAGTTATGATTCCTTTTGAAAAGGCTGAGAGGTGCTTCAGAAAGCACAACTGAAATATCATCAGGTTACATTTACATACTGAAAACTAGAATGCAAAAAGTCCGCAAAGCTGTCACTGCTGCAAACAGAAGATCTTTCCTTGACAGCTTCAAACATCAAACTTCAAATTTCAAGTGGTAATTATTTATAACCTTGCCAATTCTCTAATGTTGTGATCCCAAACCTTTGAACAGTAGCGTACAAAGATTTACTCTAAAAAAACAGGCTACTGAAATAAATTCCATTCCAGTTCCACAACAAAGCTTCTAGCCTACACACCCACCTCTTTCAGCTCTGTTTGTGTCATTTCCAGGTTCATTCTCCAGCGAGACTCTTCCTGCTCCACACTATTCTGCAGTCTCTGGAGGATGCCCTCCTGTTAACAAATAACGACAAACAAATACTTTCTGAGACGGATTACAAAAAAACCCCAATTCTCCAAAGAGGATTCTTCTTTGCTGTGAATTTGGTAATATTTTGTGACCCAATAGAGCATTAACATACCGTCTCTGCCAACACTTTTTTGTAAGTCTCACAGTCTTTCTGCAACACCTTCTGGGCCTCGTCTGCTTCTCTAAGCTTTTCCAACATGGCATGCTACAGAAAGACTAAGATGTTAGCTGTGCATAATCTTTTTTTAGAAAAAAAAAAAAAAAAAAAATCTGCAGAATAGACATAGAAAAAATAGCTGTGGACAATCTTTGTTTTAGAAAAAAAAAAAAGAAAAAAAAACAATCTGCAGAATAGAAAAACTCTCTGATATACAACAACATGACAAAGAAATGCAGCTGCAACCGGCAATGATGGGGGCCAATCATGCCATCAGCCAGAGCTGCCACAGAAACTTGATGTCATTATGTCTAGGACATGGAGACCAGGATTCATATTTCATTTTGTGGCAATGGCTGATTAGCTGGGCGGATTAAAACGTTCAAAACTCAGTATCAGAACTTCAGAAAGCTTTGGATCTGAAAATGCTGTGTGAAAAGAGATGTGGCCAGTGAACTGGATGGACAAACACATCCATCAGATTGTGGAAGCCATTAAACCCTTTAAATAAAATGGTGGAAACCCCAATGTGGTGGAAATGGGCTGTTCTTGCAAAACTCAAAAGTTCATTTTCACTGTTAAACACTTGAACCCCACAGGTTAAACACTGATCTCAACCATAGCACTGCCATTGTCTAATGAGCAGGACGGTCCAGTGGTTCTTTCATGGAACCCTGTACATTGAAAAAATGTGCTAATCAATAAGCAAATACCAATTCCTACTGGTGTTCCTTTCAAACCTCTTGCTCATCTTTAAAGTATCAAAAATAAACAAATCGTACTTTTGGTTACCACTATGTGTCAAGTGATTTATCTAGAATTATTATTATCTGAAAATCACCCTTAAGCTTTCATAGCATTTACAAAATACAATTATTGCTTTATAATACTTTTCAAATGTTTTTGAGGTCACTTTGGACCAAAAGCATCTGCCAAATACAATAACTATCTACAGTATGTCCATCAACAATGTGCATCTGGCCTTGTAGAGGGGAAACAGAAGACTCACCTGTGCGTCCCCTGCAGCTAAAGCATCAGAAGCATCAGCTGTGTTCTTGGGTTCAGCGGCCTCCACCTCTGCCATTGCCCTCTCAAAGTTCTGCAGCCACTGTTGATGGTTCTGGAGAGAACATACAGGGTAGAACATAAAGGACCAATCACATCAGCTACACAAAGATCTGCCTACTCCTCAGCTCTGTGTAGCACTGTGTGTCCTCCACCTGTAGCTCATGAAACCCCTTTTTATTGCCTTGCCTTTAAAGACAGGACAATGGAGAGATGGAGAGATGGAGAGGGGGCACATGAACCCAAATATGGTGCGGGAGCTGTAACCAGCTGCACAACAGCGCCCCCCAACAATTTTTAATTTCAATTTAATTTCCCTTATAGAGTGAAATCCCTCCAAAGTGAAACTGAACATCCAAGAGTGATGATATTACTGTGCCGAGTCGAAGTGCTCCCAGGTGCTATTCCGCCATACAGTACCGTTATTATCCTTCTTACACGCTTAGAAAAGCGCCATGTTTTATTTTGTCTCACCATACTTAGTCGTGTGACTACTCGTGTAACTGTATTTTAATAGGGAAAACGTGGAGGTGTTTGGTCGCTTCTAACTTCATTTCTCTTTGGGTCCTAATGAATGAACTGGGCTAGCTAAGTGCTATCAAAGTAGCACCACGCACCAGAGCCATTGAGTGCACGCATCGAAACGCGAGAGGTATGCATCAACTCGTCTTAGTTAAGGGAATAACGTAGGTTATTAATTATGAAAAAAAAAAAAAAAAGTGGAGTGTTCCTTTAATGCAGCGGAAGTAGATCCAGGGGCACCCCCCTCCCACCCCCCCAAAAAATTCCTCACCTCAAACAATCTCACATCACTGGAGGGTAAAAATGTAAGCTCATCATCACTAACGTTGGTAGGTGTGGCTGTGAGGTGCTATTAGTCCACTCACCTGTTCAGAGGGGACGGGGACTTGGGGGAGGAGTCTGTGGAGTGTTGCCCTACATTCAGCTTCTGAAGACTCCACTGCCACCTGATGCTCCTGCACAAAAACAAAAACACACACAAGAACACTCAGAGCCTCAATCTACAACACTGGCCGTCAACTTAATCATTCTGTTGTCCAGTGACTAGTTTTTCTCCAGCTCCAGGACCTGCAGGGAGGACTCAATCAGTAGTTACCATGGAAATCAATCCCTGACTGAATGTACAGTATGCCTGGCACAGTACAAGCTAACATTTCTTATTGCACAGGCTAATTTGCAAGTCATTCGTTTACATTCACCCAAGACAGGCTGTTGGCAATCTTTTTTGCTTGTTTTAGCAGTCTGAGTATTTTATCAGGATTCCTTGATTAAATTAATGGACATTTCAAATCATTGCTGTGTGAATTGGGGTGTTGGCATGCATATTTTGAACATTCATCATTTGTACATCAAAATTCAACATCAACATTTCAAGCAAATTGAGAATACCATTCCCAGGGATGTGGATAACAGAAATCCATAGAATTTGAATCCAACAACATCGTTAAAGAACCAAATTGCACTCCATTTAATATGCTGTTTCAACTGGAATCTGCCCATAATATATTCACAGCCTTTGGATAGATGCCCTACAAACTTTAACCCTACAAACCCCAGTTTATAAATCCTAAAGCCCGGCGCCCACCAGAAGCGGCGTTCAGCGGTGTTCGGCGGTCTGGGCTTGCCGCGCAGGATTGTAGAATAGTTTTGTATCTCTGTGCGGCTGCTGCGCGGCAGACGCTTCCAGTGGGCGATGCTCCATTGAAAACATTTTTTTTCGTGGCGTGGTGTGCCGCGTACGCTTCTGGTGGGCGTTGGCCTTAAATCAGATTTTAGTCATATCCAGACTACATCCACATTTTTTTTTTTTTTTTTTTTTAAGTCTGAAATAAAATAATTTTTTGTGTTCATTTTTAGTGAAGAATGTAGATCAAAAAACAATATAATGGCTGGCCAAATCAACTAGCAAACTGAAAAAGGTTCCCGACAACAGAGCTATGGCGTCAAGTTAACAGATTCCTAAAACGGCCTTTAAATCCAAATACATTCTGTGTGCACAACAAATCTCACACCAGGAGGACAAATCTACAGTATGTCTTAGGTAAAGGCTGTAGCATGAAAGTGGCATGAGTTAGTAACCATATTAGTGACATGAGCTAAATGTTGCTAATACTCCTCATTCTGTTTTAGCAGAATGGATGTGTGGTGGTGGTGGTACCGGGGCTACAGCACAAGTTTAATTCCCACACCTCGCAAGTCCTTATAACTTTTGAGGTTTTGCTGGAAGATGACATGTTTGTTGCAACTGAAATCTTAAAGATTTTGATGAAATCAACCAGCCCCAATTTGGTCAACATGATAGGTTGTCATGTCTCATCTTTAGGATCTTTAGGATCTGCCAATGTATCAGACACAACAACCACGGTTATAAAGCCAAAACATCAACATGAAAAAGAAAACATGCTTTAACACATTTTTGCACATTGTCAGAAAGGCACCCAAAATTGGGGTGTGTTTGACTGTGTGTTTGATGTCAGTATATCAAACAGTAACAACGATATTGCAAGGTTTGATTGGTTGTAATGAACAAAAATCCTAGATCTGGATTATTATCACAAGTTTGTGATCATTTCTATGCTGGTTAGGGTTAAGGTAGACTGTAGCAAATGGCGACCACTACACACAATGTGTGGACTAGGAGGGAAATCCATCGTAGCGCAAAGTCTGCTTTGAGTATCATGTAAACTCATTTCTGAAAATCAGGTATACAGATTAAAAACTTTTGTGCATAAACACATATACACTTTTGACCCTTTAAACTAAATTTGATCACATGGTGGAGCAAGACTGCTCTAGATACTGTAGAGATCAACATGGAAACTTTGCAACGTAGAAATGATTGCGCATGCAGCTACTTTGCTTAGCCTCCAATTTCAAAGTGGTTTCTCTACAGCATTTCATTTGTGTGGAGCGATGTGCATCTACCTGCTTTTGATCTAATCTGTATTTCTTGCGTTTCACATATACAGTAATTATGAGTCATGCCATTCCTTAGTCAAAAACAATGCAGAGTAAGCAAACACTTCTGTTACAGTGCCATAGTTCACCTCTTTTGGTGAGGACATACGCTACAGATTGGCATACGTTTTTTTTTATGTTAAATCGGCAAAAATATTCAATGACCGAACCTGCAAACAGACAGCATTATCAAGATACAGTAAAACTTCCAATATTAGCCTGGGTGCTTCTCTAGTTAAATAATGCAATGAATGCATCCGTTGCTAATTCAGAATGGACAGCTGCATCAATTTACATGGAATTAGATTGTCTGTGCATTGTAAGCATACTTGTAAGTTGTAAGTGTACTTCTAAGTGTACTTACAGTACAACATTGTAAGTGTACTTACAGTACAACTTGGACAAATTGGAACTGTAGCCTATCATACTTTGATAGAGCAATTAACCAGCCTAACCAATTGGAATCAATTGCACAAAGATCAAAATTGAGTCTCAAGACAAACATGAGGGTCCTAAGAATTGTTTTTACAAACCTATAAGGGCTTGAGAATATGATTCCAAAGGGTTAAACAGCTGACAAAGACACAGGCATAAGGTTAGCCCTACAGCAAACCTAGTTTTCCCAACTTAATGACTTCCATTTTATTGTACAATATCACTGTCAATATGATTGAAATAATGTTCTCCCTGTTGAACCTGCTGCTATTGGAAGTTTTACAGTACACATACCCAAAATGATCAGAAATCAGGAGGCAAGAGAGAAAATTAACACCGACACAACTGATGAACTCTACCATGTCCCTAACGGATTAGAGGCAGATGATTGGATAAGATATATTAGCATGGAAGAGGTATGGAGGAGGAGGGCATGTGTTCTCGAACCTGAGTGCTTCGGCTGAGTTTTCCCTGCAGCATGGCTTCTGTGGCTGACAGCGCCTCCATTGCGCTCCAGTTTTTCTGACGAAGCTCCTGGGCAGTTTCAAAGAGACACTATGTTCAGTTTCAGGGGCCCTCTGACGAGGCTCTTGGGCAGTTTCAAAGAGTATGTTCAGGTTCTGGGTCCTCTGATGCTCCCGGGCAGTTTCAAAGAGACACTATGTTCAGGTTCTGGGCCCTCTGCTGTTCCACAACTGCTCTGTATAAAGACTCCGTGACATCCACGATCTATACTTTTAGAGCAGCTGCTCTCAGCCCTCATGCTCAGTATGAATTATACATTATAATACAGATCATTACTTCTGTATTTTCAGAGTCTTGGAACTTCACAACGCTGTTCTTTTCTGCTATATAGTTCTACAGCCTTGTTTTAAAAATAACATACACTGCTCTTGGTAAGACTGTTATCCAATTCATGCAAGGACTGAGCTGACAATGAATATCAGTCAAAATATATGCAAATTTCTGTGCAAATGGGGCGGTGGTAGCATAGTGGCTAAGGAGCTGGGCTAGCATGCAGCTGCCTGAAAAGTTACGGGTTCAATTCCCAGCTTGAGCAAGGCACTTAACTCCGAGCTGCTCTGGGAAAATTACCCTTTTAATGTAACTGACATACTGCATGGAACGTCACTTCTGCTGAATGACGTTCCCTAAATCTATCACACATTCAGGCAGCAAAACGGCCAGGTTATCACGTGGTTTGGTCATTTATTTTACTAAACAGAACAGCTTGAAAGGACTTATTCAGGGTTTTGGTTGTTCCTGATAATGCTGTGCATTCAATTGTCATTGACCATTCTAATATGAAGACGGGTAATTGGACAGCTTCCTGATTGACAAGCAACGGAGACAGCTTGCTAACTCAGTCTAGCAACACAGGGATAGCTTGCTAACTCCGTCACTTAATTAAACAGCTTTCATGGCAAGCCCACAGGCAGCAGAGATCCTAAAGAAAGCATTTGCCATAGAAGTGTGACACTTTATATCCAATACATATATCCAATAACCAGCCGATAATGTAATAACTTTTTACATTACTGTCAAAAAGTTCTAACCTGGTCCTGCCAAACTCTCGTACAAGTATGTAGGATGGCGGAGCCAGGCTAAGAAAGTTCTACATTACATTAACATGCGTTTTATTACATTATAAACGGCCAATAAAATTAAATCATTGGCTGTAATTACATTATGCTGCCATGTCATTGTTCCGACTACTAAGTGGTCCCACAAATGCCCACTGATTAGACATCCCATTAGTCGGTCCGTTACTCCTACAACACAGATGTCCCATTGCTCCAACCATACCCTAGTCTCCTTCACTTGTGGCCGTCTCATTTCATTTTATTTCGCTTGTTTAGGCTATAGCCAGAGCTTTGATGCTCTCTGGGCTGTGGTTTGACTGGCCTCATACCCATTATCTAAGTCCTGCTTTCAAACAAGCATTCCAAATAAATAAAATCTTTTTTCTTTATCTTTGTTCATACTGATTAATCCATTGCTTCTCAATCAACCGCATATTCAGGCTATTATGAGAATGACATTTCTCAAAGAGAGCCACATGGCATAGGCTGGAGATGGAAGAAAGTGTTTGATGTGCACTCCATGCCACTGCCTGCACTTTCATCCACTCCCCTAGTGTATGGAGTCAAAAGCACTGTTCTCAAGTATAGCTGCATGCTTTAGCTTCTAATAAAGTTGAGGGTGGAAACAAAAAATACTCTCAAAGACACAACAGTGTTTGATGGCACCATTGGTCACTTTTTGGACAACAGGATGACTCCACTGCTGAAAGAAAAACATAGAAAAACAGTGGAATTGGCTATAGTGCATATTGGGAAGTCACAATAGTGGGAGAAATATGTTTTTGAAAACAGGAGCTGTGCGTAGCACAATAAAAGATTAGGCATCATGGGGCAGGCATCATGGGGCATCATGAGGTCTCAGGTGCTGGTCTTGGGCCTTCCAATTGGATAACGACCCAAAGAACACAGCGGAGAGCATTCAGATATACTGTACTGTAGCCAAGAAAACAGTGGACCATTGAAAGAAGCCTTGTACTAGCCCTGATCTGAAGCCTGTCGAACATGCAAAGAGTTCAAACATGCAACCTGCAGGAGCCACCTTTCAACCCT
This sequence comes from Sardina pilchardus, assembly GCF_963854185.1. Classification (NCBI taxonomy): domain Eukaryota; kingdom Metazoa; phylum Chordata; class Actinopteri; order Clupeiformes; family Clupeidae; genus Sardina; species Sardina pilchardus. Next base: position 17,806,603 of record NC_085013.1, on the reverse strand, counting down.
GTGAGAGCTGCAGCAGTCTGCTCAGGAGGAGTGGGCCAAATGTCCTATTGACGTTTCCTTGTGATTGCCTAAAGGTTGCTGGAATTCACCAGTTGTTGAAGTATAGAAACAGAGCTCCAGACCGGAGACAATTCATTTTGATGTTTAACATATTCTGTGTTTTTGAAATAAAGGTTCACCAGTCACAAATAAGTGCAATGTTCAGGTCTCCACAAACCTCTGTGGTATATTGTAATTACCTGACAGGAAGCCAATGATGACAAAATGATGCAAAATGAATGTTCAAAAACATGCTTAAACTGTTGTCATGACATGCAAGGAATCACTGATGGAAAAGCCTTCCTAACATTCAACCTGTTGATTATTTAATGTAAAGTTTAAACAAAGCAGAACATTACGTACATACCAAAATGTTCAGCTAGAACAAGCCTCAGCTTTATCCAGGTATATCAAGGATGTGTCCTTGATCTGAAGTTACCATAACCATAAATTAAGAATTGATGTTATAACAACATCTTCAGGGTGTCCCAATATATGAAGGTGTTGGATGAGGTGGAGACGAAGAACTCTATGGCGTGTAGTTTTCTCCACTGAGAGAGCGCTACAGAGGCTCTGGTTTACGCAAAGAATATCTTCATTAATATATGTTAGTAGTTATGCTGTTGATCAGAAGGCAAAATACAGGAGTAATAGATAGCAGATAAAACCATAGCCAGCAAACACATTAACATTTGAAGGACTGGTTTCAACAACCATAGACTTCAAATACAAAGACACGTCTTCGTCTTTGCCTTTGTCTGAAAGATGACTAACATAAGTGATGGAAATTATCCATATAAAATGGATGGGGAAACAAGACTGCGCTGAAAATTCTCTATGGCAGATGTACGCAAGCCAACTGAACAACTGAAATCAACAAGGCAGCACGATCAATACAATACCTTATCATGATTAAAGGTATCCAATGTAGTTGTGGGTATTTTGCCCACTCTAGTACTCTTGGAGCTGAAGGACTAGCACCAGACAAAGACAATCTCCAAAGTTCTAGATCTGCTGTCCAGGTAATGTTTCACGAATCTCGTGAGATGTCTCCGAGTCACCGCCACCCAAATTACAAGGCTGGTGTTCCACCTCTGAGGTTCTGCTAGCTATGCTAGCTATGCTAGCTATGCTAGATACACGGTTCTCCCCATGTCAAGGTCATTTGCCATCAAAATGACTTCTAAGCTGTTTATATTAGGGTAAACGCTTCCATAGTGCTGCTTTCGAAAAGACAGCTCTATCAGCTATACTGTAATATAGTTTGCTGAATAATGGTCAGGAAACATTCAAGATGGCCACTGTAGATGTAGTGTAATGTAGAACCAAACACCCATCAGAATAGCAGGAAAAGAATATGCTTACATGAAACGACCTCTAAAATGACCAGTGGGCTGCAAAACCCAATCTTACGTTATTCTTCTTCTTGTGGAGTTCCACCGTTTCCCTCAGCTCTACAACCTCGGCCTGCAGATCAGACATCTGTTGGTTCTTCTCCGACAACCTAAGAAAGACACAACTTAACGTCACTTTAAAATTCTCAGACAGGATTCCACATGAGTCAAGATTTAGTCAGAGATGACAGTGTTCATAAAAAAGTGTTAAAGTAGTGGCAACAGAAGAGACTCCCTCCAAACACTAACTCAATATTTTGAGAAATCATTCTAAAACTACAATCACCTTTACAGTTGTGCATCTGCCTAATACAAACTGCATGATGTCTTAATTATCCCTGGGACATATTTGCCCCTATAACCCATCTGCATACACAGAGTCATTTGCTTTCTCCCAAGGAATCTGCACAAGAGCTTTGACAAATGAAGGTATTTTCAATACCACTTCAGCACGAGAAAATACTTCATAATCATTTGTCATATTAAGGGCCAATCCAATTGATCTTCTCTGCATATTCTAGTTAGCTACCAAGAACGCACATGTAAGCAGAATGAACGGAAGTTGAAAACAGCATCGTAACCATCGTAACGATACATACTGTATTTCCGAGTTAAGGAATAAGGTGGATACTAATGTTCAACCTTAAAAGATTGAGCTTAGTATGGCGATAGCCAGACTACGGTGCGCCGACATCACCATTACTAGTCAAAGAGTGGTAGTGGTGAACTGGGCTTACCAGTACCACTGTACTGTAGTACTAAAGGAGAGGAGCGCCTACTGTACATCACCATCACTAGTCATAGTGTGGTAGGAGGGCAAAGTGGCAAGAGGAGGAGCAAGAGGGAACTGCATAGCAGTTAAAGGAGCTACTGCATGGATGCCCATCTTGCGGTTAAACTGCTTCAGTCTGCCAAGCTTTCTGGGAAATGTGTTTTTCTCCCCTAGCCAGCATGTGCAAATGCTCCAGACTAAGTCAGGGGTGGATTACTCACGCTGTGAGCAGCTCCTGACTTGCCTCAGCCTGGCCCTGCTGTGGAGGGAGGAGAACACAACGCTAGTCACACAACAAGAAAACAACCTTATAGTACACGACTTGTGCTCAACCCCAAACTGTACCCCTACCAGAGGGTTAAGATGACTAAACAGATACGTCTGTTAAAAATAATTTATATTCTGTAATAACTTCTGATAAACATAGTAAACACCATCTCTGGAAAGACACACGCCTCTGGCTGCGTGAGATCCATTGCTACTATTATAGCAAATACATATTCTTAGTAAACTTGGTGCTCCCCAACCTCTTTTTTTTATAGTATATATTTTTTCTTTTTTCTTATTTTTCTTTTTAATGTATTTCTGTAGTTGAATGAGCACAAGGAATTCCAATACTTATAAATGCTTATTTATGAGTACATGGCAATACACTTTGAACTTTTGAAACTGACAAGGGAGCGTGTGTAAGCATATTTTCAAGTCCATTAAATGGTAATGAATTTCAGAGGGGTTGAATAATGTTAGAGGCCTTTTTCACCTGCTGTTGCACTTCTTCGACCTGTTTTGCTTTCTCTTCCAGGTCCTTCTGAAGGGCCTGCAGCTCCAAATCTTTGGCAGCCAGCCTAGAACACATTCAACATGCAGTAACTACACATACCAAACTCATTCTGCCCTATTTCATACATGCAGATCCAGTGTCAACATACTGTGTCTGAAGATCCAGAATCTGGGGTTGAAGGTCAGGGACTTTCTCCTGTAATTCTCTCCCTTTGAGCTGATCTACTTCAGTCCTTAGGGTCTCCAGCTGTTTCTCCAAAACCTGCAGCCAGTTTCAGACATACACCACCAGTCAAACGTTTGGAGATGCCTACTCATTTATGGGTCCTCTTCCTCCATACCATACACAATACATACTTCTGTATAGGTGAACCAAGATTTCGACTATGCGATAGACTTTGGCCTTTACTTTTAAGAGAAAGCGAACTAAAGCACATAAACTATATCACACAATTTAGCTATTTGGTTTAGGGCAGCATGCCAGACACAAACCTCCATAGCTTCGTCTTTGCTTGCTCCGTTGTCCATTGCTTTCTGTAGACACTCCTCTACTGATTTGATCTTCATGTCTTTCTCCTGGACCCTTCATAGATAATAAAAAAAAAAACAGAATTACATGTTTGCCTGGAAATAATGACATTATCACAACACTGAAAATTATATAGCACTATTATTATTATTATTATTATGACTATTATTAATGTTAAATAAATAATATATAGTCTTACTGTTTGTGGAGTTCCTCCAGAGCGGACTCTGATGATGCCTGTATAAAGGAATGAATGACTGAACTAGTTTGCAGGTATGCACACGGCCTAAGTGTAGCTTGTCAGACATGTTTTAAAAGCATAAGCCATAACCCTTCAAACTGACCATTACATTCTTAATCAGTGTGTGTATTCCTGAGCAAGTAAAACATTAAAGTTCTCACTTAGATTCCCTGACAATTTTTGTTTTATTTTTGTTGAGGTCAATATAGCCTATCCTATACATACTCTTATTATGGAGAATGTAATACTAAGGCCTAAAATGAAAAGCATGCTTAGTGGCACATTCAAGTCCTCTATTTTTTTTTGTAATGAAACAAATTTGCAGGTAGGTCATATTTTTTTCCCATCCATCCATCCATCCATCCATTTTTTAATTCTACGAATAGACTGTAGGCTGTTTGATGCAATCAATACATTCAAAAACCCTTGCAGAAGTAACATGTGGGACAGGAAATGAGCTGTGAGCAGTGAGATGCCGCACTGTGCGAGCCATTTCAGTGATGGTACCTGTATGGTGGTCTGCTGCTGTAGAGACTCCAACTTCTCCTTGAGCGTCTCATTCTCCTCCCGCACCACCTGCAAAGACCAACAGGTTTGAAGCTCTGCACTCATCATAACATCATAACATCATAACTGCTGTATTTCTGGGCACAAACGATACTGGATGTCCTTTGTTTGTTCCAATAACTCCTGTGCTTACCTTCAGTACCTCCTCCTTGTTGGCCATCTCAATGAGGCCTGCCTCCAAGACAGTCTCAACTGTTTTGATCTTGTTGTCTTTTTCCTGGAGACTATGACAATAACATGGAAAAACAGAAGTAGATAAAACCCAGTTAGAACATTGTGATTTCCTAACCAACATACACCTATAATCAAAATTCTAATCACCAACATGATTTATATTAAACAATATATTAAAAAAAAAAAAAAAAAAAACATCTGCCATAAATCCTCAAATTGTGGCCGGGGTCTTTTATTTACTTAATTAATTTTATTTGGGGCATTCTGTTGTAAAATTTTATTCTTAGAAATAATTTAAAAGGCTACTGTTAAAGTGAGCCAACACTGTTCAACACTTCCTGTAACCAGCATACCAGTAGGCTATCAAAAATGTTCAGTCTGGTTTGGCATTTAATTTATTTTTGGACTGTTTCATTATACTGCAAATGTTGGAACTGAACTGATGGGCACTGAAATCTGGAGGGTATTTGATGGTTCACTGTTAAGCTTCATGGGATTTCCACCCGCCGTTTATTGCGAGACAAAACAGCCACTTTCATTCATTCACTGAATATGCTCTTTGCTGTAATGGAAACCTTATTGCATAACCAAGTAGCCTAAATTGAGTTATTTTTTAATTATGCATGCTTTACATTTCATTAAATTCGTAGACTGGAATGCCTCACGGCAACAATTGTGTTTAAATGTACTGTAGTACTGCTTCAGAAGGGGGCGGCAAGTAACTGGTAGCTTGAGAGAGATGTGTTGGAGACCCTCAACGACTTTTCATTGGCAACAGCATTAAACCAACCAACCAACCATATAAAATATTAGGAAGAGCTCTTTTCTTTCATGGAGTTAAATTGGAACAATGTCTACTAGTGCTCGTGGACTGATAGCCCTACTGGTAGGCAATTATTTGCCCGGCTTGTATTTGATAGCCGGCCTTTATTTGTCCGATTGGACCACAACCCCAGCTATTATCCGGGGCCAGGCTGTAAATAGAATCCCGGCCATAATTTGAGGATTTACATTGAGTGCAAAGACGACCAGTTGGTAACACTGTGACATTTTGATGAAGATTGAGATTGATTGTGGGTCACTGACATACCGTATGAACATAAATCTCACTCTTAGTCAAAAGTTCAGTGTTACACAGTGCAGCACACTACTTTTCTTAATCACAACTTTAAAAACATCTGGTATGGATTCAACATTTTTTTCCATTTAAACATAAGAAATCATGATGGGATTGACATTGATATGTTTAATACTGTGAACCCGTGGGGGGAACTAAGGGTCTTCTATCTAAATTTCAAAGAGTTTATGAATTACAAACACAACACCTGAAAATGCCAAAGAAAAATAAAAACCTTGAGATCTGAGGTCCCTCTGAGGAAACCTTGAGGTCCAAAGATTGATATGTTAGGTGGTTCACCAAATCGGAATTTTTGACTTTTTGTTCATGACTGGCTGACTTTTTTTCCCCTCTCTCTTTTTCTGTATTCAGAGATCAGATGGCATAATGTGCGGACAATAATCTCCATTTCTCTCCTTTCTTTGTATGATGCCAAAATTATCGTGATACAATCTGACTCATGAGTTTTGTGATCTGTTGCAACAATCTCATTCACATTTATTCATTTAGCAGACGTTTTTTATCCAAAGCGATTTACATGTCCATTTCATTGCACGGGCCATTGTCCCTGGAGCAACTCGGGGTTAAGTGCATTGCTCAAGGGCACAACGGGTGAAGCCAGGAATTGAACCCACGACTTTTCAGCCAACTGCATGCTAACCCCATCACACCAACATCGTGTCCACTCACCTCATCTGCAGCTGCTCCACTGCCACCTGAGACGAGGCCTGTGGGGTGGGGGGTGGGGGTAGAGTAAGTTCACTGGACCAGTGCAAATCAAATCCAAAACAGCAAAATGCCTTCATGACTACACTCTGGAGAGAACAAAAGTCCAACTCTGCTAACAGCATGGTTCCAGTTGTATAAAGTTATGTTGTAGGCAAGAGGACCACACAGGGTTTGAACCTCAGTCTCACATGCGGTCTCATTAATACAAATGTGCATTGTAGAATTTCAGATAATTACTTTTTCACCGTAGCTACATGTTTTGTTACAAGACTGGTCTGAAACATGTTGTGTTTAAGTGAATAAGAAATAATGATGAAGAAACACAATGACTATTACCCTATTACCCATTATTACCCTATTACCCTATTACCCCATTACCCCTGCATCAACACATATAAATACAACGGGCAGCTGCTTTACATCCCCTTCGCTCACCTGCTCAGACATCTGTAGCTGCAGTTGCTGGAGCTCTCCCTTCAGGCTCATGTTGTCATTGTGAATAGCCTGAGGACACAAGACCATTCCACAGTTATCAAACAAGTCCTGGTGGGACAACGCAGATTTAGCACAGATTTATTATTAGCTTACAAGGATGTATGTGCTGTAGGTGTATTGCTGGGGTACATTATTTACCTCCGCCAAGGACTGGCGTTTGTCTGATTGTTTGTTGGTTTGTTTGTTTGTTTGTCTGTTTGTTAGCCAGATAACTCAAAAAGTAATGGATGGATTTCCCTGAAATTTTCAGCGAATGTCAGGCATGACCCAAGGAAGAAACTATTACATGGGAGTGATCCGTAATTCCGTCGGGATTCCGGAGCTGTTTATGTATTTAGCTTAGTGGTGTAATGGCATGGTATGGCCACGTGGTGGCGATCTGAGTAGTTTAGGTTCAAATATATGAGAACCTAGGAAGAAGGCGGCAGGCGGAGGTAGCTGCGCTCTCTGAGTGCTTTTCTAGTTTGGTGATGGGTTTGAAGTGGTGGGGGTTTGGATTGCTGTACTCTAACCTGCATGTTAGTTTCTCTGCAGGCTCCACTAGTCCTTTCTGCATTCAGGGAGTCCTCCAGACTCTTCCTCTGTTGCTCTTTCTCAGCCAGGCTGAACACACACACACACACACACACACACACACACACACACACACACACACACACACACACACACACACACACACACACACACACACACACACACACACACACACACACACACACACACACACACACACACACACACACACACACACACGTCAGATGCTTGAAAAACATAAATAAGAACTATGGATGTTGATTTTCAGCATAATTTCTTTATATATTCCTTACAGCTTCTGGAGTTCTTCGAAATGGGACATTGTGGTGGCCTGTAGGACAAAGAACATCAAAGATTAAAAGATAACAAATTTAAAAAAAAACACTGAGCATGTCTTGCTCAAGCTACCTTAGCATGTCTTGGGCTGTGACAAGACACATAACTCACCTGAGTGTTAATGGTGGACTTGAGACTTTCAATTTGGAGCTGTAGAGACTTGTTCTCATTCAGAAGATCCTGGCAACAAAAATAATCATTAGAGAATGACCTGGCATACCAGTTTATAATACACAGCACATACTGTGCATCACTCATGTGTACTCCATCACAGAGGTTCCCAAACTATGGCGCTACGGGAAGACCGCTGCCCATGGAGCTGGGAAGTTAAACTACGTCCAGTGCTTCAGTCATTTGCGGCTCAACTCATCATGAAACCACAGACCGATGGAAAAAGCAGAGGCGTTTCGGCTACATGCCTTTTTCCAGGAGTTAAGCCTATTCTACCTTTTAAATAAAGATCTCCAAATCAGTGATTGTGTTGTATTTAATGATATCAAACATTTGCTACCTTCCCCCCTCCCGTTCACCCCAACATCTGACATGACCGGGCCTCAAGCCAAAGAAGTTTGAGAAAGACTGCTCTACCCAGTGCAGCACAGGGCCAGGCACAACATTAATAACTGTGTTTAGACCAACACTGTTGTCAGTTTCCTGTCCAACAAGCACCTTGTCCAAACAAGAGCAAATAAACTTGCACCCATGGGTGTGTTGGTCAAAAATCAGGGTGTGTTCAGACAGGTGCATTGCTGCTATCTTGAGTCAACTGAAAGTGATTGACTTCAGACTTTGTGCTTTTCTTTGTCAGTGGTGTAGTATTTCATGTTCTTTAAGAGCGCATGTTCAAGAGATACCATGCTTTAGTTCCCATTTTGTGAGAAAGGCGATTGTGTATGAAGAAAGAGCCAGTTTCTGATCAGCCCCAACACAGAGTGCCTTGCAATAAGTCCCTTGCGACACAGTGCCATACTTGGACTGTGCTTGTGTGCTTGGCTTTTAAAAAAATAAATAAAATAACTTAACCATCCCGACCACACCATCCATAGACAATACATGCAGTAATGGATGAAACATGTGTAATATTGCTTTTGTTAATGACTTGCGTGTGATTATAAATGAGACTACCGTACGTGAGTGGGTGTGTGCAAACCTGTACCGGTACTTGCTTATCAATGAGACTAAATGGGTGTGTGTGTGTGTGTGCAGAGTGCAGACCTGAGACTACAGTACATGAGTGTGTGTGTGTGTGTGTGTGTGTGTGTGTGTGTGTGTGTGTGCAGACCTGTACTTGCTGCTGCAGCGACTCATCAGGAAGGCTGTGCTGGGACTACAGTACAAGAGTGTGTGTGTGTGTGTGTGTGTGTGTATGTGCAGACCTGTACTTGCTGCTGCATTGACTCATCAGGAAGGCTGTGCTGGGACACCTCCAGCAGCTGCATGACCCGCTGCTCCACCTGCTCCTTGGAGACGATGGTGTCCGTGAGGCTGCTGTGCAGGTTCTGGATCTCCTTGCTCTTGTTATTCAGATCCGTCTCCAGGGCCATCAGCTGGGTCTGCAGCTCTAGGGGAAGGGAAATAAAACAGAGCGGATGGTGAAATGCGTTGATCAGTTCATTGCAAAACACAAGTCTCGTTTTCGAAATGATACTGGGCACTTCCAAGATGTGTTACGCCGTTGTTTTCATTAAATGGTCCCCGGCCTTCTCAGTTAAACTCTACTTTTCTCAGTTTAGGTACCAGGTGCTTCAACTGCAAAATAGTACCCCATTAATGTAGCTGGATACCATAACAATGTACAAGGAAAATATTGTGGTGTCATTAACGCAGAACACACAGTAAGAACCAAAACAATGATGGAGGAGATCAAGGAAATCCTACAGAAACCATTAAACATTAAATCCACAAACGCACCCAACACACCTAAAGTTAGCATTAACTGCTTACAGTGCTAGCACTGACAGTAGGACTGAGACATCTAAAATGCTTAACCATGCCCCAAGCCACCTTCATATATTCATACTGTGCTTGAACAGCTGACGGTGCAATGATGGCGGCACCTGGGCTGGAGTAGAATAATTAATGGAGAATCACTACAGGAGGATGGATGAGGGAAAGATGAACTACTAGTGCGTCATCAAAATAAAATGGGCTGGCCCCATTAAAGGATCAGTCAGGGATTGGATGCCATTTCAAGCCCATCATATTATATTTTTTACACATTCAGCAATCATCTCCTTACGACCGATTTCTGTGAGTCCACTGTTTTTAAAATAAGATAAAAAATAAATAAAAACTGTATATGTAGGCAGCCCAAGCTCATCTCCAGCACAATATATTGTCTGTTGTCTTGTGCTAACGTTATCTCCAGGCAAAGGAAACTCATTGGTCAAATACAAATTAACGATTACCGTAAATTAACGTTTGGCTTGGATATGAATAACTTTGGGCTCAACTGTATATATCTATTCGCCTATCAATGTATTGTTTTTCACAATTGGTGACTCAGGCTTTATACATCTCCCCTTCAATATCCTAGAAACAGGCAAGGACATGTCTGAGCATACCCAGCTGTTGAAATGACACTTCATTTCATTTCAGCGTTTCATAATACAAATATTATGCCAAAGTGCAATCCCGGACTCGTACCTTGTTTAGTTGCCTGCAACTTTTCTCTCTCCGTGTTGACGTTGTGAAGGTAGTTCTGAAGTTCCTCCCAGCGCCGCTTAGCGTCCTGTAGCTGAACCTGAAAGGAAAAGAGAAAGAAAAACATGACCCGAGTCATTCTTCCATGTTCTCATCCTTCACACAAAGCCTAAACTAAAGCCTAAACCAGTACTCTCAGGAGAGCAAATGAGATCCAAAGGACCACAATGAAAACAAGCCTTTGGGTTTTGTGTTTTTATATCCTTTTGAACTCTTGATGTTCAATAAAGCTTCAGTCAGTCAATAAATCAATCAATCAATCAATCAATCAATAAATCAATCAAGCAATCAATACCATCCATGTGTAATGCTAGTGTAAGATGTTCAACTGAAAACCACAAATGTAACCTCTGTCAGCTTAAGGTTTCAATGCATTCTGTGTTGTGTTGAGATGTTTACCTCCAACTGAGAGACGTTCTGCTTGTAGTTGACTTCCAGATTCTTCCTCTGAAGTTCCTCTTGCTGCAGCTTGGTACTGTTCTCAGTCAGCTCCTTCACCAGGCCTGAGCACTCGGACCGCAGCTTGTTAAGTTCAGCAGATTGCCTACGAAACACAAAGATCACACAATCACATACAACACAGAAAACTGAAACACACTGGCAAAATCATATGGGATTGTTGATATTTGGACACAAGAGCAGGCTGAGTTTAAGATGGGACAAAAAGGGATAATCACTTGGACTCCATCTGGTTGGTGGCAGAGCTGACTGCATCCCTCAGGATCCCGTTCTCCTGCGTGAGCCTGGCGATCTGGGTCTCCAGCTGTTCCCTCATCTGGGAGTGCTGTGGTCGCCAAGGGAAACATGCATGAACAGTGTTCAGCTTCTTTTGGATAGCAAATGCTTTTTCATTAACTAAAACCTAAGGCCCTCCTAAGAAATATAAACATATGCCATAACATCGTAATTCAAGTTCATAATTCACCTAATTCAATTTGACATGGGGGTTACAGAGACGTGGAGTGTGTGTATGCTTATGTGAACAAGAGCGCTTACCTTGATTTGGTAGTTGTTGAGCTCCTGATAGCTGCTCTGTGATTTTGCCTGAATGACATTCAGTTCTTTCTCCATGGCAACCCTCTGCTCCCTTATCATAGCTTCTGCACGGCCCGTCTTTTGCTTCTCCAACTGCAACTCCTGAAACACACATTTAAATGAAGCCGGTCAGTTCTTACATCTTCTTACAATTCTATATTTGTAAATAATCATCATCTAAAGCAACTCCTGCTGGCTATTCAACCTCTTGTTCTTGTTCTGTGCATAGGTTTTAGGCTCAATTGAAAGGCCTAATCCTAATTGTAAAGCCTAATCCCATTTCAAATACTGGTACACCAGATCTGGTAATCTTGACCAGTTTGCATCTGGATTAGGCTGATTCCATCCCATTTTGGTTTTGAAAACTTAAAAAGTAAAATGAATGACCTGATCTTAAAACAAAAACAAAAAAGTATTAACCATAACTGTGTACGAATCAGAATCTGATTGTGCTTAAATGATAAAGAAGAAGGAAGAAAATAAATATATGTACTGTACATATACACATGTACTGTATAGTCCATCCCCGTGTATTAACCTCATAGCTGAACAACCTTTGAAAAACCAATGTACAGACATTGGTTAATAGTCAGGAAATTACAGGTATGAGAGAAGGCACCTGTGCGAGCTGCTTGACTTTATCTTTGGCGATGCAGGCCTCCTCCTGGAATGTGTTCAACAGCCGCTCCCGCTCCTGTTGCTGCTGCACGGACGGGTCATTCTTAGTAGCAGTCTGCAGTGGGTTCACAGCCCAAAGAGGTGGACAGAGGGGGAAAACACACAACAATCAATATCTTTTTTTATTTCTTTCTTTTCCCCACGGGGCAATAAAGGTTTCATTCATTCATTCATTCATTCATTCATTCATTCATTCATTCATTCATTCGTTCATTCGTTCATTCGTTCATTCGTTTATCCATTCATTCATCCATCCATCCATCCATTCACAAATGCATTCATTCATCCATTCATAAATTCATCCATTCATTTCCAAGCACTGTCCTCCAAATAATGTAAGACGTTTTTCTACATTTGTCTAACTAACATCAAGACATAATTCAACACAACGCAATACAACGCAACCCAACACTCTTACCTTATACCAAGACTCCAAAGCTCCCGGGCTCCTCTCGTGCAGCATGGAGACCACACTGAGCACCTCTGCGTCGGACATCACCAGGCCACTCAGTCCAGAGAGCAGCTCCTTCAGCTTCATCTCCGAGTTCTCTACATGAAGCACTCACTGATCACATGTCTGCCAACAGTTTCACTACCACTATAAATCTATAGTACATCTTAGCAATTAGCAGTTTCACTACCACTATAAATCTAAGTACTGTATATCTTAGTAGCTGATAAAGGAAACAAGATACAGGCCACTTTGATTGACACAGACTGAAAAATGAACCACCTCATTTTCAGTTTAAAGATAAAGCCGATTGTAAGACTGAATGACAGAGGCTGATAAGAGAGAATCCTCACCCCTGTCGGTCTCGTTCTTTTGCTTCTTGCTTTGTTTAGCAGATGTGCGAACAGGGCCCGATGTGGGAGAGGGGGCGTTCTCGTTGTAACTGCCCTGGTGGTTGTCAGGAACCGCTGCATCGGCAGGGGGAACGGCTGCTTGAAGAGGGGCATTATCCACGGCCACCGCTGATGCCAGGGCACAGGAGAGGGCAAGAGAGGTCAGAGATGGTCAGGGCAAACACCGGAGAACAGGGGAGGAGAGGACAACGACAACGACAAACAACAAAAATGAAGTCTTTTTAACTGGCTGAATATGGGAACAGCCTGACGCCAGAGTAGAAAGTAACGTCAGGATTCCCTGATCAATGTGATTGGTTAGGCTGGACCAATGATTTCAAAGAGAATGCAAAGTCTAGGCCCGTTATGATGCTAGAATTGGACACATTACCCAGCTGTGAATACCCAGACTGTCTTCAGAAAGTGAAACTACTGTAAGTGAGTGAGTCCAGTGAAATCATGCTATACGGGCCAAACCTGATTATCATCCAAAGCAAGTTACATTACAAAGCAATTTCCAATTCTCCCAAGAGCAAATCGGGGTTAAGTGCCTTGCTTGAGAGCACAATGGTGGCAGCCAGAAATTGAACCCATAACTTTTCCGGCGATTGCATTTGCTGTACAGTACAAATGACTGTGTTGATTTTGAACCAACTCTCGCTGCTATGTGCTCTCTTGACTTTTCTGGCTACTGCATTTGTTGTACAGTACAAATGATTGTGTTGATTTTGAACCAACTCTCGCTGCTATATGGGCTCTACCTGATTCAGTCTTCTGCTTCTTTGAGCTCTTCCTCTTCCCGCTGCTGCCTCCCCCCGCGGTGGCAGCGACCGGTGGTGGGGTGCTGTTGTTCACTGGGGAGGGAACAGCCTCCTGGGACTTCACTTCAGCCAAAACTGCAGCCAGTTCTTTGGCAGCAGGTGGTGGTAGATGGGTCTTAATCTCACCGGTAGGCTCTTCTGCTGGGAATAAAACAAGTTTGTCTCGTCAAGATAGTCTTAATAAAAAAACAAGGTTGTCTTACTAAAAGAGACGAATGATGGCCATACACACATCCATATTTGGTGGTGGATCCCAAAAATAAAGCGATCTGGATTCCCTAACCATAGGTCTCTTTATTGTGCGGTTTACCTGATATATCACAAATAAGTTTCCAAGCAAAATGGCACATTATCTGACTGCAAACCTTTTAACAGCAGTAGATGTTTTGTGCCTCTCTCTGACACACACACACACTACAGTATATATACAATATGTACCAGCCTACTGCTCATACCTGTCTCTGTCTTCAGTTTCTTTGCCTTCTTCTTGCTTCCAGTCTCAGATTTGGTCGGTGGGCGGTTTTGTTGTGGAGGAGGAGTTAATTGCTTGGCGACTGGCGGCGGCGGGTCTGTCTTGCTTATGGGCAAAGGCTTAGAGCTGTTGACATCTGGCTCCTCGGATGCTGGAGCTGCTGCGTTTGGAGCAGCTTTCTGCTTTCTCTCCCTCCTCTTCCTCAGCCCAGAAGCAGGCTCTGCCTGAACAGGTGCCGCTGTGGTCACTACTGGTGTTGCAGTCGCAACCACGTCCTCCTCCTCCTCGGACACGGCGCTGGCGCTGGCCTCTGGCGTGTCTGCATCTCGTATCTCCTCCTCAGACTCGCCGCCACCTCCTCCTCCACCTCCTCCGCCTCCTTCCTTCTTCTTGCTCTTCTTCCTGTCGTTTTTCTTGCGTACCTCAGGACGTACACTCGGGTACTTGAACTGAGTTTTGTGGCGCGCCAAGACCTCGTCGTACGAGGTCTCCTTCATGAAGAGCCAAAAGAACAGGAAAATCAGAGCAACCACCAGAGACGGTGCCAGGATCAGCAGGTACTGTGAATCATACAACTCCACAGCCATTCTGTATGGGAGGGGGGAGGGGGAGGAGTGGGCAAGAAAATACAGGATCTCATTATTAACGCATTAAGCACTGTCTCAAAATGACACTGGATTGATCATCTTACTCTATGACAGATACACCAACATTACAGTTTCTTAAAAAAAAGGTACCTGAAAAAAGGTTAGTTTTTTGAAAGTCAGTCTAAATGATTCAACTGGTACAAACACTACAAAAACATGTTAAAGTTGTTTAATATACATAATTGAGCATGTTGTGCAGTTTGAGCGCAAGTCCATGATCTGGGATATGGAAGTGGTCCCAAACATGTATCTTCACCTTATACATTGTAATCAGTGAGATTACATAACAGTTGCATTATATTAAGATATCACATCTTCTGACGCAGTACCACATACAGTATAGATGTGTCACATGCCGAATGTGACTCCATGTATTTTGGGCTTGCTTTGGTCTGTGCCAGACGTGTAATAGCCCAAGTGAGTATTCAAATTGGTTGAGCCGATAACGATTCATCAGTTTAGCCTTAGCATACGTTGCACTTTGGGTGTGGGAGTTTAACAGCACTGTCAAAGATGTACCTCAGTATTGCCAGAAAACCAACGCTATCCCACGCTATGTGTTGCAACCCATTTGCAATATTTTGTAGGCTCACAAACAGACACGGTTTTATCTTTAACAAATGGTTAAATCGTTGACAAAATAGCATAATTATTTCATAGGTCTTAGCATCTTAGTATTGATCATTGCGAGCATCCGCTACCCACTCCTCGTCCAATTTGAGAACCCCGTCTGGATAGGCACCACTACCAGGGATGTGAACTTCATGTTATCCATGCTAATGTGATAAAGTTTCTTGAGTGAGAAATAGATGCGCGATGTAGGCGCAGTGTCATTGAATAAGCATGACGATCTGACCCAAGATATCGGATCACCAAAGAGTGGGTGTACTACAGCCAAGTTCGTTTTAAGTATATGCGCAAGTCTTGACATCCGTCGTTCACATAGCCTACTGTACGTCTCATCGTGGTGGTCAACACAGTTATCAAGCAGACAGTCTCTTGGACTCTCGAGTAAAAGGACACGTTGTGCTTATTGTTCTAACGTCACTAACTCTATTCATTAATGACACACAAGTTTGACAATGAGCAAAATGTTTAGATCCTCACAGATATTTGATCGTAAACGCCTGGGTAGACATAATTTAATTTCCCAGTTCTGCGTGTTACGTTAGGCCTTGTATTGTAACATGGCTCTTGAATGAAATCACAGCTTTTAAATAACATCACTGTAATTTGATCATTATTCAGCAATATCAGGTAGGTTTACGAAGCCCAACATACGCGGATTTAGCTTATAAAGTGCTGTTAGCAAATGCTATATGAATATCGTATGAGCTGCAACAGTCAAGTGTACCAATGGAACCACCAGCCTTGCTAGCTTATAACGTTTGCCTTGTTTAGCTTCCTAGCACCGGCATGCATTTCACTCATGTCTGACACACCAACCTAGAGGCATGGCGCTGGCTCATTGTGGTGTGCTGAACCGAGTGTCATGGGCCACGAAATGAACATTAAACTCCGCTTCAAAATATTAACGTTAACAAACCAAGATGACGTTATAATATGGAGTGCTAACATTTGTGGGCTAAGCAAGCTAACATGAGGCATATCTGGTTGGCTAATGTTAGCTGGCTTTAATCATATGTTCCACAATGACTGTCAGATTATTGAAGCGGTAGGCTCTCACAAGGGCCTCACGTCAGATCGCCATCCCCATGCCTCTCATAATTTCCCACCTCTCAGGCACGCCAAAACGCCGGCATGGCCGGGGGTCAAGTGGCAGGCCCGCAAGTTCGCCGACTAATACTAACTTACGATGCGCAAAACCAAGGATAGCTAACTAGCTAGCTCTGTCTACTGCTTTTCCGGCTGACAATTGTTATCCATATTTCTGGAGAAGAAAACGTCTAGCACACCTGTAATGATTTCGCTGCTGCTATTGCAGATGAAATGAGGCTGCTCTGGTCTATTGTTGTGACTCGGGAACACTGATTCCTTCCCTGCTGCTGCTGGGGCGCATATGTCCGTCCAATGAGGCAGTCAGGTGCGTCGTCGCAGCTCTCGGTAAATCGTTTCTCAGGACAGAGCGCACAATGCAAGGGTGGGAATGACACCCTCGGAAGGAGCATGGGCTCTCGCGATGAGAGGATTGGCTTCTAAAAGGCACAGCCTCGGTACTGGACGTTCGGTGCCATAGGTGAGATCACTCTTACATCCCCAAACCTCCCCTCCGAAAATGAGACCACCCAACAATCACAATCCTTGATGTAAAATGAATCTGACACTGATAACAATTTATTAGAAACAAAGACTACAGAATTAGTTAGTCTTATAGGTGATTTAATCTGTCAGAGACTTGCCTAAAAGAAGACCAGAGGTTTTTTTTTACCATATCATATAAATTATATCATTATCATATAAATGTGGCATATTATATAAATTATATTTAAGGTGGGCACATGGTAAATATTGTAACAGCATCAAACAGAACAATTGTGTAATTGTCAAAAGATACTCTAGGCTATCTAATGGAATTTCTTTAAAAAATATATATGTATATAGGCTAGCTAGTAGATGCATTCCAATAATCGATTTTCACCTATAAATTGACCCCTTTAAATAGAGTGTAAAAAAAAAAGAATAATTTGTGCCTGGAAACAAAACACTAATATTTCACGGAATTGTGTCCTGTCATTGCACTCTTATTACTGCAAAAACATAGAAGACTGTTTCTACAGTTAGGACCCTATCTTACACCTGGTGCAATGTGGCACCAAACGCAACACAAGTTTGGTGCCACATTCGTATCGTACACCCAAGTCAGTCAGTGATGAATGTTTCACCATGCGCTCCTTTTCCATTGAACATTGGGCCCATGCAGGGGTGTAACCTATCTTTTACTGTCTATGGGTGTAACTCGGTAAGCAGGGACCGCAATGGCTTATGGGCCGGACCAATCAGGGTCCTGCATCCACACCTTTCACTGTAGCACACCCTTGGTTGATGATCTCCCTCTATAAGATTGTTGTTTTGTGTTTTTTCATGCATTATGGTGCACCATCAGCAGTGTTTAGCCACAAGTCCCAGGCAACGACTAATTTTCAGGATAAATATCCTTAGGGTTTTTATTCAGTCATTAATAATATCCCACACCACACTTCTTATATTCACTAGCATAGATGTTGTTGATTGTTGATGTTTTGATTAAATGGAGATCTTCCTGGCATTCGTCTCTGTGAGTATGTGGGTGTGAGAAATTGCACACAATCAGAAATCGCATGTAGTCACTAATGCAATTTATAGAAATCTCTGAAAATAAATAACCTTCTTCTCTAAAGAAAAAAAGGGATATAGATGCATTAGGACATTTGTTTTGATTTGACAAAAAGGCTGTTCAACAATACTGTCCATATTTTTGTTTGTTTGCTTTCTCAGACATAGTCTCTGTCTCTGTCTGTCTCTCTCTCTCTGTCTGTCTCTCTCTCTCTCTGTCTCCCTCTCTCTCTCTCTCATTCTTCAGTATATATAACAGCAGTTTCTGAGGCTATTTGTAGCTCATCCTCATATTGTTTCTTGAGCCCCTGTACATATAGTCGAAGACTGTCTGGATCCAACTGAGAATTGCGTGCTGTCTGGATGAGCCGCGTGGCAAGGTGGTAGACAGCTCGCTGACGAACAGTGTCAGGATCACTGTGCTGTTTGGCCTAGAGAAGAATTGGACAACATGCGTAATGATGATCAATCACTTGTCTCAAGATAACTTATTGTGAAAGAGAAGGAACAACAATCATTACATCTTGATGTGTTCTGCATCTTGACTATTTCTCTTAACTCATTATGTCAGTAACTGCACTGCATACCCAAATGGCAGCATTAGAAAAGTATAGACCAGTCAGTTGGCGTGCAGGAAGGCACATTCTCTTGTTAATTTCACTCATACTGTACGACCATACGTGTGAAAGATGGCATACACAAAATGTCTATGTGACGTGTACTTATCAGTTTAAAAGTGACGTCAGCATACCCATAACTTCTGGTTGACTTTAGCAGCGATTGCTTTGGCCTGCTGAATTATGGTCCTCGGCAAAGCAGTCATTTCTGCTGCTCTGATACCTGTGACAAATACAAATGTGTATAAATATAAAAGGAGTAAACAGAAAAGAGTAAACAGGACATTGCCTCATCAAGAGGACTCCAAGTGACCTTTATTGATGAGTGAAAAGTTTGTAAATCTCTTTCAAATATTGATTAAAAAGGTAGTTTTTATATATTCAAAATAGTTGGACAGCTTACATGTCAGGAGGTACAACCAATGTAAAACTTAAAAAAAAAGTTATTTTATTGTATTTTAGTGTCCTTAAAGGTTGGATATTTCCTCATTTTATTATTTAAGCCATTAAAATCAATTTCCAAAAGATCATTTTATATTCCTCTTTTTAGTCAACATTAGCATGGGCGACAACAATTTCAAACATGACCTCCTTGGCTTGGGGTAAATTACTATCAATTCCAAGGTCAACTGCAAAATGATAATCTGTTAAGCACTGTAGACACTAAGCAAGTATGGGATTTTTTTTTACCTCCACCAAGGAGGTATATGTTTTCATCGGGGACCGGCATTTGTCTGTCTGTTTGTCTGTTTATAAATGTTTTTGGTGATGAAATTACAAATACAGTCTAAAAATGTATTAAAACCCCTATAAATGTTGCACAGGCATTAAGACGTGTTTAAACACAGTCTTGCATTCTGTCCATTTTTAAAGATTATTTTGAAAACACATTTTTAATAGTCTTTTTTGTAAATAACCCATATATATATATGTGTGTGTGTGTGTGTGTGTACTGTATGTGTGTGTGTGTGTGTGTGTGTGCGTGTGTGTGTGTGTGTGTATGTTACCATAGTTCCTCTCCTCGGACTGCCCGCGGCTGAGCAGGTAGGTGTACAGCACGCGCTCACTGCCCTCTGCCTGGGTGTGCTGCACCTGCATGTGCTGGTTCTCCACATTCGGATATAGCGTCTGCAGCTGGCACAACTCCATGAAGTGTGTGGCAAACAGAGTGAACGCCTGCAAGAGATGTGTGTGTGGCAAACAGGGTGAACGCCTGCAAGAGATGTGTGTGTGGCAAACAGGGTGAACGCCTGCAAGAAACGTGTGGCAAACAGGGTGAACGCCTGCAAGAAGTGTGTGTGTGGCAAACAGAGTGAACGCCTGCAAGAAGTGTGTGGCAAACAGAGTGAACGCCTGCAAGAAGTGTGTGTGTGGCAAACAGGGTGAACGCCTGCAAGAAGTGTGTGTGTGGCAAACAGAGTGAACGCCTGCAAGAAGTGTGTGGCAAACAGGGTGAACGCCTGCAAGAAGTGTGTGTGTGGCAAACAGGGTGAACGCCTGCAAGAAACGTGTGGCAAACAGAGTGAACGCCTGCAAGAAGTGTGTGTGTGGCAAACAGGGTGAACGCCTGCAAGAAGTGTGTGTGTGGCAAACAGAGTGAACGCCTGCAAGAAGTGTGTGTGTGGCAAACAGGGTGAACGCCTGCAAGAAGTGTGTGTGTGGCAAACAGAGTGAACTCCTGCAGCGCTCAGCGGTGCACAAGAAGCACAGCACCCAGACCAACTGTAAAGCTTACCAGAATTTCTTTACCCCTCACGCACCAGAAACAGCATAGCCAAGGAGGATGAAATTAATATAACAGTCAGAAATGTGCCAAAATTAACAGTGGATGATTATTAATTTTTCAATTTTAATACAGTAAGATTGATCATTTTGAAAGAAACAGCACAGTGAGGCAATAGAAAATGCCATTTGCAGTTTGATTGTTTAGAACTGTAAATGGCGTTGCTAGGACCACGTGACGTTTTCAATTACGCATTGGTTCATATTGCCATTGCCATTGCGATAATTGTGTGATAATTGTGCAACCCTACAACCTAGTTTGAGTTGCTGCAGCCAACAGCTAGAGTAGCCAGGCAGCCACAGTGCTACACTCTGAGGGCATGATTTTAAAACCTTTAATGTTCAGTGCAATTCATCTTTGAGACTGGTACCTTCATGTTCAGCAGGAATTCACAGATTGCATGACAGATTCCGACTCCTTCCTCTGCACTGGTGCCCCGCCCCAACTCATCAATAATGATGAGCGAACGATGACTCACGTTGTGGATTATATACGCAACCTGAAAACACATGCCAGTGAAAAGACTGAAAAATGTAATCGCAGATAGCTTACAGTGACAACTTCAATCACATGGGTCCATGAGAATAATGAGGGAAGTGGTCAGAAATGGGGAACAAGCTGAACCTTTAAGCCACGGCTGTCTCATCAGAAGGCTAATGCTCGATAGCTGATACACATTGAATGTACTGGCCATTTTCCAATTCATGCAATTGGCTTATACCAAAACTAAAACTAAAATAGGCCTTCCTGTCAAGCAAAGTAACTACATCAAACTAGAAATGCAATTCCAAGGAATTACCAGTGCATGAAAATGCAAAAAAAATGTAGATATGGCTACTAAGGTGTAGCTAGGGTAAACATGGTGGTTGCATAGTTTAAAGAGAGTTGATGGTGTTAAGGTAGACATTTTAAAGCTTAAACATTCCTGTTCTAACTTAACTAATGATTTCTAACAGGTATTCTAAAATGTTGACTATGCTAACAATGCTAACCAGGTTGATAAGTTAACTTAGCTGATGATTTCTAGCAGTAATGCTAAAAATGCTAACTATGCTAACATTGCTAACTATGTTAACAATGCTAACCATGTTGATTAGCTAACTTAGCTAATCATTTTAGCAGTTGTGCTAAAAATGCTAACAATGCTAACTATAGCCCCTTTCACATTCACCGAATTTAACGCTAAATCAGCCAAATTTAACGTTAAGGCTGTTCCTTTCACATTGACGACACGGGGTGGGGAGTCAACCCGCCTCGGCAATCCAACCCGTCTCGGGGGGTAGTATCAGAGCCGAGCCGTGTTGAATATGAAAGGAACAGAGGTCAACCCCGCTATTAGGGGTGTGTGACTGATGACGTATTTGGCAAGGCAGGAGGTTAAAATACAGGAAACACACAAGAGACAAGACAACTTTGCTGTGTCCATATATCTATGGCTGTGTCCAACAATCACGTTTTTTATGCTGAGAGTGCCCTGAACCTCCTTTTCTCAGCACTTCGGTCAAGTGTTTATTGTTGCTAGGTTACCAAAACCGTCTGCTGCCAGCAGCACGTCTTTTTAGAAAGTTTGCCTAATGATAGCTAACTAGCCAACGAGCTAACTGTCAGAGCAGAAGTTGTTCAGGACTCAGCACACTGAAATATGACTTCGACAGACAAAAGGACCTCATTTGGCATTCAAATAACATAACAAGTGGCCCGCCATCATTTGGAAGCTAAACCACGTAGAACTAGCATGACAGTTGTGTTTATCAGTTTATCTCCGAGGTCCAAGGCATGCTTAACGTTATTGTTCACTCCCAAATTGCGTGTGACGTGCTGCTAGGCAACGCCTCCCATAACTCGCCTCTGAAACCGGCTTCAGACAACCCCGGGACCAGAACACGTCTACCTTTCACATTGCGAAATCCCCTGAACCCGCTATTTCTGAAACGCTAATGTATGGTTTCTGAATGTGAAAGGGGCTTATGCTAACAATGCTAACCAGGTTGATTAGCTAACTTAGCTAATCATTTTTAGCAGTTATGCTAAAAATGCTAACTATGTTAACCATGCTAACAATGCTAACTTGCTAGTGAGGACTTTTATTTTGAAACAGTAGTTGCTAGGGTATCCATGGTGCCCACTATCAGGAATAAAGAAGTTACTGTAGTATAATCATGTTGGTTGCTATGGAAACTGTCAAAAACGCTTAGTTTTAATGGTTGCTATGTTGGTTGCTAGGTACATGGAGGTTTCATTTAGTTGACTGGAGGCATAGTTGATGATAACTGACAGTTGGAATGGTTGAACAGTTAAATAGTTGAGTAGTATCAGTGGTTAAATGATTTAATAGTGTATTATTGCAGTGAGGACTTTTATTTTGAAACAGTTGTGGAAAGAGGAAACAGTTAACAGGATATGTAGTCTTCACAGAGAGATTGTATGCTTAAAGCATAGACCTAAAAGAAATGGACAAACAGACTCCGTCGTTCTCAATGAGAGGGGGCTGAAACAAAAATTCGTTTCCTGTTCATCGTACTGCGCAGACTCAAACTCATTAGCCTGCTGTAACTCGTCTGATAGATCGAAAACCTCTGAAATTGTTAACGTTCGTTTTTTAATATTATTATTATGTGTACTTGCCTCTAGGTAATGCTTTACCATATCAAACAGTAGGCTACCGTAGGCTACACGCATTTTCACTGATCTTGCGAATGACTCTCCGTCATGGTTTTCGTGCAGGCTCACTCAGCTTCTTATCCAAACATTACGGGCGAACGTTAGCTTCCCTACAACAGACATGCTAAAATACTTCTTTACGGGAAACCAACGTAATATACGGGGAAGAAGTGAATTAATTTTGCCTTCGATACCCTATATAGAATACACAGAAGCTATAAGGGAGACAAAGGGCACATGCTACATGAAGTTATGGGATCGCAAAAAAATCTGAAATCTATGGCCGTCCAAGGGAGTTAGCAGAGTGTTGATCACCAGCTCATTTCGTGTTTCTACTTCCGGGAATATGCCTGCCCCCTTGGCTTAAAGCCTGAAAGAGAGAAGGCTGCTGCAGGTGGGGCTGGCCACCTGGCATAAGATTCTAATTGCTCAACGACCCGATTGTGATGTCATAGAGGCCAATGTTAAGTCTATGGGGAAATTTTGAATAGTTTTTATTTAATAGTTCAAAAAGTATAAAAGTTACAAAGTTGAAAAGTCATAGCAACCCGATCCATTAGAATACCTACGTTACAAAGTTTGAATGAAGTTTCTAAGTTAAACGGTTGAAGAGAAATTGCGGTTAGAAAAAGTGGTAAGCGGAATAATAACTATAAGAAGCCTAGGAAGAACAGTACAGTGCATTTGCATGCACTGTAATTAATATTCTGGCAATTAAAAACATGGCATTAACCATTTTTTTTACCATTAACATACCTCTTTCATCTCCACCATAAATGTGGATGAGTTAGTCTCAAGATCGTCATCAACTCCAATTCTTGTGAAGATTTGGTCCGCAATGCGAAATGAGGCATACTCAGCAGGTACAAATGATCCTAAAAGAAACAGCAGGTAAAAGTTAGCAGCAGGTTTGATATTCGCTGGATATTCGTTTTTGAAGGACCTGTTCTCAAAAGAAACACACACACACACACACACACACACACACACACACACACACACACACACACACACACACATTATTAATTAATTAATTAATTAATCAATTGATTAATTCATTAATTATGAATACTGTTTTGGAGAAAATTGTGTATTACTCATTTTAAAGCAGCACTAAACCAAATTTGCTCTCTGGGTCCCCCTACAGTTGAGAAGTGCAATAATAAACTAACTAAATATGTGTCTTTTGAAACAAAATATGAACACAACACCGATGCAATATAGAGGGAATACACCCACAGCAGTCTGTAGAAAAATATTTCCAAATTCCTGTAGCATTGGAGCTCTTTTCTGTTCTGAGTAATTTCCCCATAATTTCCCAACTATTTATACATTAACAGGTTCCTGTTAAAGGAGCTTATATTTCCCACTGTCACCTTTCTGCTTACTTGAGTGGATTTAAGATGAGACAGAAGTTCTGACACAGATCAATTCACACAAACCTTTACTTATTACAATAACACTGAGCTTGTTCACTTTCGACACACACAATTACAGTAAAAATGAAACCCTCACCGATCTGAGCCATCACCTGGCAGAGAGCTACTTGCTTCAAGTAAGTGGATTTGCCACTCATGTTGGGGCCTGTGAGGATGATGAAGTTGCTGCCCTCGGAGATGTAGCTGTTGTTGGAGACAGGCTGCTGTCCGACAATATGCTCCAGAATGGGGTGACGACCATGCTTGATAGCAAGAGTGTCAGTAAACTCAGGACGCACTAGAAGTGGGTTTTATAGAGTATACAATCAACATCCAGATACAAACCATTGCAACTTATACACGCATTTGCAACTATAAATTAGAAAATAATCAATTTAATCACCAGTATTTTTGAAAGGCATGTCTGCATACACATAGCCTACATGTGGTAACTGAAGCATAGGAGAGATAACTGCCATCAAGGTGTACAAAAACGATGTATTTGCTAAAGAAACTCCACCTTGTCCGTCATTTTCCTAATTCAAAGACCCCTAACCAGCTGTTTGCTTTCAATAATTGCCATTCCATTGTTTTTTTTGTTTTGTTTTTTGTGACATGTATACACTGGTTTTGCGAGGACACATACCGTACTTAGAGACTGTGCAAGCGTTAGCTAGCGATAGCAGCATGTCAAGCATGGACACAGCATCAGACAGCTTATACAGGCAGTGGATGTGTTCAGTCACAATAGTCAACAACTTACACACCACCCTAAGAGAAAGACAATATGAGAAAGTAAATATACAAAAATTTGTTTTACTGTTACATAAGACATTAGCTGTGTGGTGCTCTTAAAAAATGTAAACCTGTAAATCAAGTTTCTTGGCCAAGTATATACTTCAATTTGGTCTCTTGGCAATTATCCCATCCGTGAATTAGTGAACACTCACAGCACACAGTGAACAAGTGAGGTGAAGCACACATTAACCCAGAGCAGTGAGCTGCCTGCTCAGGGAGCAGTGAGGGGTTAGGTGCTTTGCTCAAGGGCACTTCAGCCGTGGATGTGGCAATGGGAGAGCACCCACATTATTAGTAGCATGAGATACTCACACGTAAGACATGTGGTAGATCTCACGCAAGGCCTCATCGCAGCGGTCATTCATTCGTATCAGATCTGCTATTGTGAAGCTGTAGTTGTTCTTGTACTTGGTAACCTGCCATTGTTGCAGAAATACACAATTAAATACATAAATCTGTTTTGAACACAGTGGAAGTTCAACAGTCTCTTACCATTCTGAATCTGATCAGGCACTGGTCACTGCATTCATCTCCACTATTGTTCTATTGTGCTAGGAAGTGACTTGCAGTATAAATAATTATTAATATATTTTTAAAAGGAAAAGTATATTGCTCTGTCACAACAGAAAGTTACAGTCAGCAGAAAAGACAGTGAAAATTGTGTCAGGGCTATTTTGAGTCATTGGTAAACAAAGTTACAGAGAACAAACATACTGTATGTGTATGGATGGCGTTAATTAACAATTGCGTAATAGCCTGACCTTTATGAACTCAGTGGGCATCTGCCCTCCTGGCAGAGTGACGCCAGCCTCCAGCCTCATCTGGATGTAGAATCCTCGGGCCGTGCTGAAGCTGGTCCGCAGGGGAAGACTGTACTTCTCCCCCACCTGATCCACTAGTCCTGCAGCAACAGCAAACACATTTGAATTAACATCGATTTTGTGTTTTTTTTACAAACATTTATTACAACTGCTCAAAAAAAGCTAAAAATCACCTGCAATGTCATCAACAATTTCGGTGTATGCTCTGCGGGCGATATCCAAGAATTCGTTGATGTTCGGCCGCACCGCGTAGCACTTCTGCGTGCGCATGTTCAGACTGCCATTGGTGTAGTTGACGTCCTCATTGATCACTGTCTTGATCTGCTCCAGAATGAGTTCAAATCTAAGACATCACAAACAGGGTGATTTGAGTGAAGTTACCTCTTCAATGAATGTATTTGAACATTTTTGTCTAACCCTCTCATCCTAAAAGAGGAATTTGTTGTCTGAGTGAAATGTGCACTTTGCATTTAAATATAGAAATACATTTGTAAGTCTTCATGTGTCTGTGAGGGAGTAAGACTATGCAGATATGAGGCCCTATCTTAGCAATCCAAAACATGTGGTGTCTCCAAATTCACTTTCGCTAATTTGAGGGAAGGATAAATGATCAGACACCAGATAGCAGTTCAAAAGGGTTGTACTTTTGTTCATTAATTAATCAAAACAAACACCTTCACAGAATATGCCTCTCAGAATATGTGTCTCTAGCCCAAGTTTTATTTTGTGAACTTGTATTTTGTTCTTCTTCATATGGCATTAGTTAAAATGTGAAGTTGAGATCAAATCCCACATGCCCTCTCACCTGTTGTCCTCCAGCATAGTGGAATAAGCAGTTAGCAGTGCTGTTTTGCAGTTCCTTAGGACCGCCTGTTCAAATCATTAACAGGATGTATTTATTACACGTCTGATGCCGCATAATATGCAATATATATGAGCATTAGCAAAGAAAGTAAGCAGAGAGCTCTTTTGCAGCTCTTTAGGACCGCCTGTTCAAATTAACAGCTATTTACTCAAATCTAACCAAGTGTTATCAATCTTATATTAAGATCAAAAAATCTATTTGCCATTATTTTTCAGTGTTAAGAAACTTACCTACCTTACCATACCTCTCTAAGACGATCATTCTCACTTAATCTAATTAGAGTTTGACTTATTTTAAGTGAGTCTTATCAAGACAAATTTGCTTGTTTTCACAATAGAAATGTCTTAAACTAAGTTGAACACTCATTAAATTAAGCCAAACGGTTTTACAAGTAAGTCTCTGTATACTGGCAACGACACCACTAGATTTAATCTTGATTTGAAATGAATAACTCTTGGTTGGTTAGACTTTACTAGATGAGCAGTTTGGGTAGTTTTTGCAGTGAGTGCATTAACAAAGTTAGGTACTGTATGAAGCACTACATGGAAATTCACCTCAACATTTTCACTCCATACAAGCTGGAAGACTTGGAATCAACATTAACATTTTCAGTCAGATGTAGGGCCCTTATCTTAGTGGCAGGGCAAAATCTCCTTGCTAATTTAATACCATGAGCAAGATCCTGAACATAAACGTCGGTGGTGGTGGGTGAGCTCAATGCTTCCAAACGGCACACAATAACTTTAGTTCATGCATGACACACTGTGCTCTTTAAGGGACTTTGTACTTTGACTTTGCTAATTTGCATCATTTAAATTAGGGCCCTTAGTCGTATTTAAATACAGTGTCTGTATCTCTGCACAGATCATATTTAGCAGCGTTCAGCAGTCTCTGTATCCGCACAAGTTGGCCCTCTTACCCTCAGAGGCGCCACCAGTTCCAGAGTGTGCTTTAACTGAATCACATGGGTGATCTTGGCCTCAGCTACCTGGACCTAGAAAAGGATAAAACACAACCTTACATCATGACATGCATTAACTCATTCATTAAACATTAACCTGGGGAACCTCATGCAAACAAAGACATTTCAGCAATTCATAGCATCGATTCTGACGACGTCAACAGGAAATCCTGACAATTTGGTTAATGGTACCATATTTTTTGTCCATGCCATTTTCATTTCGTTTTATCATCTAAATATGGGGACCCAACTCCCACCACCATCCACAATATTGTGTATAGCTTCACATTAAAGCATTATACCTAAATAAACAATAAAGCTTACCGTCTCCTGTTTTGGAATCTGGATGAGGACAGACAGCAGCTGATCTATGTCCAGGAAGTGTGAGATGGCTGTGAGAACGAGAAGGTAGAACTGTACTATATTAGGTAGCTGCACAATCACAGTGCATAGAAAATGAATGCCCCGTCATCTGAATTAATACATTTACAGGCACTACATTGGCTTTTGTGAATTGTGGTGAACTTGATTTGTCACGATGGAAATTGAGCAGCTAAGACGATTTTGTAAAACGGCAGCAGTTGGGGAATACTCCTATCATATCATCATGTGCTGTATTGTACTTCCCTCTGCTGTTCTGATTAATAACGAGGTGGAGGAGAGGTCACACTCACACATGATATAGTTCCCACTACGTGCTCAATAACTGGTACACTACTTTTGTTCATCCTGTACAAATGTTCTACTTGACCATCACCGAAACACCCCCAGACCTTCACACTTCTCTCTACTACGCTTTGGCAGAGTCTAACAATCCTGCAGCATTTCTTCTGCAGTTCACAAATTACATCTTAGATTTATCTATCCATAATTCAAAAAGGCATATTGTGTGTGTGTGTGTGTGTGTGTGTGTGTGTGTGTGTGTGTGTGTGTGTGTGTATGCCATTATGGGGGGATATGGTGTGTGTATGTGGGGGGGTGGGGGGGTCATTGAGATTGGAAACGTCATAGGGTTAGCATGGAAAATAACAGTGACATTGCCTCAACTAAAACAATACCAATGCTCCAAGTACTGTAGGACTGTTTGAACAGCCAAAGTCTTACCATTTTTCAGGCCAAAAAAAAGCTCTTCGTCCTCTAGGAATTCCTGCAGAGGGTACAAAAAAAATCAAAAGCAACAAGAGTAAGTTTGGTTCATATTTGCAAACACTTCCTTTTCACTTGTATTTGTTCCACAAAAGGAACATCAACTGGTGGGATGTGCAAACAATAATTTTTTTGAACATAGATTGAGTAGCAGCCGTTGGTCCCGGCTAGTTTTCGATGGGGATGAAAAGAATTATGAACTGTAGCAAAACAAAAAGGGCATCTAATATTACAAGGATTGAAGGATACTATTCTTGAGGAACCCTCTGAAAACAGTGAAAGGGCAGTGGATGAAGCCAGAGACTCAGAGGCATATGCAGAGTTAACAGTTTATGGATGACGAAAGTATATCACTGCTTATGCAAGAAGGTCAGAAAGCATTGCAGATTCTAAGAGATTATACCGAGCTGACTTCACTGCAGATGTTGAAAACACTGGTGAAAAGTTGAGTGATGGACTGCTTGTGGCTATGGTTTTGAAAGGACAGTGCCATGTACTGAATACGTTTTTAAACAATTTGGTAGGCACTGGATCAAGAGCATGTGTTACTGAACTCTGTTGCTGCACCTCTTCTAGCTCACTCTGGTGAACCAGAGTAAAGTCAGAGAAAGTGTTGGTAAAGACCAGAGTAAAGTCAGAGAAAGTGTTGGTAAAGACCTAAATTGCTGACTGAAGGAGGTTATGTCCACCAGTGGAGGAAGTAGCAATATTACTCCTAATAGTTATATTAGATATTATTATTCATTTATTTTCTATTTATTTTCATTTTTATTTTTATGAGATGATTATACAACCTTGTGAAGTGACCTTGGGTGTCACGAAAGGTGTTTTAAATCAAATGCATTATTATTATTATTATTATTATTATTATTGTAGATTATCATTGAAGTAATCTGCAAATGCATTACACTTCTTATAGGAGTGGCACTCAGCATGTATTGTTCTAGAGGGATTGATATGTTGATCAACAGTATTACAAAGAATTTTAGTCATTCACATTTGCAGCAATAATCTGGGAAAAATACTGCTGCCGGGATATTTTAATTTCTTTGCTATATCTAATCAACAAGTCCTTATAGTTATTGAGGTCAGTCAGTTTGGACTCAGTTACGTTCAAATTTGCAGGAGGATCTTTTCAGCACTTTAACTTTTTTCTGAATTCCTACATGGTTCTTTAGTTTTAGCAAGCAACCTAAACCAGCAACAAATATCTGATAATTTGTTTCCTTAACTGTTATGTGACAAAGACAAGAGGAACCTAAGCTGTACTGTAACTGTCAGGATCTTGAAAATGATGACACATGCTGGCGAACGCTTAATCTCCGCCCATAAGAGGAGTAAAACTGCTTCCTTGTCCAGGCCTCTACCACACCACTTGTCTTGTATGTCATATTGCTGTTCTGTGGAGTTATCTGATAGCCTATGAGTGGTGGAGAGAAGCTGCTAAATTAAAGATGACAGACCAATAGTATAATTCCAACAGAACAAGGCAGATATTAAAACATTTTTATTTTTTTTGATTATGGGGAACAACAATATAACCTTGAGAAGTGACTATGATGATGATGATTATTATGATCTATTGGACTATTGGGAATATTGGGATCCATCAGACAATTATGGCTCTGGGGGATGGGAAGAGGATAACTGGTGGGAAGCTGGATATGTCGACTGGTTGGATGAAACGCCAAAGGACTTTCTCAGGATTTTCCACCCCGTCTGCTTAAGCCTGATCTTCTGCATCAGCCTGACCGGGAACAGTTTCCTTCTCTGGACCCTTCTGAGGTACGAGGACCTGAGGCGGACACCCAGCCTGCTGCTACTGCACCTCACCGTGTCTGATCTGATCATCACTCTGCTGCTTCCATTCTGGGCAGCAGCAGCATACTACAACAACTGGGGAATGGGCAACACAATGTGTAAGCTCCTATACGGTATACATTTCTTGGGCTTGCATAGCTATGTGATGTTCCTCACGGCCATGACTGTGCACCGCTATAGGGCTGTGATGTATGACCTCACCGCAACCACGTCTGTGCCCTATAGACGAGTTCTGTGTGTCAGTTTGTGGCTGCTCTGTTTCTTCTTCACCATCCCTGAGATCAGCCTCAGTAAGACACAGAACATTGGCGACCACGTGATCTGCAGGCAGAGCTATACGTCAATTTTAAACAATTGCTGGCAGACAATAATGTTCTTCTTCTTGCCATATGCCGTCGCCGTGTTCTGCTACTCGCGGATGTGGATCCGCATCCGACAGTGCAGGATGGCAATGAAGCTGATCGTCCTGAACCTTGTGGCCTTTTTCGTCTGCTGGGCGCCGTATAACATCTTTGTTTTCCTTCTTTCGCTGAGCCTCCAGAAAATGATTTCCCCTTTAAACAGCACAGTCGCCTATCAATTTGCACATGCCACAGCTCACATTTGGACGTACTTACACTGTGGCCTCAGTCCTCTTATCTACATTTTTGGTACTGAAACGTTTCGAAAACGTCTACCCATGTGCAGACGCTTGTAACGCCTCTTGGTTGGGAAGCGTGGCTAGACCTGTGAAATGGCAGACCCTGCACGCATTTCTGGTCAGAATGCAACAGTTACCAGTGATATGATAAGCAGTTATGAAAAAGGATTCAAGTCTAGGATGAAGTAAATGACAGATTAGGATCTTTTTATCACTTTTCTCATTTTACTACAAGGTGACGGGAGCGAGATTGGTCAGTGAACCATGTGGTTTCCGTTATTCTTCGACATGATATAAATGTGTGAACTTGTCCTTTGTGTAAAGGTTGTCATATGGAAATTAATTTTAAGTTTAAGACCTTAAGTATATCTGATATGTATTGTTTTTTTCTGGTCTATTCAGGAATTACAGCTTGTCATATAAAATCCCTGTCAGTGCATCAATTCTATGATTTGTAAACAACTATTCCACATCTCTCTACTTTTTCAAGCAATTGTGAGTCACTGTTTAAAAGTGGCAAATAAATAAATGAAAAGTGCTGTCAATTTCTCAAACTGCTCAACTGTTTTTGTGCATCATATTCAGGCACTCTGGTGTGTCGAAATCAGGCAGTGTGTGCAGGATATTACTCATGAGATGATGCGATGCATCATCACCCTTAGATTATGATCACTGTCACAGCATCCTGCTGCACACCCAGCTTTCTACGCCAACTCCGCGCTGCATTTATGAGGGCTGGACGGAGGGCTAGAGATGAAGCGTTCCGTTCGCGACACGTACTGTTATGCAGCAGCAATTAATAATCACAATAATCAATGGAAGTAAAGACGCGACGCGACAGTGACGTGTACATTCGGAAAAAATAGACCAGTCTTCTAAAATGGATTTTACGCGTTGAGCACGGAACACTTCAGTTATGCGCCTGGTGTAGCTCCCCCGTTTGCGTGCATGTGTGTGTGTGTGAGGGCTGATGTCCGTAGAAGGTAACCAAATGGCTTGTGTGGCCTACAGTACATTTCCAGTGTAACTGTAGGAGTACAGTGTACATGGACTGAATATATAAAAATAGCATGCATGGGTATACATAATCAAAATAGGTATTTCTGCACAACTGAATGCATCTTAGACAATATTGAAGACTATATTGTGACTACAGCCATATGGTCAAGTTTCAAATTCCTGGACCCTTACGGTTTTGCTGCACAACCACTTTTAGTGGTGAGAACTAAGAACTATAATAAGCCCAAAACAATAAGGTTCCCACAGCTGCACTGCTTGGACCCCTAATGAATGAATGACCCTTCAGACGGGACATGAGGTGATTTCCCCTGGATGAGATGAGAACTATAATACACACTGAAGGCTGTCAGACCTGTAACGTGTCTAGACGGATATTGATGGTGTCCACATCCACGAGAGGCTCCAGAATGTTGGATCGAAGTCTGCGCTCCCCTCCTGGCGTTTTCGTGTAGTTCAGCACACCCAGCAGACAATGGTTGCTCCTTAACATGCAGAAAGACTTCTCAAGACATGTTCATTCATACACTGCAAAAAGGGATACCTTACCGAGTGTTACAATCTTATATCAAGATTAAAAAAAAATCTAGCTTGTCAAAGTCCTCTTAAATTAAGACATATTTTATCTTACAATGGGTCAAGAAAATGAGATTTAAGATTTCAGACAATTTGTCTTCCAAATCTTACAAGAAAGCTCAAAGTAAGTATCTTTACTAAACCAATACAAACTACAATTATTCTCTTGATATAAGATTATAGCGCTTGGTAAGTGTTGGTCATTTTTTGCAATGTATCCGCTGACGTTGTTGTTGTTAAAGGCAATAGGCAGTTGCTAAAAAAACAATTCCACCTCAAAACGCTACCAACCGGTGATCTCTGTTGTTGACCACCAACTCCAGGTTGCTGGCAGAGGCTGAGTCTATCATAGCTGTCTGGTCACTGCCTTGGAAACTCACTTTTAGGGATCGTGGGGCATAAATGGAATTTTGAACGAATTCAAAGTACTTCAGAAGCGCGGCCGATGCGGCAAGACAGTAGTACCTTGGAAAGGTAAGAAACAGATGACTCAAACATTACACAATACATTAAATCAGCAGACTTTAGATTTCTATAATCAGTTTTTCTTTGACTACTCCCTCAAAGAAAAACGCAGATAACTTGTCCAAAGAAACTACTGAGAAATTCTCTAATACATTTCTATGTCTACCTCCTTTTTTCTGCCAAACATAATAGCTTCCAAATAGTTCCAGGTCACTGTGATATATGACGTGAGTCATATTTACTCACATCATTTAAATGATGTGAGTAAATAGCACATCAACTAGAGGAGAAATTGCATACGTCCTGATGCAACCAAACGCATGCAAAAACACCACACCTTTGTGTGTGTGTGTGTGTGTGTGTGTGTGTGTGTGTGTGTGTGTGTGCGTGTGTGTGTCCGGCATATGTGTGTAGTGAGACAGGGTGACTTACTTAGTTTGAACTTCCATGAAAACTGAGCTTATTTCTGGAGCACTAAGTTGCTGGATGTACTCAAAACCTTTTCTCTCGTTAAAATATTTCCTCTGTACAGTGGTAAGAGTCACATTCTGGAGAACAGTGAGGACAAAATCGATCAAGAAGTATTTTTGACAAATGTTTTAATCTCTTACTGTATGTACACACAACTGCCGACTTGGGCTGCAGAAATCACATATAAGAAGGTGGCCCTTATATTTCTGTACATTTTCACACATTCCAACATAAGGAAGCATGGGAAAGTTGTTGACTGCAGCAAAAAAATCTAACTCCCACAAGATCCACTCTAAGGCTGATTAAAGCTATGAGAATCTGGTGTCTCTTTGTTATGACACACTTCCTGGACTCTGAGAGAGAGAGGGAGTTACTGTAAGTCTTTCAGAGACGAGAGACGAACGAGAGACGACCTGAAGTTGGTGGTGGTGCGTACATACACTTACAATGATCATGTCATTTACAGTAAAGCAACACCGTGCAACAATTTGCTACGTTATCAGATATGGTTTCTCACGCAACTAGTCATCCAGGTCATTTGAAGGCCAGATAAACACGTGTCATTCCTACCAGCCCTCCCGGATATGCGTCGCAAAAAAGAAGGAAACCATTTCATAATACAACGCTGACAACAAGCTTCTAGCAGTGTGAGAATTATAATCTTGATGAAATTTACAAGATTTTGCATATACTGTAGGTCGTACTAGCTCATCGATTTTAGATTTAAACTTGCATAATGTTGCTTTAAATCTAAATAGAAAAGGTTGTGGGGGGGGGGGGGGGGGGGGTTATATTATATAGAGGAGAGCAACTGAATGTAATTACCTGAAAGTTTTCTGTGATTAGGTTATACAGCTTTGTGCCTTTGCCCTTTTCACTGACTGTGTCTGGCATCAAAATCTCCAAAGGCATCAAGATGTGGAGTTTGGTTACCACCTGTAATGTAAAGGCAGTGAGGACTTAACACATCTGTTTGATTTTTGTTTGTTTGTGTCTTGTATGTCTTGGTGCTTGCGCTTACGCTTGCGACTAGCTACTCCGTTTGCCATTGTGTGTATCAGTGTTGTGTGTAAAGCGCTTTGGGTTGCACTCTGTGCACGTTAAATGCGCTTTATAAATAAACATTACTTACTTACTTACATTTTCTAAACTTTTGTCCAGTCCCAGGCCACCAGATGGCCCTTAATAATAGCAATAATTCAGCTATTGTTATAATTAAAAGACTGTGACGAATGCAAATATCAGTGGCTTTATCTTTTATCTTTTTGGGTTCTATGATGGAGCATAAAATGATGTCTAATGTCAGTTGCATGGATGGAGTTTATGTTTGTGAAGCACACTAACCACTTGCACAAAATTGTATCAGTAGCAGCAGTGGTGAGTAAATGAATGCATTATAATATGATGTATTTCTTAATTAATTTCATTCACTTATAAATATCCTTTACTTATGAACACACCTTTGCATAGGTACCAGTGTCTGCAAACTGTGATAGTATAAGTTCCGGACATTTCAGATTAATGCTTGCCATGCCAATTTCACCCCTAGCCAAACCTCGCCCTTCCACCACAGCGACGATCACTGACACAGCATTGGTTGATGTTGCAGAGGAGCCAGTCACCGCTTTGAGACAAAATGAACAAGAGACAATGACTAAGAGAAAGCCAAAGCCAGAACTATATTTTCACACCAAAATAACATGCAGATGCAGTAAAAGCACAGACTCAGCGGATACAAATATTACCAAGGCAATTCCAAGGTGCAACACATTTATTTTGGAAAGATGTGCATATATGTTTGATATCAGTTTAATTAAACAATTAAGCTTACTTGTGTGGTCTGTCTGAGGCGTGGACGCTCTTGGTGTTCTTTTCAACTTTGGAGTCCTTGAATTTCGGTTGAAAGATCTGAAACTATGGTTGAGCTGACCAGATGCTGTTGCAAAGAAACATTATTTATTAACTGCTCATTACTTCGAAAGTAATTCACCTGAAGATCACTTATAAACAATAGTGTGCAACTTTTTCCACTCCTCAAATTTCATTCCCTCAAATAATGACAGCTGAATCTAACAGTAGGTGGGGGTATGTCTGTCAAAATAGCTCAGGTAGCCTACAAGGTGGCGAACTTTGAAGTTAGCTGTAATGCTATTTAAAGTTAGCTAAACGAGCTGTAAAAACGACTTACTGTTATTTGCATCTGTCTGTGGAGTGTCTACCCCTGATGTTGAAAGAGGACACGACCTCTTGGCAGATGGGCCAGTAAGATATGGAGTTGACTGCCCTTCTTCAGAAGAAAGAAATGAACTTGATGGTCCAGTTGATTTTACATTGAAATGAGTAACGTTAGCATTACTTGCGGTGCTAAGACTGTACCCTGATGATGCTGCCATATCTCCTTTTTTTTCAAAAACCTGGATCTAATGTCGAATACGTGTAAATAAACAAAACTAAGTGATGACACCTGTTTCTCTTAGGTTAAACTACTAATGTTTGCAATGTCTGATTAACCTTAACCATAACGTTAACTCCAAAGTCATATCTGTGTCTGGTAGACAGTTTCGTCGCGCGCTTGAAAGAAGGTGTGTGCCCGACCCGGACTGGATGTCGCCAATCATAGCGTGACCTTGCCCACAGCCAAAGCAGAGACATTCTCTGGCCAAAGCATTTTGAGGATCTTTTACTGTCTATGGATAATGCACTAGCAGGCCTTTTTGTTGTTTTTGGAGCCTATGACTGACTACAGATATTAAAGTGTATTCAGGGAACAGGCAGCTGGTATAAAGAGATTGTTTGCTGTATAAAGAAAGATGGTTTATCTTATAAACCACTTAGAGCACCTTTAACACATCATGTTTACTGCTCAGTGCTCACTTTGTTCAGTTCATGAACAGCTCCCTCGATACAAAAATCAGATTGGCAGATATTGGACCACAGGCTGTCAGTGGTCAGCCACTTCTGCTCCACTGTCATACACCATCACTTTTAATTGAACTAGTTGTGAATATATTAATTTGAGGACATGACATGTTATTAAAATGAAGGATGAAGTACTGAATAAATGTAAGATTGCACCACACTGGCAGTACGTTGGGGCATTTGATTTGTTGACAAACTGCCGGTAGACCATCAGAAAACCAATGAGCAAAATGCCAGCAGACCTCCAGCTTTTTCATCTTATAAATCGTCACAGCCAGTTTATATCAGGTCTGGTATTTAGAGTTCAGTTTCTCATGAAACTTCCCACTGTCCTATTGTGGTTTTTAATATTTATGAAATGGATGATTCTATATTCCCTACAACTGTAGTATTTCCCTCTTGGCATACCATAAAAGATTGTGACAACTCCTAAAAATAAGTGATCACAATTCAAAGGAGATGAAAATACTCTAGATTGGTCAGTCACTGATGCTTTTGAGTGTAATTTAATAACATTTGATCTACTTCAAATAATTGCCTAGAGACTGGCACACTGCTGCATTGTTGTCCAGCTGTTGAGCAGATCCAGACCTCTTATTTGCCCATACGCATGGGTCATCAGTATTATACAGTATTTACCTGACTATTACACGTCATGTTTATCTTATCACGCCAAGTAAACAAGGCTCAAATAATTTGGCAAGAAAACTGTTTTTTTGTTTGTTTGTTTGTTTTGGGTTTTTTTTTTGGGGGGGGGGGGGGGGGGGGGATTATTTCCTGGGTGGTCTATCTATAGAAAAGATCTAACGTATTGATGAACCTATCACAACCTATCATTCTTAATTTATATGCCCCCCCCTTACCTGCTCAGGGACTGGCGGATGGAAATTAGCTGTTAGCTATAATCTGGTGCAAGTCATCTCTTTACTATGTAACTAATGAACTTTGTACATGGTCCCTGCTTCAAATAAACTAAATAAACTAAACTAAACTAAACTAAACAGGGAAAAGAAAAAAAAGAACTGTGAAAAAGAAAAACATCATAACAGACCAACTTCAGACTTTGAAGCTGCATACCAGAATTGAATGTAATCCATTCTTTCTGCAAAATATATAGATACACTTGAGTATAGAGTTTTGTTTGATACTGTACTGATTCTCAAAAAGTCCTTCATTTTTTTTAAACTGATCTCAAATGTTAATTTCAGACTGCACAAAAATCAACAGTATGATATTGAATATTGGCAGGGACTGAGATAAATGCAATGTTTTACCATAGTGATATATGTCTTATACTATTATACATGACAGTTTTTCTAAAGTTTTAAAGAACATTGCAAATCACCATAATTGTTGATTCATAACCCCTTCACCATGATACATACCGTAACACCAGATTCTTGCCCATACACAGCCCTACTCCTCCTGTGGCAGGGCTGAATGTTAATTTGTTTTGTTCATAGCTCTGGTGGCTAGAGGCTGGTGGTTTTGTAGCACAATCTACAAAATGTCTTGCATTGATACGTAGTTACAAACACCTCATCTGGCTACTCTCTTGAAGAAATGTTAAATAAGGTGTCACTAAACTGGTGAATCATCCATAGCACAGACAGATATTTTTGTAGCCTGTGCTATCAATATGCAAAATAAGATCAGTGCCCCTTGCCCCCTTTAACAAAACTTGTGACAGTGAAAAGGCAACAATGCTGTATTTGTTTAGATGTGAAGCATTACATATAAATGGGGTTACAACAAGTCTTCTAGTTTGTCAGACTTTCCATTTGTGATTGCTGGTTTCACAAAACCCTTAAAACCATTTCACCCAAGTTTCTCCAGACACATACTTAGACTGTTCAACCATACCAACAGAACACATAAAAAAAAAGAAGAAAAAAAAACACAGGACAAAATCACATAATAAACGATTGATATTGGTCATGCCACAGTAACCATGACTATCAGTGTACTATCAAGCAGATGAATTGAAGACCAATGGAATTCATCCAGCGTCCTGGAAGTTATTAGGCCTAGTTGTTGTTATAATACAAAATGATACATGATATTCTCATAGCCATTTTAAAACCTCCTTTTACATAATATTTGTGATGAGTCATGTTATGGTTATCATTCCCAGGTGTTTAATTCAGTCATGATTTATAATTTGATGTTAGCCAAGTCAGGCCCTCGTAGAGTCCATCCCCTGTTGTTGCACATGCTGGTTGCACATACCAATTCCTATCCCGAATGCGTGTGAGGCCCAGCTTTTCCTGGATTTCATGAGGCTTCATTGCATCTGGAAGGTCTTGTTTATTGGCAAAGATAAGGATAATGGCATCGCGCATTTCGCGATCATTGATGATGCGGTGAAGTTCTTGCCTGGCCTCATCAATCCTGTCCCTGTCAGCACAATCCACTACGAAGATCAAGCCCTGTGTGCCGGTGTAGTAGTGTCGCCATAGGGGACGGATCTTGTCCTGCCCCCCTACGTCCCACACGTTGAACTTGACATTTTTGTAGGTGACTGTCTCAACATTGAAGCCAACTGTTGGAATTGTGGTAACTGACTGTCCTAGTTTCAGTTTGTAAAGGATGGTGGTTTTCCCAGCAGCATCAAGTCCAAGCATGAGTATTCTCATCTCCTTGTTGCCAAATATCTTGGATAACATTTTCCCCATTTTGTAAGTTGAGCATAGGTAAGTCTTTTACCAGCTTTTAGAGTGGAATCCTATCTTGCAATCAACTTCAGGTCAGTTGTCAATATCTTCTGTGGACAAAATACACTGCATTAGTAAATGTTTTTAGTGGTTAGGGATCAATAGTTGCATTCAAATATCAATATGTTTCTTTATTCAAGAGCCTAGTCTTGATTATGAACCAAATGTCAAAATGCCTCTAGTACAGGCCACTAGAGGTGTCACTTCCTAAAGAGGAAATGATCTTACGGCACAAACATCCGGATTGCGATGAACTCATAAAATCAAAATGTAACTGCTTACATTTAGTTTGAGCAACAGTGAGTAAGATAACGCTGTTTGATGCGCTATCCTAGCTATGGGGGCTGGATTATGACTAGATTTACTGGTGGTCAATAATCCGTATCGGTTGTCTCTGTTAACGTTACACAAAGGCCCAGATACTGAACGATTAACTAACTTTATATTACGTGTCCATCAAAATCCAGAAACAATGTGACATCCTTCGATTGTCTTGCTCAGCCAACGTGAAAATAGATTCAAGGATTCCGAGGAAGAAATAAGAATGCCTGTCGACTTCCTATGATCAGATCCTCCCGGGTTCTCTCTCGTTCCTCTTGCTAGTGTCGAACAGCCGGGATACTTCGAAGCTCGGTTGCAACTCCAATGGATATATACTCTCTTTCGACAAGCCACGGAAATGTCAAATGGCTCCCTTTTTCACATGATGATTCTAGGGGTGAAAAAACATTTTGTGTAAGTGAGGCACAACTTAGCTGTTAACTTAGCTGATTAGCAGTTAGTAAGCTAACTAGCTAACGTTAGCTGTGTTAACGCAAACTTACAGATGACAGAGGCATTTTACAAGGGTTACGTCACCTTGTTCACGTTACATCTATATGTTCATGTATATACCGATGTATGCTTGACACCAGACATTTCAGCTAGCATCCATTAATTCTGAAATAACAGTATTCTGTAAAGATATTTGCCGCAGCACCTTGTTCTCAATAATGTCCACTTGGGCTGCTGCGTTGCGTCAGCAACAATCGTCAATATTCTTTCACTTCCGGGCGAATTTCAATAATGCCAAAGCAAAAGTCTCGCATTACTGAATGTCAAAGAATAAAATCTATGTCAAAGTAGACCAAAGAATTATCTCAACAGGACTATGTTTACACATATATGTCTCACAAGAGCCCATGAATGTATTTTCTAAAAAGAGAATTATGAGATGGGGAAAAGGGATATCCACAGGAGCCACCCATGGAGACAGGTGTCACAAACTAGCAGTGCTTTGAACACTAAGTTTTTTTTTTTTAGATACTTACAGTAGGCCTACAGTAGAATAAAGCATATTTTCATAATTTTACTGATCTATTTGAGCAATCTCTGGGTCTTTGAGGACGGAAAGGATGCCGTCACTGGCCTTTATTATTGATGAGATTCAGATACTGTGCGTTTGGACTATGGGGCACTTTTGAATGAGAATCATATGTTTGATGAGTTAATAGGCTACACAGTAGGAATTTGTGTGTTGACCATATCATTCATAGCTCCACAAAATATAGACAATATACAATTTAAAATATTGACAATATAAGCTACAAAGTAGTCATCAAAATACAACAGACATATTATTTAGGGCAATAAGTAACACAAGTAATATAGGCTACTGCTGTAAACAAGTCAAATGATGTAGCCTACTACATAATGTGCAATGAGATAGTGCAAGCAACATTAATGGAGAAGACTGGAATATGATGGACGAGTGTTGGGCTGAAGAGAGAGGAACAGTTGAGTTATGTTCTTATGTGCAGCATCTCTCTCTCTCTCTCTCTCTCTCTCTCTCTTCAGCCTTCAAGTTCCTTCCTTCCTTCCACTCTGGCTTT
Organism: Sardina pilchardus; assembly: GCF_963854185.1. Classification (NCBI taxonomy): domain Eukaryota; kingdom Metazoa; phylum Chordata; class Actinopteri; order Clupeiformes; family Clupeidae; genus Sardina; species Sardina pilchardus. The sequence goes on along the minus strand of NC_085013.1, from coordinate 17,764,860 downwards.
TTTTCTGCATTCATTCATCTTTCTCTCTTTCAGCCTGGTCATGTCTTCAGAATCAGAATCAGAATCAGCTTAATTAGCCAGGTTTGCGTTAACAAACAAGGGATTTGAATGTCTATATCTTTCTCTCCTGCTCTTTCAGTTTTGCCATGCCTTCATCTTTCTTGAATTCTTCTTGTTCTCTCTCTTTTCTTCATCCATCTCGTGGAAGAAGAAAACATTCTCAACATTCTCTCCTGCTCTCTTGCTTTTTCTTCGGTCTCTCTCATTTGTCCCCCCTCAACATTCTCTCCTCTGTTGTTTTTTCCTCTCTTATCAGCATTTCTTGCTCTGTTGCTTTTCTCTCAACATTCTTTCCTGCTCTCTCACTTTCTCTTTCCTTCACTCTTTCTGTTAACAGTCGTACCTGCTCTGTTAATTTCCCTTCCATCTGTCTCTCTTCCTCCACTGTTTTTTCCTTGATCTCTTTCATGTTTCCTCGTTCCTTTGTCATGTCTATCTCTCTCATCTTTCCTTTGCCATATATCTATCACTTTCTCTCTTTTTCAACTGCCATTCACTCCTCCAGCCCTTTCAGCAGGGCACATCTCTTTCTTTCTCTTCCTGCTTTTTCTTCTGTGCCTCCTGATAGGATAGATAGCCTTCACCGTATAAATGACTGAAAACGCCACAAACAAATTGACATATCTCTGATCTTTGGTGCTTGTGGGTTAACATTCTAATTTGTGTGACCTGGACTACACTGGCAATTAGTTAGCATCCAGTTTTCAGCACAGTTTAATGTGAAATTAAATTCTAAATTAAAAAGATGTTTTTCTTTTGAATGTCATGTCTCACTTGTGTATCAATGTATCAATTTCCGCAGGACAGTCTTTCTCATACCAGATAACAGCAGTTCCATCATCCGGCAATGGGGGGCAGCAATGTGCCACTAAAGCACCTAATCTTCCTTAAACTAAAATAGAAGAGGAAGAAATTGAGTCGCCGGAATCACGCTAACGTTAGTTAGGCTAACTTTTTGTAAACTGTAAATGATCAGTGATCATATAACGTGTGTGTTTCTAATAAACGGATTCTGGTACAACCAGACATTGGCTCTATCGGCGGATCTTTTTTCCTACTGTTTATGATCCAGAATGCAAACATAGGCGCCTGCATCGATTTAATAATCGTGAATGACTACTCCACAGCACTGTAGGAGCTATGGCGAATGTGTCGGAACCTTGTGAGGAAGATACCTATTTTGTTCGTGAACTTGAGAAAAATGATGGTTCAGTTCTAAAAGTGAACCAGTGTCTAAAAGGGGATGTAGGCCACGTGGTATGGGATGCTGCAATTGTTTTAGGAAAATATCTGGAAACCGAGTCATTTTTAAATACAAGTTCAGGGGTTAGTTCTTGGACTTCAAAAAACGTCCTCGAGGTGGGAGCAGGCACCGGTATTGTAGGTCTTGTTGCAGCTACATTAGGGTGAGTGTAGCTTATTACGGTTATCCAAATGTCAGTGTTGAAAACAAAGTTCCCTCTAACGTTATTGAATGTATGTTGTTGTTGTGCTTAGAGCCCGTGTCATTTTAACTGATCTGGACGACCTACAGCAGCTTCTTGAGAAGAACATCAAGGAAAACCAGGCGTTGATTACAGGTTCTGCCACAGCCAAAGTATTACGATGGTTTGTATCCCTTTAGCTGTTTGCCAGTGGTTTTGTAGGCCTACTTCTATGTTCACTTCTTTAAACGTTTAAATCACATTCATTTAAGCCCAGGTATTCGGGTAAAACACTTGCACCCCCTAGGAAAGCCTTGGCTAAGAGAATATTTAAGCAGAGAAGCCTGTGACCACAATACAAGTATCATCAATTGGGATAAAACCCTGTCCTGTTAGCCTGGCAAGCCTGTCCTGTATCTTCATAAGATACTCTGGCTAGGAGTAATATTCTGTGCAAAACCTTTCAATCTCGATCAGAATGAAATTGCCTTATCTCACCACCTCCTCATCAATGACCCAGTTCCAAATGAAAAGTAGAAAGGGTTGCTAAATAACTTTGATCTGGAATGAATGAGTTGAGTGTTGAAATAGAGCTACTGTGATACCAACAGTATAATTTCAGGAAATCGACACACAAGGGGCATGAGTATTGCCATTCCATCATGTTTACACTTGCTGGAGGCACAGGAGCTGCTTCATCATTTATTAATTGAATCCACACATTTAAAATTAGGATACTTACAGTTATAAAGAAACAGCACTTACTTGAGTAGCCTACACCTTTCGCTTACTCTTCTCACTTCTGGTAACAAATCCAGTTGATCTCAGGTGTGGTGTGAAGTGCACAGAAGCACAAAGTGAAGTGAGACGAGGTGCAGAGAACTGATTTGTTTGTCATTTTTGTGACATTTATGACTATTGGCAGGGGTGAAAACACAGCTGATTTCCTTCCACCTCCAGATGTTATTCTGATGGCCGACTGTATCTACTATGAACAGGTATATTTTTTTATTCTTTAATTCTTCTGTGTTTGGTGGCACTGCAACAGCTGTCTGTTTCATTGGCTTCTAGCGCAACCATTGCCACCAATGTCATACATTTCAAAATGACAGTAGCATCACACATAGTCAGCCTTTGGTTACATGTCCTAACAAAGAATAACATTATATTTCATATACTGACTGTAGCATAGCATAACAACGGCCATGCCCTGTAATAACAGAGGAATAACAGACAGGGGCTCCATGACCTAGTTTGCTACCCTCTGCTGGATCACATAGAAGAATCAGTCACATTTTTTGTACATAATGTGAAATGTTAGAGTTAATTGCGTTGATTTCAAAGTATGGATATTCAGGACATTTTATAGAATGTTAGTGCTTATGGCATGTTTGTAGGTTACATCCCTTGCCCTTCCTGACAAAACAAATAGTAAAACATGAAAAATATGATGTCCTTTTCTCAAATGATGTCCTTTTTTCTTAATCTTCTCAAACATCTTCAGGTTTCAATTGTAGACAAATTAGTTGTAATATTTATTTCATGGTCATCAATAAAATCAAGTGAAGAAGTCAAACTTGCCCCAAAAGTTGAGCCATAAGTCAACAATGTTGGGACCTTATACTATCTATTTGAACCAAACTACACAGCTAGTGTTTCAAATGATGACGCACATTCTGAGTGTGTATTATCATTTTAGTGTTTTATTCCTCTCATACTTTTGGCTCAAATTAACCTTAACTTAACCCTGCATAGATGCATACATTTATTGATACAATATTATTATTGAAGAGTTTGAAGTTCTTTTTATTATTATTATTATTATTATTGTGCTTCCTGAACAGTCTGTTGAGCCTCTTGTGGAAACCCTTAAAGCCCTGGCTGGAGAGAAGACGTGTATCATTTGCTGTTATGAGCAGCGAACTGAAGGAGTAAACCCTGAAATAGAGAGGAGATTCTTCGAGGTGAGAAGTTGTCTTTATTTAAACTGTGGAAATCACCTCTATTTTGAAAGCTTCTGTTCTAGGATGCTGTTGAAGACGAACACTGGAAATGAATGCCCTGCATGACTGTTCCACACAAGGCCCTGGTTTGAATGACGGGTAGAGTGCATGGTCTAACTAAAGCAAAGTTAATAACTAAGCAAATTCAGTTGGCTTATTTAACATGATGGCTAAGACCTTAAGCGCAAACATTGATGAGTCAACTCAATGTCATATATCGCACAATAGTTGTAGTTCATGCATACGAACTATGCTTGTTTACAGACTTTGCACTGCCTGCCATTTAAATTAGGTCTACCTTAGCTTCAATAGGTGCTATTTTTGACCAATCTTCTGGAAAGTTCAAGATGAAGCTTATTCAGCTCATTCAGTACTACAATATGAAGGACCATAGCTGTACACCACTATTTCTATGAAATCAAGTCCCTTCCCCCTCCTGTGTTACAGTTGACAATGTGGCAGTTGATTAATATACTGTTCCCTGTGCCACATTCATTTTCAGCTGCTGCTACAGTATTTCCAGTCTGAGGAGATTCCACCAGACAAACAGGATCCAGAGTTCAACAGTCCTGAGATTCGACTCCTCCATTTACGCCTTAAATGAATGTATGTATGTATGTATGTATGTATGTATGTATGTGTTTCAGTAAGGGAGTGGTGTGCTTGTTTAGTATGATGTGGTCACCCAAACATTACAGATATACATGTGCACGCCAGTGACACCTCTATACTGTACGTGAGGGAAAGTCTACTTCACAATATATTAAAAGCAGCCTATTGTTATTTTTTGCACATTGATTATAAACTTTCCTACCATCGAATGTTATAACACCACCATGAAATAACAGGGCTCTTTAAAGCTTTGTGTATGTATTACATTGACCACATCAAAATGTGAATTTATTTGTGTAGTTTGTTTTTATTTTGGGTTTACTACAGGTTTGCTTCTGTGAAATTGGCAATTTAATTTGAACATTGAACTTATTTAGCATGTTCTTCACTTAGGGGCTTATTCAACTGAATAGGCCTTACAACATCAGCAACAAAGCAGAACAAAACCTACTTCAATAAACTGTGCAGGTCTTCTTTATGTCTGTTTATTTATTTCACTAGACGCCCATATTTCAGGATAATTTTTATTCTAGTTAGTAAGATTTCAGTCATTCCTTTAGGCACCCGCACCTTCAGAACAATTAGTTTAGCTGCAAGATCTAGACTAACCTGAGATCATGTGGATGATCAATTTGATTTGCTTTGCTGATTTCAACTGTTTCAATTCACCGATCCATCAGTTGGTTGAGTCAGTCCATACATACAGTACAGCCTGTCCCTCGCATACTTGCTCTCATTCCTTTGCCACGCTCAGCTTTCACCCAGGAAAGTTTTGCAATGTGCTGAATGTAACTGCTGCACTATGTTTATGTTTACACTATGCATCTGAATCAATGTCAGGCTTGGCTTTTTATGTTTTTGTTTTCATGTTTGGAAAGAAGGTCGCAAATGTGCATGCTTATATGTTGATTTTTTTATATATAAACACACAATATCATAACTGCAAACTGTTACAACAGTGTTAAACAGAGTTAGAACAAATGTATTTCTACTTAAATCTGCGCCTCTTTATTTGCAATCTTAACTTTAGGATACCTGTCTAAAAACATCAGCTGTACCATTGTAACATTGTTACCTATACCTGGATTTATCAAAGAGTCATTTTCCTTTGGCATGTATCGGCCCATGGTAACTTTGTTGCTACCGTGGAGGAACAGTGCGCAAATGTAGAGCTGTAAATAACTAATTATATCGGTAAAGCTTAAACCCTAACAGGGTTGCTTCATGACAGAGAGGCGGCCACTTGCCATGACTCCTCTTGTTGTAGCCTACCGCTATTATCTAATATTTCAGGTATGGTAATGAAAAACAAACAACCTAGCACTCCTAGAGAAAAACAAGATTTCATAAGTTCTTGTAGCCTACATCCTACCCCTTCTCTTAAATAAACCCAAACATACTGAACATTGAGAGCGCCGGTTTGGTTGGGATTGGCTTCACAACGACATGGGTTGCATGGTACCCGAGTCTGTTTGGCAAGTTGTGTCTGTCAACACCAGCAGCCGTTCCTGCAGGGGGGGCAACGTCAAAACACGCAGAGCGTGGAGGAGTCAAGTGCCTTTGCAAGACGTGTCCGTGATATTGAAAAGAATAGCACCCACACAATTCTACATTCCTGTACGTTAAATCCATCTTCGGCGGCGCACTGTCCACAGAATCACAATAAGTGGGCAACGAATTTACGCCGTTTTTGTCAATTTTCTCCCCACCGTCCGGCACCAAAGGCATCAGACCTCTTGGACCATCCGTTTCTTTACTAGTAGGCCGACCTTTGACCAGAGCTGCAGTCAAACTTTGTGAGGGAGATGTGGGTTCTTTCCAGAAAGAAGCTGGAAGTTGGCGACTCCGCATAGGCACCTGGTTCTGATCTTCAGTCTTATAAGAGTTCTCGTGCATCTCCGATGCAACTGATTCATTCTGTCCCCTGAGATTCCTGATGCCGTCAAGGGAATACTTCACAGGGTTGTCTTCAGACACATTAGTTGTCCCAAGGTCTGTTCTGTACGAACGACAACGAGGTAACCTGTATCTCTTTGAAAAGCGTTTCAGCTGTTTCTGCAAGTATTTTCTATGGTCCACTGAGCGCCTGCAGGGAGCCGATTTGTCAAGCGCTGCTTTGATGTCGCTTGATGCCAAATTAACAAAGTTCAGCAGTGTCCTGACCTCGCTGTCTGCATTTGCCATCGTAAAGCCGTGCGTGCTCCTGTAGCTTCAATCCATTTTAACGCAGAACGTTTTAAAAGCAGATTAGGCTGCTCATTTCACTTGGGCTGTAGCCCTTCTGGAAAGGTGCAGATTACGAGTAGCAGCATTTCTCTGTGCAAGGTTCGAATAGCATGCATCCATTTGTAAAGACAAAGATACGTTTCCAACGATTTCTCATCTTCAGTGATGACCCCATCTATTGAAGTTGGAGTTGTCTGGCCCGTTACTCTCTCAGAGAAACAGTTTAAGCACTTGAACAAGCTGAATGAGTAACTCCATGTAGTTGTGCGGCTTTCTTTGGGCCAATCAGCGACCTCACTTTCTTCACTATTCACCCCAATGAGCAACCAAGCTCCCTGAAACCCAATTCTTTGTCACAGCAAATTGTTGTCATGGAGATTGTCCTAGATGAACGGCTAATTGATGCAGAATTCCTTTAGAGAGACTGAGCTTTTCTGTGCCCACCCCAGACCCCAAGCAGGGCCTGCAGTCTAGCCCCTTATTTACCTGAGGATTTTTTTTGGTGTGCTAATTGTGATGGACTTGATTTCACTTGCAATTTTTTTGCACATTCACATTCACATTCATTTTAATCCAGTTACACTTTGCATGTGTGACTAGGCCTGTGCATTTAAGCCAGATAATCTGAAAACTGTGGCAAAATTTGACGTTGATTGGTGGCCCAATCATTTTCACACATAAAATAAGAGACTGTTAGGTTGGTGTTAGACTTAATCTTGGTAAAGCAACAAGCCTCTGACAGACATATATTCACTAGGCTATATGTTCTGCCCCAAGGTGAAAAAAGGTATCGCCCTCCACCAACTCCATGTCTTCTCTGAAGTTGCCAGTGGTGTTCAACCATTTTGCTGTATAGCGGACCACAAGAGCAGAGCTAACTGAGAATATCTGCAAATCAGAGACCTCACAGTTGTGCAGGACGTCCGACACTGAGTGAAGCATAAAAAGGGAATTAAAGGAACACAATGGAAAAATGTATATCTATGCGAATGTGCCAATAGGCCTATTCAACGCTATTTAATGTTAAAACAGCACCCAGTTAGTTTAGCCATAAACTGACTAAAAGGGTCACAATACCTGATCAACAGCAACAGAGTGCAATATCAAGCATTGTGGGTGTGGAAGGGCGAGTGTCAGAGACCTCAGCCTCCGTATTATGAATCAGCATCAGAAGGAGTTTGAAGCAGTTCCTCGGGTTTAAAAAACTGTGTTCCTTTAAAAAAAAAAAAAGTCCCTTTTGGTGTTCCTGTGTTGCTTACCCTGCTTCAGTCATACTACATGTGGTCTGTTTGTCAGGTAGTCAGTTATTCACAAGGTTGTGAAGGCGAAGCTGTCTTCCTGCATCTTGGACTAACCTGATTGTGTAAACGGCACTGGAGAAATCACAGAACAATCCACACAGTGCCGCCAACTTAATCCAGGTCAGACAGTTACTTGTTGTACAGAGTTAGAAAGTACTTTTGTTATATCAGTGAAATTTCAGTGAGATTCCTTATGATATCTTATGCCAACAAATGACATGACCAAGTGGCTAAACAAACAGACAAAGGTTGATGGTGGTTTCATCCTGTTCAAAGTGAAAGAGTTGAGTGTGAGTTTGTTCTAGAGATTAGCCGAGGGCTCTTTAAAACAACTTTGATACAATGTTTGTCGTTGTCAGTGGCACTATATAAATAAGCTCAATTCATGTGATGGTGATGTGTTCTTATGGGAGAAGTTATGTATAAATGTTTATTAAGGCCGACCCCACCAAGGGTCTGTGTTGGATTGTTCTGATCTGAGGGTGTCCCCTTGTCTTAAGAATGATGTCAGAAAAGGTAGGGGGGTAGGGAGACCACTGAGATGCACATATATCCATGGAAAGGGGACTTGAGCGCTCAAGAATCTTGTCTTTCTGTTTGCCCCCTCAATTGAGAAACACAAAGGCTGAATTACTCATTCAAACTGCACAAGACAAAAGAGCGGGAGCTGGATAGCACTCCTGCATTTGTACTTTAACATCTAGAGACTTAAATCGAGTCGTCATGAAGGAGAAAGAGTCGGACAAAGCCCATAGAATTGCCATCAGCAAACATTTTCCTGTGTCACATTAGTGAGGTCGCCATGGCTCCTCCTGGCCTTGGGACAATAGCACAAGTTTGCACACTCGAATACTGTCACCCTGCCAACGCTGACAAGGGCCAGAAGCAGGGCAATCCACACAAAAAGCATGGGCTCTGCAGGGAAGGCAGCAATTGAAAGGCAAAAAGGGACTAGTGAAATGCTAATTGAGCTCCATCTGCTTATAGAGGGGGGAAAGTGGAAGGCTGCCGATCGTTGCATTGAGACACTTCTTCTTGAAAGCGAGGAGGGAGATGGTAACTGACACTACATGCCAGAGTGCTGCGAGACCAGACCACGCCGCTAGAGCCATAGGCAGCTGTCTAAGGTGGAGTACCAGAGCTCAATATAGGCAAATTACTGTACATCCAGTCCCTCCACCAGCATCAACCATACGTATACGTACAGTTTGTTTTGTATAATTCTGATAAATAAATGACCTATTCAATCAGAATAAAGGTCACATACAGGCTTAATGAACAGTAATGTTTATTGGGCACTGACACCAGAGTATATGATGACTAAATTGAAGTTATTTCTTACTTGTCCCACTTGCCCCTTTGATTCAGCTGCTCTGAATACATTTCTATTGGTACACGTTGCCTTTTCATTTGGCTCTTAGAATTGCATTGCAGTGTTGCTGGTCTAGTGTTGGTATGTTTTCCGGTGATTCTGTTGTAAACAGTTTCCCCGGCATCATGTTATATCTTTCTATGTTCTGCATGCCAAATCTCATCTCAATAATGCCAATACCACTCAATGAGCTGAAAGCATGAATGAACGGATAAATGGCAGAGGGTCAGGGTCGTCACATTCTCACTCCAGTTGACATTACCCCCATTTGCAAGCAATGGCTGCTCCATGATTATTCCTCAAGCCATCTGACACATGCTGGTATCACACCTGAAGTGGGTGTCATTTCTACTCGTTGGCCGATGCTATGCAAGCTACACCAGCCAAAAAATATGACAATCACTCATATTTTCTCTCTTAACACCAAAACACTACAACACGAATGATATCAGACTTTGGACCCCAATATATTTCTCCAATGAAGTTTGACAGAAATCCTCGTGAGCTACATAAAAAACGCGGTAGGTGGCGGTAGAGGTCTATTTAGTGCATTGCAACCTGACTGTAAAAGCTAACCAGCGAAGAAGAAGAACATCTGACAGGAAGTTTACAAATGTACTTTTCCGCGATGATTTTCCCGCGCTGAAAGATTCCCCAGTCATTTTTCAGTCAACCACACCAGGAAGAATGGACGAACTATATTTAGACAACATTGATGAATATATAAATGATCATAATAAAATAGTAAGTTCATGCATTTTCAATCATTGGGGATCAGAATAGCATCATGAACTATGTTTACCTATGTGTCTGTCAATCAATCTCTAGGCAGCGATGTCATAACTTACCAGTTGGCAGGTAGCCTATCCTTACTGTTATGTTTGCTGTTGTTGTCAGCCAAAGTATTATTGAGCAAGTGGCCCAACAAGGATATTCTGTAACGTTAGATAGCCTTAACTAGTTTTGGCAAAAGAGTCACAACACATCGTTACTGCTCTGTAATGTGCGACTAACCAAACTATCCTTCTAGACAATGAAGATGCCTAGAAACGTGTGATTGAAATGTAAAATGGTCTGTCACAACTGACGCATATTGTCTACCTAAGCGGCCGACAACGTTTTAAAACAAACGCTGCAGTGTTTGATGGAAGGGGGGACATGTGGCTTGGTCTTATTGTTAGCTGTTTGTACTAACCAGTGCATATTGGCTTGTGAACAGGTGACGTATAAATGGCTGAGCCTGGCCCTTGGTGTCCATGTCAATATTGCCAAACAGTAAGTAACGTTAGATCTGCGTTCAGTGGACGTTATCAGTGGGTATTTCGAAGAAATACAGCAAGATACAGTGTTTCATCATGTGTTTTGTGACAGGATGCTGTACCATTACCTGGACCGGTGTCGAAAGGATGGGTCAAACACTCTTCATGCCACCTACCTTGTCTCTGGAAAGTGTGTTCAGAACGGTAGCTTGGTGAGTTTACACTCCTTATTTACCTACACAACCTTTAACATGGTCCACTCCCTACTCCTGAGACAAAGGGATTCAAGACTGACTTGACACATTGAATATTCCTTGACACACTCCTTTCTACCACACAATAACATCACTTTAGGAAGTGAATACACCTGTTTTTTTGATGGACTGCCACAGTCAACAACATGCTTTAAAACAGCACTAAAGGAGATTTGCTTTCGAGGGTCCCCCTACAGTTGAGATTAGTGCAATAATAAACTAACTAAATATGCGTCTTTTGCAATAAAGTATGAACATAACTCCGATACATTTTAGAGGGAATTCACCAACAGCAGGCTGTAGAAAGAGATCAACATATTGCCTGAGTTACTGCACTGCTTTTGTCAGCTTCTCTCCCTTAAGGTACAATGTGTGGCTCCTGAACTCACATATGCACTCCCTGTTTCAGTACACATTGCCGGATGGTCTCTGGTCAACAAAATATTCTTTGGAACCGACTGTAATCTGAATGTGTTTATGAACTACCCCCCACCACACACACACACACACACACACACACACACACACACACACACACACACACACACTCTGGAAGTTGCCTTGCTTTGTCAGCCGTCTGAATGGATTCCCCATTTGGTCTTGTTCTAGTGTCACAAGGTGTCTGTCGTGCGTGAAGACAAACTGGAAGGTGAGAGCATTGTTTTAAAATGTCCTTTTCAGTCACAGAACTGTCCTAATCCACATTTCTTGACAAATAAGATGTTTATTGCTGCTGTTTGCAGTGAGATACCAGACGTATCTCACACACATTGCATGCAAGAAAAGATTACATATAAACTTGTTAAACTTGATGTGAATTAAAGGGATATTCCGCCATTTTTGGAAATACGCTCATTTTCCACTTCCCCTCGAGCAAAACAATCGATATTTACCTTGTTCCCGTTCATCCAGCCATTCTGTGAGTCTGGCGATACAACTTTTAGCTTCAGCCTAGCATAGATCACTGAATCGGATTAGACCATTAGCTTCTCGCCTGCTAGCTTCATGTTTCAAAGTGACTAAGATTTCTGGTAATTTTCCCATTTAAAACGTGTCTCCTCTCAAGTTAGAAAGTGCAAGAAGACCAACTGAAAATGAAACCTGGCGTTTTTCTAGGCTGATTTGACATGGAACTACACTCTCATTTGGCGTAATAATCAAGGCAACTTGCAAACGTACCATAGGCGCAGTGATATCGTACGCAGCATCTGAAAATAGTCCCCATAGACAACAAGCAGTAGTAGTGCCAGTAGCTGCAAGTTGCCTTGATTATTACGCCAGATGAGAGTGTAGTTCCATGTCAAATCAGCCTAGAAAAACGCCAGGTTTCATTTTCAGTTGGTCTTATTGCACTTTCTAACTTGAGAGGAGACACGTTTTAAATGGGAAAATTACCAGAAATCTTAGTCACTTTTAAACATGAAGCTAGCAGGCGAGAAGCTAATGGTCTAATCCGATTCAATGATCTATGCTAGGCTGAAGCTAAAAGTTGTATCGCCAGACTCACAGAATGGCTGGATGAACGGGAGCAAGGTAAATATCGATTGTTTTGCTCGAGGGAAGGTGGAAAATGAGCGTATTTCCAAAAATGGCGGAATATCCCTTTAAATGCAGTGTTTCTACAATTACAGATATGAAGTCCAGGATGGAGCCGGCAGTCAGCATACACGTGTATAGCATCCAGAAAGCTGAGATAAAAGACAGCAGTACTCTTTACAGTACTGACTATGATGCCGTGAGAGAGAATCTGAAAAACTGCAACAAGTAGGCAAACTGTAATACTAAACTGAGGTTGATTTTTCAGTTGTGCCTTTTTATTGATGAATTTGACTTTTGTCCTTTTTTTTTGTTGTAAATTGTTGTACAGTAATGCTCATTCTATGTTGTCTTGGTCATGATTTAAATGTTGTCCTTTTTGTTGTTGTAAATTGTTTTACAGTAATGCTCATTCTATGTTGTCTTGGTCATGACTTAAATTGAGAAGATAAGGGATTGTAATTGTGAATTCTCATAAATACTTTACCTTCAGTCAAACTGAAGTTTAGCAAAAGAACAAGATTATCTGCCAGTTTCAAAATATCTTCTCTTTCTGGTGGATTCTAATTTGGATGGTTTTCCAACAGTTCACAATACTGTACATGTTGAGCTCTTGTTGGCTGGCTCTGAGAGATCTTCGTTATCCAGTGGTACAGTATGAAACCACTGACGCCACTTATTTTCATTTCTATTTTCTGTAGGTACAGTGCAATCCATTGTGCTGCAGCCGTTCCCATGTCCAGCGCAGAACTGGAATTGATTCAAGAAATACAACGATCCCCAGAAAAAGTCTCAAAAGCTGGATTAACTGCTCAAACCCCAGTTGCCAAAGCTAATGTTAAAGCAAGTAAAGGCATCATGGGGATGTTTGCAAGCAAAAACACAGTGAAGAGTCAGGGGTCCAACGTAGAGGTGAAAGTGGAGAAGAAGGAAGATGCACCTTCGGTAGTTGTTTATTTTGAGTGTTTGGATGTATTGTTTTTGTATGTTAGCATTCAAAAGCTTTGCGTCACTCTGGAATTTCCCTTTTTCTTAATAGAAAAAATAAATAGGAAGGATAGACATAGTCAGAAATAGTGACCGTATAATGACAAGTTTAGAGAGAATTGCAAGGGTTGAAATAATGATTTAGAGTGGAAATAATAATTGTGCCCTTAAATCAACTCTGTCACACACACGTTATTTGTTTATCCAGCACCGGCTTTGCAAATAACGATGTCCACAGACAAGGTAGAGTGTGATGTATTGCGACATCGAAGCTAGTCAAATCTGTAGTTTCTTAAATGATTTTGTAAACATTATTTTAAGGTACAAAAAACTCTTTAGTGTTGCTTTAAAATGTTGCTTTCTTCAAGGAATTGTTCATTTGCTTTTGTTTGGAAAAAAGAAAACTTCTTAGTGACCTCAAACTTTTGAACTGTAGTGTTTGTAATGGGATATGTATTACTTTTGTATGTAACAGGAATTTATTATACGTAGCAATCATGTTTGTTGACTTATTCAGGTTGAGGCCGTGGAAGTCAAACCTGCACCCATGGCAAAGTTTTTTGCGAAATCAACAAGTAAGTCCATTTTCTATGTATGTGTGCATGCTGCCTACAGTACAGTATGTGTGTGAGCCTGTTTGTGTATGTATGTATGTATGTGCCAAAGACAAACAGGCCACGGTGTCCAACAGAATTATACTTGAGACAAATGAAGTAAAGCTTGGAGTTAGACACTACTGTAATTTCCTGACTATTAGCCGTGGCTTATACATTGATTTTGCTAAATTTCTTCCGCTATGAGGTTAATACATGGGGGCAGTTAATATGGTGTTAATATGGTTTTGTTTCTTTTAACTTGCATAAAACACTGACCTGCGGCTTATACACAATGCGGCTTATATGTGGGAAATTACTGTAGATGCTTCTCCCAGAGGACTCCACACGGCCTAAGCCATTTTACAGACCCTGGTATAATATATATATATATTTATGTTGATTGCACTACAAATGATCTGCTTATTTCAAATGTTCCACCACATTTTTTGTTGAATAGAAAAACAGGACAAATGCATCAAGAAAGAAGTTGAGCAGTCATCTCCAGTGGAGAAAAAAGATCCAGAGTTGCCATCCAAATTGGATGTTGAGAAAGAGAAAGAGAAAGAGAAAGAACCAGAAGATTTTAAAGCAAAGAGGGAAAACAAGGATGGGAGGAGGTGAGTTTGGTCTTCCTACAGACGTATTCACCCCAGTGTGCTAGCTGAACTACTGGCCATTTACACTGCAAGCTAGGTGTAGACGTGAAGGCATTCTAAATCAATAATAATCTAATAATAATATATATATATATATATATATACACACACACACACACACATTTGGCAGTCATCCTCTTACCTAAAGCCCTCTATGTTATTAGTAAGACGAAGAGGCCCGACCTCACGGATAGTGAGGATGAGAAGATGGACACTGGCAGCCAGAAGAAGAAAAGGCGACGGATAAAGAAACCACAGCTGGACAGCAGTGACGAGGAAGGTATGAAAACCTAACCCTGTACATGAACGGGCTTCTAATATGGAGCAGAATGGGTCGTTAATTAAATCTGATCATTTATCAACCGCCACAGATCTACCTGCCGTGGCTAAACAGGCTACACCTGCCGTGGTAACCGCAGAAAGCCCAGAGAAAACTACGGAACAACAACCCATGGCAACTGCACAAGTAAGAATTTAAACACTTGATACATGTTTTTAGTGTAATTTAATGTAACATATTTTTTTTGCTTGCCTTTTTACAAACATGTGGACATTTACAATATATATTGTGTGTATGTGTGTTTATGTATTTATAAAATATGATATTTAATATTTTATCCAGGTCTCTAGCGGAGGAAAGATAAGGAAGAGGAGGCGAGTTTTAAAACCGAAAACGTTTCTTGATGAAGACGGCTGCATGGGTACGATGGTTTCCGTTTCATTTCATGTTGACTGACGTAATGAAGTGTTCACATATCTATGTGCTCCTGAGGGGAAGTAAAAATGAATTGGCTGATTAAATAGATTTACAGTATTAAAGCAACACTAAAGAGTTTTTTGGTACCTTAAAATAGTGTTCCCAAAACCACTTCAGTGGTTTATCAACTCGTAACAGGGTGAATGGCACTTCTGCCTTCGTTTTGTGGCCCTCTGTAAGCTATAACAGCACTATGTAAGTTTATCAGATCGGGTAGTGGTTCTGTAGTACGATGGAATGAGACATGAGAAAATACGAATTGGACTTGCTTCAATGTCTCAATACATTATATTTTTTATATATCTTATAATCATGCATACATAACATACTCCACCTTGTCTGTGGACATCGTTATTTGCTGGATAAACAAGTGGCGTTCGTGCGACAGAGGAAAGGTGCTTTAGTGTTGATCAGTACAGCAAGTAGATCAATGACCATG
This sequence comes from Sardina pilchardus, assembly GCF_963854185.1. NCBI lineage: Eukaryota > Metazoa > Chordata > Actinopteri > Clupeiformes > Clupeidae > Sardina > Sardina pilchardus. Next base: position 17,749,378 of record NC_085013.1, on the reverse strand, counting down.
GAGTTGAGAATACTGCTGATATTTGATTTCTGTCAGGACCACTTAAGTCAAACATACACAAGACAGAAATATCTTTAGAACCAACTTTATTAGTATTTGGCGATATAGCTGTTCAGAGGAAATTCCCTGTCTTTCCATGAGCTCCATGGAAAGCCAAGACAGGGAACAGCGGCATCCTCAGGGGGCTACCGTTCCAGTTTAAAACTCTGAGTAACTCTATTCCCCCTAGAACAGAGCAAGCAACAATGACAACAGTAAGACATTATTTCAAGTTAAACCATTTTGAGGTGGTGCTGGGGAGGAGGTGGGCTGCAAAGCGACGAGCAGAGAAAGCAACGATAGTAAACAGACTGATGCAGCTTAAATAAGGCGCCCTAATGAGAGATGGAACGATCAGCTGAGCGGAACAGCTGATGTGGGCTGGGTTTGGAATAGCCAATATGAAACTGACAGCAGCTGACAGCGCGGCCTGCCAGAACTAACGCAGAATAATTGATTTTTTGAAAATATAATTATGTAATGTTAATCAGTGTTAATTATCATTTCAATATTTAAATTATTTATTCATTGAAATATATTTTTTATTAAACAAATGTATGGCCTCACTTTTCAGTGACTGAGAAAGCGTACGTAAGTGAATCCTACTCGGAGGATGAGGAGGTTGAGACGAGCAAACCCAAGGCTGCTGCTGTCCTGCCATTCGCTGGGAAGAAAGAGGACGGACGGAAAAATGCAAAGAAACCCGCCGCGGCTACAAATAAATCGTCGAAGCAAGCGTCCATCATGGGATTTTTCCAAAAGAAATGAATTTTCCATTCCTGTGCATCCATTAGCTGTTTGTGCATCTTGTATATTGTATCACTCTTATGTTGTGTATCATGCAATAAAGAGTTGCTGGTCAAGACTGTACATTCTGCTTGGGTATTGTGGAGACATTATGTTCTATTTTGCAAGGTTTCCATGTCATTCACGCAACAAACAACGTGGTTACACTTTACTTAAACCCCAGTGGCCATTATGAATCCATTCATAATATTATATAGTTTTCATAATGCTGCATATACAGTAGATTGACAAATCCTTATAACTGTTTATGGTATTTCTGCCTGTGGTATTTAGCAGTAAAGACTGATTTTAGGTTATGGCCTTCCAGTTTCACAAATCAGAAAGCATGATAAAGCTTCTCTTCGATCATAGCAGTGATTACACCTTTGCTTTAGGTTGGGTGAACCCTGCCTGACCCGCCGGCGAATTTGGATTCGCCCTGCAGCTCAGGCTGGAAATCTGCACATCTACTGTATCTCCCCTGCTTCCTGTCCACAACCTTTGGGTCCAATCACAAACTAGCTTATCCAAAAGACATATATATATTGACATATTTAACATCAGGTGTCACATTAGCATCAATACTTTGTGTAAATGACACACACACACACACACACACACACACACACACACACACACACACACACACACACACACACACACACACACACACACACACACACACACCACTCTCCAGGATCGTGTGTATGGAATCAGGACTTGGATTTAATGTCAACTTTTTTCCCAGCAGGTAACCTTTCTCCCATCCTGAGCCCACACCTGCTTAGCTTCAGTCCTTCAGAACAGGAACATGTTTAAACAGATCAGAATCCAGAGACTGTACATGGGTGGAGTATTTTCAGACTTTATTTTTTTTGACCAGAGTTGCCTACAGTCAGAAATGAATGAAATAAACATGACGAATGAAAACCAGTTTATATTCTGTTTAACCATTACGTTAAACATTGAAATGTGTAGATAAAATCATTTGTACCCTGAACATAGGGTGTAGAGACAACAGCGACAGCCTGAGAGTGGCCAGGTAGCTTACAGGCTTCAGTAAATACAAGGTATCCAATAATATCACTTCATCTTGATACTTTGGAGTGTAGTCATAATCATATTCTCCATGACCATGTGAAATGCTCCCAATATCAATGATATTATTGATATTCAGGTTTTTGTGAGGGAGTAAACTCAGCTTAGCCTTCATCAATTGAGAAATGGTTAGCGAGGTTAAAACTGAATATGCATAATTCTAAAATGAATACTCAATTTTCATCAGATTTTCTGTGAACAGGGTAAATATACTAAATGGAATTGTTTGCAAACATGACATAAGAACATTAGAGTGTTTACATCACTTTAAATTGGGGATATTTTCACAATCAGGGTAAGCACTTTGTTTAAAATGAAACATTGAAACTCAGTGATGTTTTCGAGGATAAATCTGTTAAAGGATTAACGATAGCTGACCTAAACTTCGGCAATATGACCTAAATTTGGCAAGCTGACCTAAACTTTGGCAATATGACCTAAATTTCGTCTGTTGACAGCAGATAGCCAGCAGGTGGCGATATCATTGACATTTCAGCAGAAGTTGGTTTACACAGTAGAGACGTCTTGTGGGCTAGAAATGGGGCAGAGTTGATTACAGACATACAATTTTAGATTCTAGACTGAACGACAGACATAGGCCTACAACTATCCAAAAACGATCACATATATTGAGGTACAGAAACATGGTATATGCGTATTCTCAAGTGCTTACTCTAGTTGTGAAATTACCGATGGGCACTTTGGGCACTTTTTTGTTGAAGTAATTTGACGGCATCACAAAGATATTGAGAATGACTTGTGAAAAGGTGCTGCCGTTGGTTACAATTCTCTTTCTGCTCCACAGGGCAGGTTGTACAGTGTGAACCACTTTTCTCAGGTATAAAAGATATAAAAAAATCATTTGTACACATAATAAATCTACAAAGATCAGAGGCAATGGGTTCTGTTCTGTTCGGTTGTCTTTCCTTATTTGATGTAAAAAACATGGAGTTTTCTATAGTTATAATTGGATAATAATAATAATAAACAATTAATACACTGACCTTTGTCTGTACAAGGTAACAAAAAAGCCTCAACCACGGTTCAGAGTTGCATGGTGGGGAATGTGTTACGGGTGATTTTGAAAAACAAACAAACAAACAAACAAACCAAAACAAAAAGGTGGAAAACAAAATACATAAAATCTAGACTATTCAAAAGTCAAATTTAATTGATCTGTGCCTGAAGGTGAGTGACATTTAATACATATCACACTCTCTGGGGGGAGGGGGGGCATTCTCTGAAGCCTCCTGAAGATAAATAGAATACACATAAAACAGAACACCAAACACGAAAGGACTGCTTCACTGCTTGGTGAGTATGGTTTTAACTTCTCATAGGACAGTTTACCTTCTCAGGGTCATTCCAGCTCAGTTTCATCAGCACACTTTCTGCTTGACCAGCTAAGATTTGCCCGTTTCTCTACTTTCAGACATAACCCATGTGCCAGATATCAGCCCAGTTTGAATCTCTTCACGAAAACAGTTACTGACACAACAGCCAATTAAATATTACACTCCTTCCGTGCTCCTGAATCACATGCGGAGGCTTTCATTGCTTCAGGACAAGGCCACTATTCTGCCACTTAGTCCATCTTCAGGGCCATGACCGTATGGACTCTTGGTGCATACTGTACACTGCAACCGACAACCACAAGGAGCAATTTGCTGAATTTGACAAAAAGTGAACTGGATTACAGTCGTGGATTAGAATTTTAGAGCTTCAAGATTCAACATCTGCATTTCTTGTTTGGAGTAACTTGGAATATGTAAAAGTTGCATGTAAAAGTGCACTTCATGGTTTCTTCAGTAAATCCGATTTGACACTAAAAGTGGAACTGATCCGATATACAACACATGGAATATGATCCTCCAGTAGAACTGGATTGTAACAAATCTGAAATGGTAATGCGTTAACATTGTATTATATTTCATTAACTGAGACAGAACAACCCTTCAACAGCCCGTGTCTTATCTGATACGTTATCTATCGAGCGTTATACTGGAGTCGCGGCTCCAATGAATGTGCACATGTCTGAGGGCAGAATGTGTGTGTGTGTGTGTGTGTGTGCTCAGTCACTCTAGTTTCCTTGGGTAACATGTGTCTCTGGTTCTACATGCATCATGTTCTACCAGGGACATAAACTACCTGAGCCAGTCGCTCTAATGCTTAATGCCATTCACACGGGTGAGGACAGACCCACTCCCATTTCCAAAACTTCGCGCCTCGAGGCCGGACCAATCGTAGAGTGTGCTTCATCTCCGCGACACAACAGAGTGAACAGGTAGGCTACCCAAGGACATGTGAGTGAGCAGGTGTGTATATGGAGCTGGTCATGGCTTTATGGGCAGGGCCTTATTCTAGGCCCCTTTGGAGAAACAGACATGAGTATGTAGAGACAGAGGGGTGAAAGGAAGGAGTTACGGAGAGGCGTTACTTCTCCTCCCCAGCAGGGGGCGCCGTCTGGGTCTCTGGGACGCACTCGTGGGGGTTGGAGGATTCGGCGAACCCTGGCAGGCAGTTGCACTTGTAGGAGCCCTCGCTGTTAACGCATTCTCCGTTCTTACACAGTGCCACCTTGTCGTTGATGTCTTTACACTCGTTTATGTCTACGGCATCAAAAAAGACAAGCACAGTAGTTCATTAGTACATGAGGGCGTACCATGTCATTGTAACACAACTGTAAATATAGCATATGAATCCCAGCCCCAAGCTGTGACCCCACTGAACACAATGGGTTCACGTGTGAACAGAAATCCACATGATTTGTGGTCATCTGTGGCATGGCACCTGAATGGCTTGTTTGTGGAAATGTAAGAACAGGAGTTAACACACGTGGAAGAAAGCCAGCCTAGCACTGGTCATTGAAATGAATGGGGTCCATAGCTCCTGGCTTACTCCAGGTTATGTAATACAGCCATGGCGTGAGCTAAGCTGTGAGTGTTTCCAGCTCTTGGCCCCTGTTTCTACCCATCACATTCAGACAAGCTTCTTACCCATGCAGGCCATCTTGGTGAGGTCAAGCTCGTAGCCGTCAAAGCAATCGCACGTGTAGCCCTCCCGCACACGTACACAGCGGCCATTTTCACAGCCATTCAGCACACCACACTCCTCTGCTCGCAGACCCTCGAAGCTGTCGTAGCGCTCTGGAAGTGAACAAGCACAATGAACATTTCCCAGAAGGCTCACAGAGAGCTCATCTCTTCCACTAATGCCTCCAGCAGTCCCATGACACGATGATAATGAAATTAAACAACAGTGACATAATATTTGATTTCTACAGTACATGCCACTTTAAATGACTAAACCCAGAGAGGGACAGGCGCACACAAATAACTTTTCAAGACTTGAGACGCACAACGTCTTCCTCAGAGTTGATTGAGTTTATACTCAATTATAAGCCAACTATGTACAGTATGTGTCTGTATTGGTGCATTCTTACCCAACACTGTATGTACAGCATAATAACAGCAGTGTGTGGGCTTGTGCGCTCCATGTTGGGTGTTGTAGTGCGTTACCTCTGTAGTCGTCCGCGTGAACAGGAGACAGGTCTTCTCTGGGCCGGTGCACAGGCCTGCCGATGGTCTCCCTGGAGCTGTAGTCACTGGAGGGGTCGGTGAACAGGGGGACGGACTGGGGATCCTCCGGGTCGAAGTACGTGCCTCCCCCCTCCAGCGGCCCGTAGTTGCTCCAGTAGGGGTCCACGGACCACGGATTCTGTGGCAGCGGGAGATCGGGGCCGTACTCGTAACCAGGTCTCTCACGCAGGCTGTCCGAACCTCTGTGTGGCACGTTGCACAACGTCGCAAAGTCCTCTGTGGAGTGGACACACACACACACACACACACACACACACACACACAGATACACACACACACAGATACACACACAGACACACACACACACACACACACACACACACACACACACACACACACACACACACACACAGAGAAAGAAATATTTTGGCATGTATTCACTGGGCAGATACTTTTATCCTCAGAGGGGCCACACAAATGATGTGCGACTCTGACCCATAACTGCACTCTCTACATCTGCCTGAAAGAGGCCCAATTCTACTGCCCCCACCAGAGGGAGAAACAGAGGAGATGCTCACCGGAGGAGCGCAGGGGGCAGAAGGCACACAGTTTGCCCCAGGCGATGCCATGGAGACAGCAGCACTCCGTATAGGTGGTCCTGAGGCCCAGCAGAGGCCTGGAGCACATGTCGTCATCAGTGAGCTGCTGCCAGCAGATGTCCATGTGGATGTCGTCCTCCAGACCCTGGCCGTCTGTGTTGCAGAGAGAGAGCGGGACGGTGGGTGGGTGATGTGGGAAACAGAGGGAGGAGGAAGAGACTGAGTTTCTGGACATCATATCACCTCATCTTGATAGACTAATGAATTTCCCCTTGGGGATCAATAAAGTATCTATCAGTAATGTATCTATCTATCTATCTATCTATCTATCTTTCTATCTATCTATCTATCTATCTTTCTATCTATCTATCTAATGGTTCAACTATATAAATCCCCTTTCAAGTACGAAAACAATCATGTCCATCCTATGCCATTTCCCGTGGCAGGGAAAACAACACTAAGCTCAACTCAGGGGGAGACAAAAACAAAACAAATACAAACAAACACTTTCACTTTTGCCTAAGCTCTACGCTATAGTAATTTTTCATAACATAATATCTGCATTTGTGATGGAAAAGCGGTTTAAAGCATGGCAAATGTCAGCCATTCTTAAGGTCATGGAACATGGAACTCTCCGTCTGTTCTGTTGACAGAGACACAGCGGAACATGGAACATGGAACTCACCGTCTGTTCCGTTCACAGAGACGCAGCGGAACATGGAACATGGAACATGGAACATGGAATATGGAACATGGAACTCACCGTCTGTGCCGTTAGCAGAGACGCAGCGGCGGCGTGTGTTGTCCAGGACGAGTGGGGGGCTGCAGAAGCAGTTGAAGGAGCCGGCGATGTTCACACACACCCCTCCCTCACACGTCCCCTCA